>NC_088346.1:28350714-28685357 GCF_036884655.1 Musa acuminata AAA Group
TTCTAAACTAAAAGAGAAAAATACATCATGAAAGCATCAAGTAATTTCAAAATAAATTAGGGGGATTTCGATTACCTCATCATTGTAGGCTGTTAAGGTGTAGTTTGCCGCCTTGCTTTTGTTGACTTTCTCTTCTTCGGAGGCGCTCGATTCATCCCAATTTTTGTTCTTCTTCTTGCGTTTAAAGCAAGTAGTTCGATTCTTTTTGCTTTTTAATTTTCGTTTCATTTGTAGTTTAAGTTCACCATCACTTGAGCTTATGCTCGAGTGGTCTTCAAATGTTCTATGTCCCAAATCCTTCCTGTTCTTTGGAAGGTTGTTTTGTTCATCATTGTCCTCATCACTTGAGTCATCGCTCAAGTGTCATTCATTTGTCCAGAGTTCCAAATCCTTCCTGTTATTTGGAAGGTGATTGTGTTCAACATGTTCATCATGTGCATTGTGCACCATTTCATATGTCATCAATGAACCAATTAGTTCTTCATGTGGTAAGTTGTTTAGGTTTTTAGCTTCTTGTATTGCAGTTACTTTTGAATCCCATTTCTTAGAAAGAGAACGCAAAATCTTGTTTACGAGTTCAAAGTCCGAAAAACATTTTCCAAAAGCTCTTAAACTATTGATGACATCCGTGAAACGGGTGTACATGTCGCCTATAGTCTCGCTTGGTTGCATTCGAAAAAGCTCGAAATCATGCAATAAAAAGTTAACTTTCGAGTCTTTAACACTACTAGTTCCCTCGTGCGTGATTTCAAGTGTTCGCCAAATGTCAAAATCTGTTACACACGTAGAAATCCGATTGAACTCATTTTTGTCCAAAGCACAAAATAAGGTATTCATAGCCTTTGCGTTTAAAGAGAAATACTTCTTCTCCAAATCCGACCATTCGTTCATCGGTGTAGAGGGAAGTTGATGCTAGTCATAGGTGCCCAACAAGCCAATCACGTGAGTGATGGCACGTGTGACTTGATACAGAATCTTTTTGCTTATTATATTTTGGCGTATATCACTTTATAACTATTGCATAAATGCATATATATATTGTGTTATCCTTGGATTTGTGCAATGGGAATCGGATCGTGATGAGATCACGATAATGAGATCGATTCACTTTTAAACACATATCCTAAATAATCCCGGTCATAGGTTACTCGAGAGGGACATCGTGATAACCGGATAGACTGGTGTGCTGTATACCCGTCCATATGATGGATGCAGCTGGTATCATAGCTGCTCATGTAGGGACACTAGGCATACAGTACAGGTGCTCATTGGAGAATGAGTTCACTGATTGATCCGCTTATGGAATGCTGGATGGTTGATGATGCCTTATTGTCAGACAGCGATTCCGTAGTCCTAGTGGTGTATCTGGTCCTTAGACTTGAGACACCAAGGATGTCCTGTATGAGTGCTCCACTCTTTGATACCAGACTTATAGGTTTGGCTGTCCCAGATCTAGTACAGCTGGTCATTGGGAGTGGTAGTCGACCTTACGAGGGCTATTGAGTGTCGACAAAGGATCATCCACTCTCGGCGTCATGAGAGGAATATCCCATGTGTTCTTGCTCAGACAAATCCCTGGCCAGGGTCAATCGGGTTGAGAGAGAAAGAGTTCTCTGGGAGAATCCGATTAGAGCGAGACTTGAGTAGAAACCGTATGGGTCTGACAGCACCATGCTCGATATACGGTCTCTGGGATATTAGATGGATAAGGGACTATAGGTACATGGTAATTGAGGACAAACAGGTCCTATGGATTGGATTCCCCTATATCGTCTGGGGACTACGGCGTAGTGGCCTAGTATGTCCGTAGTCGATGAGTCGAGTGAATCATTACAGAGATAAAATTTCACTGAGTTAGAAGGAGTTCTGACAGGTATGACTCACGGCCAGCTCGATATTGGGCCTAGAGGGTCACACACATATGGTAGGCATTGCGATGAGTAGAGGTTCGGATATGAGATATCCGACGGAGCCCTTGCCTTATTGGATGCAGATCCAAAACCCACTAGGGAAGGACCCATTAGGGTTTGACACGGGATCTCTATAAATAGGAGGGATTCACAACCTCAAAGGCTAGAGTCTTTGCTTGCCTTTCCTATTCTCCTCTCCCTCTCCACCTAAGAGTAGGCCTGGAGTTTTGAGGAGCGTCGTCGCAACCCGGCTGTGTGGATCACCGCTAGAGAGGAGGACACTTGACCTCCTTCACCCTCTCCTATGGATCTGCAAGGAAACAGGGATATACGATCTCCCTAGGTAACAGAATCTCTATACGCAGTTTTGTGTTTTGCAGATTTTTCCGCACCAATCTTCGCACGATGACGAACTTCTTTTTTGGAATCGGGGATTTTTGTTTTCTTGTTCTTCCGCTGCACATATGATGTCGCCCCCCATGATTTCCCAACAGTGGTATCAGAGCCAGGTTGTTCGTGCGAATGATTGGTTTTGAACTGCGTGTGTTGTGTTTAGGAAGAATATTGACGTCAAAATCGTTGACGAAAAAGCGAGGAAGGGCAGCAACAGTTGCTGCCTTCGATCTGCATGCCTGCAGCCACCTGCAGCGGCGACCGCAGTCGTAGCCAGGCAGCACAGCGCCGGCGCATCCGCAAGCGCTGTGCATGCTGCAGCCGGCCGGCGGTCTGCTTGCAGCAGGCTTGCTGCTGGCAGGGCTGGCAGCCCACGGGCAGAGGCGCCGCAGGGCAGCGGTGCCTGCCGCCGCTGCTCCCGCGGGCGAAACCGCCCCACAAGGTCGGCCGCGCGACGGTACAGCACCGTCTGCGGAGGCAGCGACGCCCGAAGGGAGACCCATCCGCAACGACATCGCCGCCAGCGGGCGTGCCGCCTGCTGGCGAGGGCAGTGCCCTCGCCCCGCCCCAAAGGCCGCCGCCGGTAGGGTGGCGGCAACGGCAGCAGCGAAAAGGGGAAAGGGTATTAGGGTTTTCTGGGCAAAAGATAGTTTTGCCCCTCGGAATTGGAGAAATTCCAGTTTTTGTCTTTTGTCAAAATTATGAAAATACCCTTAGGAATTGAGAAATTTCCTACATGTCCCTGATTTCAGAAAAAATATTAATTAATTAAAAGGTTTAGTTGATTATTATTTTTATTATTATCTAGTAGTCCTACATGATGATGATTATTTATACATGTGATGTATGATGTGTGGACGGATGATCATGGACAGTGTGATGAGTGTACTTGTGATTATTATTATTGAGGTATGCGAAACTCCATTATATTTCTCGTTTATTGTCGGGCCTACGTGCCTATGATTAAGTTGTAATCACATGAGGAGGCGCAGCGAGAGCGTGGATGCGATAGCGGGACCCACGAGACGGACGATCGTGATGCATGGAGATGCATCAAGATGTCGACGGAATCGACGAGGACGAGATGGACGGTCACAGGGCATGGAGATGCACCGTTGCACACATAGATCTTGATGTATTAGGCCTACTGGCTCGGGCCTAATCATATTAGGTTGTGGTCCATGATCATCTGATGTGATTGCTTATACACATACTAGATATGTATATATATTTGCATGAGATGTAGATATATATTAAATATGTATATGTGTGACATGTCATATTAGGAGACCAAATTATAGAAACATCTCTCGATAATATTAAGTCGGTAAACGTGAGGCAATTAGATTGACCTACGTGGCCTTCCATCGTTATGAGTAGGAACCGATTCCCAGTGTAGGTTGAGTTGGTCGAGTCCCTCGAGACTCACCTATATCGCGATTCGCTATCTTGCTTATGACATAGAGATGTCACCGGTGATCTGAGGGCATGGTATGCTTGGTCGAGTCCCTCGAGGGTATATCATCAAATCAGACTCATCTTGTAACGAAGGTGTTGACTTAACCGAGCATCATGGTTGGTCGAGTCCCTCGAGGCCATGGTGATTCGGAGGCCGAACAGGACGGGAATCACAAGGAGTTGTGATCGGCAAGAGTTGCCTACCTTTTAGGCTTAGTGTGATTGGTCGAGTCCCTCGAGGTTACACTAAGACGCTGATTGGATCCTGATCCCCACTAGAAGTCTGCCGGAGACTTCCGTTTCACGTGCTGAGGGTGTCGCGTGACTCGTTAGTAAAATAGTGGGAGCATATTAAGATAGAAGTTCATATCTTGATAGTTTATTTATTGCAAAATCTGCATGTTATTCATTTCTGCTACATCTTTATTTTCAGAAAATGTCGCTTTCAAATCCCTTACGTGGCATACTTGATGTCAACCGCCTCACTGGTCCAAATTATACGGATTGGCTCCGTAACTTGAGAATTGTTCTCACAGCGGAGAAAATCGTGTACGTCCTTGATACAGTGATGCCTACGCCCGAAGAAGGGGCAAGCGAGGATGAGATCGCTCGCTACGTGAAGTACATTGATGACTCCACTCTTGCTCAGTGCTATATGTTGGGCTCTATGACTCCAGAGTTACAGAGACAACATGAAAAGATGGATGCCAGATCCATTCTCCTACATGTCCGTAAATTGTTTGAGGAACAGGGAAGGACTCAACGATATGAGATATCCAAGAGCCTTTTCCGTGCTAGGATGACTGATGGGACACCGGTTCAGAACCATGTCCTAAAGATGATTGAGTGTATAGAGAAACTCACAGGTCTAGGAATGGTCATAGAGGATAACTTGTGTGCGGACATTGTGCTTCAGTCCCTACCAGATTCCTTTTCACATTTCATAATGAATTTTAATATGAACAAGCTTAAGGTGACTCTCCCAGAGCTCCTCAATATGTTAAGGGAGGCAGAGAGTACTATTAAGAATGAGAAGCCAGTTCTCTACACTAGTGAGACCAGAAAGAAAAGGAAAGCAGAAAGGTCCCTTAAGAAGGGAAAGGGCAAGGGCAAACAAGGTAAAGCAAAGGTTGCTAAGAAAGACCCAGCAAATGACAAAGGCCAGTGCTTCCACTGTGGTAAAGATGGGCATTGGAAGAGAAACTGCAAAGAGTATCTTACAAAAAGGGCGAAACAAAAGCTTGATGAAGCTTCAGGTACATTCATGATCGGTCTCCATTTGTCAGACTCTTATGATAACACATGGATATTGGATACCGGTAGTGCTTATCATATATGCAATTCGTTGCAGGTTTTGGCAAGGCCTAGGAGACTAGAGAGAGGTGAGATGGACCTCAAGATGGGTAATGGAGCAAAAGTTACTGTATTAGCTGTTGGCGAGGTCGCCCTACATATGCCTAGTGGAGCTTTTATTGCATTAGATGCATGTTATTTTGTTCCTTCTATTATAAAAAACATTATCTCCATTTCATGTTTAACAGTTAGTGGATATAAATTTGTTTTTGAGAACAATGATTGTTCGATATTATTAGATGATAAGATCATCACGAAAGAACATTGCATAATGGTTTATTTATGTTAGACACCACTCCACATATCATGAATGTAAATGTGTCCAAAAGGAAACGAGATGAGTTGAACAGTGCATACCTGTGGCATTGTAGGCTAGGTCACATCCATGAAAGAAGGATTCAAAAGTTGCTAAATGATGGATATCTAGATCCATTCGACTATGTGTCATATGCAACTTGTGAGCCTTGCATTCGTGGAAAACTAACCAAATCTCCATTTAGTAGAACTGGAGAGAGCCAATTAGTTGTTGGAACTCATACATAGTGATGTATGTGGACCCATGTCAACTCATGCCATTGGAGGTTACTCCTACTTCATTACATTTACTGATGATTTCTCAAGGTATGGATATGTGTACTTAATGAAGTACAAGTCCGAGGCCTTTGAGAAATTCAGAGAGTATAAGAATGAGGTGGAGAACCAAACTGGAAAGAGTATCAAAACTCTTCGATCAGATCGAGGAGGTGAATACTTAAGTACAGAGTTTACTCAGTTCCTCAAGGACCATGGGATATTATCCCAATGGACACCTCCTTATACACCTCAGCTCAATGGTGTCTCTGAAAGGAGAAATCGTACATTATTAGATATGGTACGGTCCATGATGAGTTTCGCTGGCCTACCCATCTCATTCTGGGTATATGCCCTAGAAACCGCAGCTTACCTTCTGAATAGAGTTCCAACTAAGTCGGTAGTATCTACACCATATGAGATATGGAAAGGGAAGAAGCATGATCTTAAGGTTGTTAAGATTTGGGGCTGCCCTGCCCATGTTAGAAGACACAACCCCGATAAGTTAGAATCAAGGACAAAGCGATGCAAATTTGTGGGATACCCCAAGGAAACTTGTGGGTATTATTTCTATCATCTCGAGGACTAAAAGGTCTTTGTAACTAAGAGAGCAGTGTTCCTTGAGAAGGAACATATTCTTGACGGAGACAGTGGGAGAATGATAGAATTGAGCGAGGTTGGAGAACCAAGCTCAAGCACCACTCTACAGCCCGAGTCTGTTCAGGTACCTAATACACAAGTATCAACTTTACGCAGGTCTGATAGAGTATCCCATCCTCCTGAGAGATATGTAGGACATATTAGAGTAGAGTATGTAGAGGATATTGATCCTCAGACCTACGAGGAGGCTATTATGAGTATAGACTCCGGGAAGTGGAAAGAAGCCATGAATTCTGAGATGGATTCTATGTACTTCAATAAGGTTTGGAACCTAGTTGATGCGCCCGAAGGTATTGTACCCATCGGTTGCAAGTGGATCTTTAAGAAAAAGATCGGAGTAGATGGAAAGGTAGAGACCTATAAAGCAAGGCTAGTGGCTAAGGGGTATCGTCAAAGGCAAGGTGTTGACTACGACGAAACTTTCTCACCCGTAGCAATGCTAAAATCCATCAAAATTCTATTGGCTATTGCAGCACACTATGATTATAAGATCTGGCAGATGGATGTGAAAATCGCATTCCTCAACGGGAACCTCGAGGAGGAGGTGTATATGATGCAACCTGAGGGATTCGTGTCCAAGAACTGCCCAGATAAGGTGTGTAGGTTGCTTAGATCCATTTATGGACTAAAGCAAGCTTCTCGAAGTTGGAACATAAGATTTGATGAGGCAATCAGATCTTATGACTTCGTTAAGAACGAAGATGAGCCTTGTGTATACAGAAAGGTAAGTGGGAGCGCTATCACCTTTTTGGTGTTATATGTGGATGACATCCTCATCATTGGGAATGACATAGGAATGCTATCCACAGTAAAGGCTTAGTTATCTAGACACTTCTCCATGAAGGACTTAGGGGAAGCATCTTATATCTTGGGGATTAGAATCTATAGAGATAGATCCAAGAGGATGCTTGGCTTGTCCCAGTCCAGGTACATAGAAACTATTGTCAAAAGGTTTGGCATGGAAAATTCCAAGAGAGGTCTCATACCGATGAGACATAGGATATCGCTTTCTACGAGTATGTCCCCAAAGACTCCAGAAGAAAGGGCGAACATGGATATGATACCTTATGCCTCAGCAATAGGGTCTATCATGCATGTCATGCTATGTACTAGGCCTGATATAGCGCATGCTCTGAGTGTCACGAGCAGGTATCAGGCGGATCCAGGCTTGGAGCACTGGAAAGCTGTAAAGTGTATCCTTAAGTACTTGAGAAGGACTAAGGATCTTTTACTAGTATATGGAGGTAATAGCCTTAAGGTAGAAGGCTACACTGACTCAAGTTTTCAGTCTAATGTCGATGATAGCAAGTCGAATTCAAGGTATGTGTACACCTTGAATGGAGGAGCAGTGTGCTGGAAGAGTTCCAAGCAAGATACCACTGCTGACTCGACCACAGAGACGGAGTATATTGTTGCATCAGATGCAGTAAAAGAGGGAGTCTGGGTGAAGATGTTCATCACAGATTTGGGAGTCGTTCCGAATAGAGAGAAGTTGACTTCCTTATATTGCGATAACTCTGGGGCGATTACTCAAATAAGGGAACCCGGGTCACATCAAAAGTGTTATGAGGAGGTTCCAGCTTATTAGAGAGATCGTAACCAGAGGAGATGTAGCAATGGAAAGAGTTCCATCCGAAGATAACATTGCAGATCCACTAACAAAGCCGTTGTCTCATTTTGTCTTTGAGCGTCACAGGAGTCTGATGGGGATCAGACAAATAGGTGATTGGCTTTAGGTCAAGTGGGAGATTGCTAGTCATAGGTGCCCAGCAAGCCAATCACGCGAGTGATGGCACGTGTGACTTGATACAAAATCTTTTTGCTTATTATATTTTGGCGTATATCACTTTATAACTATTGCATAAATGCATATATATATTGTGATGTCCTTGGATTTGTGCAATGGGAATCAGATCGTGATGAGATCACGATAATGAGATCGATTCACCTTTAAACACATATCCTAAATAATCCTGGTCATAGGTTACTCGAGAGGGACATCGTGATAACCGGATAGACTGGTGTGCTGTATACCCGTCCATATGATGGATGCAGCTGGTCTCATTGCTGCTCGTGTAGGGACACTAGGGATACAGTACAGGTGCTCATTGGAGAATGAGTTCACTGATTGATCCGCTTACGGAATGCTGGATGGTTGATGATGCCTTATTGTCAGACAACGATTCCGTAGTCCTAGTGGTGTATCTGGTTCTTAGACTTGAGACACCAAGGATGTCCTGTATGAGTGCTCCACTCTTTGATACCAGACGTATAGGTTTGGCTGTTCCCAGATCTAGTACAGCTGGTCATTGGGAGTGGTAGTCGACCTTACGAGGGCTATTGAGTGTCGATAGAGGATCATCCACTCTCGGTATCATGAGAGGAATATCCCATGTGTTCTTGCTCAGACAAATCCCTGGCCAGGGTCATTCGGGTTGAGAGAGAAAGAGTTCTTCGGGAGAATCCGATTAGAGCGAGACTCGAGTAGAAACCGTATGGGTCTGACAGCACCATGCTCGATATACGGTCTCTGGGATATTAGATGGATGAGGGACTATAGGTACATGGTAACTGAGGACAGACAGGTCCAATGGATTGGATTCCCCTGTATCGTCTGGGGACTACGGCGTAGTGGCCTAGTACTTCCGTAGTCGATGAGTCGAGTGAATTATTACAGAGATAATAATTCACTGAGTTAGAAGGAGTTCTGACAGGTATGACTCACGGCCAGCTCGATATTGGGCCTAGAGGGTCACACACATATGGTAGGCATTGCGATGAGTAGAGGATCGGATATGAGATATCCGACGGAGCCCTTGTCTTATTGGATGCAGATCCAATACCCACTAGGGAAAGGACCCATTAGGGTTTTGACACGGGATCTCTATAAATAGGAGGGATTCACAGCCTCATAGGCTAGAGTCTTTGCTTGCCCTTCCTATTCTCCTCTCCCTCTCCCCCTCAGAGTAGGCCTGGAGTTTTGAGGAGCGTCGTCGCAACCCTGCTGTGTGGATCACCGCTAGAGAGGAGGACGCTTGACCTCCTTCACCCTCTCCTAAGGATCTGCAAGGAAACAGGGATATACGATCTCCCTAGGTAACACAATCTTTATACGCAGTTTTGTGTTTTTTGCGGATTTTGCGCACCAATCTTCGCACGACGATGAACATCTTTTTGGGAATCGGGGATTTTTGTTTTCTTGTTCTTCCGCTGCGCATATGATGTCGCCCCCTATGATTTCCCAACAAAAACTACCTATGAATTATGGAAAAACAAAAAACCAAATATTTCCTATTTTAAAGTTTTCGGTTGTAAATGCTTTATTTTGAATGAAAGGGTTGCTTTAGAAAAATTTGATGCAAAATCCGATGAAGGCATCTTTCTTGGTTACTCTTCTGTTTCTAAGGCTTTTCGGGTTTTTAACAAAAGAACCATAGTAATAGAAGAGTCTATTCATATAGTTTTTAATGAAATTTCTAATTTAAAGAAAAATAATTTTGATGATGATCTTGGTTTTGATAATTTGAATTTAAATGAACCCTCTCCTCAAAATAGCAACTTGGATGCACCTTCTTTCGAAATTTCCTTACCCAAGGAATCGAAGTATATAGATGCTCATCCAAAGGAGCTAATTATAGGAGATACATCAAAAGGGGTTCAAACTCGTTCCTCTTTCAAGAATTTTTGTGCTAACGCTGCCTTCCTTTCTGAAATCGAACCTAAATGCATTGATGAGGCCATAAAAGATGATATTTGGGTTATTGCAATGCAAGAGGAATTGAATCAATTTGAGAGGAATAAGGTATGGAAGCTTGTTCCTAGACCTAGTTACCATTTAGTCATTGGTACTAAATGGGTCTTTAGAAATAAACAAGACGAAAATGGTATCGTGGTTAGAAACAAGGCTAGATTAGTGGCCAAAGGTTTCAACCAAGAAGAAGGTATCGATTATGAAGAAACTTTCGCTCCCGTGGCTCGATTAGAAGCCATAAGGATGCTCCTTGCCTATGCTAGTAGTAATAATTTTAAACTATTTCAAATGGATGTCAAAAGTGCCTTCTTGAATGGTTTTATTTCCGAAGAAGTATATGTTGAACAACCTCCCGGATTTGAAAATTCTCTTCTTCCTAATCATGTATTAAATTTGACTAAGGCTTTCTATGGCTTGAAACGAGCTCCTAGAGCTTGGTATGAAAGGCTTAGTTCCTTTCTTATTTTAATTAATTTTACTAAAGGTAAGGTTGATACTACATTGTTTATTAAATATTTTAAAAATAATTTTCTTATTATGCAAATTTATGTTGACGATATTATTTTTGGCTCTTCGGATGAATCACTATGTGAATCATTTGCCAAATATATGAGTCATGAATTTGAAATGAGCTTAATGGGTGAATTAACTTTCTTTTTAGGATTACAAATCAAACAACTTAGGGTTTCTTAACCAATCTAATATACATTAGAATTGTTAAAACAATTTAACATGGATAATTCAAAAGCAATAAACACCCCTATGAGTACTGCGACTAAGTTAGATATGGATGAAAATAGTGGAAATTTCGATCCAAAAACATATAGGGGAATGATAGGTAGTTTACTCTACCTCACAGCGACTAGACCGGATATTATGTTTAGTGTAAGACTTTGCGCTAGGTTTCAATCAAATCCTAAATTATCTCATCTTAAAAGTGTTAAAAGAATATTTAGGTATCTTAAAGGAACTCCAAATCTAGGACTATGGTATCCAAAATATGAAAAATTCGATTTAATAGCTTATGCAGATGCCGATTTTGGCGGATACAGGATAGATAGAAAAAGTACATTCGGAACATGCCTATTTTTAGGACATGCACTTGTTTCTTGGACTTCCAAGAAACAAAATTTAGTTGCACTATCTACGACGGAAGCCGAATACATTGCTGCAAGTGCATGCTGTGCACAAGTTGTTTGGATGAATAATACATTAGAAGACTATGGAATTCACTTTAAAAACATTCCCATCAAATGTGATAATACTAGTGCCATATGTCTTACTAAAAATCTAATTCAGCACTCTAGAACTAAGCATATCGACGTTAGGCATCATTTCATATGCGATCATGTCCTTAACAATGATATTGTTCTAGAATTCATTGACACAAAGCATCAATTAGCAGATATATTTACAAAAGCTTTGAATTAAGACAAATTTGAATTCATTAGAAGGGAATTAGGTATGTTAAATTGTCCCTAAGAATAAACTTGTTTGAATGGATTTTCCGTAAAGTTTTTCATCTTCTCTTCGTTCCTCGGTGAATCTGATCCTTCTCTTTCAGTTCTAAATGATATGTCAAATTATCTTATCCTATCTTTTGTCAAACATTGCTCCCATCTGATCAAGATTAATGATTTTATGATATTTTGTGAATCTCTAAATTGATTTTGATGGCCTGATTATGAGTTTCAAGTTGACGAATTGAATTTGAATGGATTTGTATTCGAATTATGATCTTGACTTATTGGAGTTTCTACATGAAATTTTTTTTCACTATCTCTTCCTTGTACATCTACAATTTTTTGTTATTTATAGAAAGAAGAGATTTCATAAAATGGATGAATACTGAATTTTCCTTTAAGATGAACTCTGCATAAATATTTTAGCATACTTAATTTTGAATGATAAAATTTTTATGATCAATGCTGAATTCCTGATGTCATAATCACAAATTATGTGCTTCAAGTCTCATTCTCTTTTTGTTGATTACAAAGGGGGAGAAAAGTGATGACTTGTACCATTTTAATAGCATGACTTATATTAATTACAAAAGCTTGTGTGATATGAATATCTTATATGCCTTGCAAAATCTGTGAGAATATCGCAAGATTGATTGATCATATTGAAAGCATGTCTAACATGTATATCATGTAATTCATGTTGAAAATATTTATCTCCTATCATAGTAAAAATGGTCTCTTATCATTCGACTTGAAAATGATTTTCATCGATGTTTCGCACTTACTTATGCTTAATGAGAATAATGATAAGTTCTATTGTTAGAACTTATCGGTTTATGCTTGAATTCAATGGGATAAAATTCAAGTGGTTTTATCTTATCATAATATGACATATAGATAGGGGGAGTTATGTTTAACTCCGTCATCAATTGATTGTCATCATCAAAAAGGGGGAGATTGTGAATCTCGGATTTTGATGATAAAATCAATTGATGGGTTAATTGATCTAATCCATATTATTGAGTTAAGTGTGCAGAAATAACTACGATAACCAAAAAACATAAAGCAAGAATACCGGAGTCAAGTTCGATGGACGTTTAAGAGTCCGAAGAATCATTGGAGATGCTGCCGGAACCAACCGAGAAGAAATCGGGAACCTGTCGAAATTTTCGAAAGTTCACCGAAGAGATCGTCGGAGGTTCACGGAGATCACCGAGAAGGCTCGGCTACTTGTTAAAGTCATCACAAGTTTAGGAGCTTGCTGGGAGTTCGTCGGAAGAAGTTCATCGGAAAGCTCGCCGGAACAAGACTCGACGTTCGCGGTTGAAAACTTGCTTAGGATGTTTTTTTTTATTATATAGTTCACTTGTAATTAGGATTAGGATTAAGAGATAATCCTATATCCTGGTTAGGGGCCAACTGGGCCTAAAATTAGACTTGTTTTGGGCTAAATTTGAAGCCCAACTAGTGAACCGAAGGGTTTGGCGGTGGCACCGCCAGACTGGGCGGTTGCACCGCCCAACACCCGAGAGCTAGGCGGTGGCACCGCCCAGCACCCGAGAGCCAGGCGGTGGCACCGCCAGCATCGGGAACCCAAAGAGAATTCAAATTTTGGAGCCCAAATTTGAATCCTCTTGAGGCCTATAAATACCCCTCAATTCTCAACTGAGATTACAACTTTTTTAGAAGCAAATGATTGAGAGAAAGGTCTTAGAAAAGCCTTTGCTAGTATTGTTTTCAATTTGCTAGTGTTCACCTCATTCTTTCTTACTGAAAATCTGTAAGAGAGTGAACCGCTTGTAAAAAGTTATAAGAGGGGTATTTACCTCTTAGAACCCTTGCAGATTCTAAACTTGGGGTTGATCTCTTTAGGGGATCGGCCTCTATGGAACTCTATAGGGGTTCCTCCCTCCAAGTTGCTACTCAAAGGCTGCAGAAAAGATTCATCTATTGCTTAAGAAAAGAGAAGGAATACATGGCTATTTATAGGGCTTCTAAACCCTAACTCCTAATAGGACTCATACTTAAGACTCTTACTTCTAACCAACTCCTAATATGACTCCTACTCAAGACTCCTATTCCCTTACAACTCCTAATTATTCTCTAAGAAAAAACCTCCTACATGAATGCCCCTCTCAATTAGGACTCTCCTAGCTAGAGTCCTAACAATTTTACATGAATGTCCCTCTCAATTAGGACTCTCCAAGCTAGAGTCCTAACAAAAATCTCCTACATGAATGCCCCTCTCAATTAGGACTCTCCTAGATAGAGTACTAATAGAATGTCTCTCTCAATTAAGACTCTCCTAGCTAGAGTCCTAATAGTTTTACATGAATGTCCCTCTCAATTAGGACTCTCAAAGCTAGAGTCCTAACAGACCTACCCTCTTCAAATCAGCCTTGTCCTCGAGGCTGATGATTCATGAATTCTGGGAATTTGATCTTCAAGTCGTCATAGTTCTCCCTAGAGGCATCTTCTATTGGTAGGTTTGCCCACTGTATTAGCACTTCATTAGTGGGTCGTCGTCGTCGAGTCACGATCCATCGATCAATAATGGTACTTGGCTAGGTCTGGAGTTCTCTTTGGGTAGTCATATTTGGTGGGTGGCTTTGGGCTGTCTCCAAGCACTTATTTAAAACTTCCGTTTGGCTATTGGTTTGTGGGTGATATGTCGTACTCCTTTTCAATTTAGTACCATGCATATGGAATAACTTTGTCCAAAATCTGCTCTTGAAGATGCAAGTAGAATTTGTCACAAGCACAATGCGTCCCCCCTTATAGCATAATTCTTTCGAGTCTCGATTGTAATGAGCCACGGAGCTTGGTGCTTCCTCTAATTTTTTTTTGTATCTTAATAGTCTCTGAATCTTCCTGTCATTCCATTTTAATATCCTCAAGGAAGTCGCTGGTTGGAAGTAAAATGACCAAAAATTCAGCTTGCTCAGGTAGCTGCGAAAGTGCATTTGCAACAACATTCTCTTTCCACCTTTTGTAAGCTATTTCATAATCAAATCCAAGAAGTTTTGTTACCCATTTTTGCTGCTCAGGGGAAGATATCTTCTACTCCAAGAGATATTTTAGGCTTTTATGGTCGGTCTTGATTTAAAAGTATCGCCTGATCAAGTACGATCTCCATCTCATTGCTGCGTGCACAATGACGAGCATCTCCTTATCATATATTAACATATTTTGATAGGGGGGAGATAATCTCTTGCTAATGTATGTGAGTGGTCGATCATCTTGCATGAGAACGTCTCCCATTCTGTCTCCAGATGCATCGGACTTAATGATGAAGGGTCGGTTGAAATCTAGTAGCGCTTGCACTGGCGTCGTCGTTATGGCTGCCATAAGTTTATCGAAGGCAGTGGAGGCTCTGTTCGACCATTGGAAGACATCTTTTTCCAGTAAGGAAGTAAGTGGTGCACTGATCTTTCCATAGATTTTCACGAACTTATGGTAGTAGCCTATTAAACCCAAAAAGCCATGTAGCAATTTTATGTTCCTCGGGGTAGGCCAGTTTTGCATTGCTTCAATTTTGAAGGGGTCCACCATCACACCTCCCTCTGATATGATATGCCCAAGATATTTCACCTTTTGTTGAAGAAAGTAAAAATTCGTAGTGGCCATTGTGTGTTCGAAAGGCGATTTTCAGTATGACATCTTTATACACTCGTATTTGATAATACCCGAATCGAAGTTCCAGCTTTGTGAAGATTTGTGCTCCCTTTCATCTAGCAATTCATCTGCTATTGGAATAAGGTATTTGTTCTTAATGGTTATGCCATTGAGAGCTCGGTAATCAATGCATATTCGCCATGATACATCCTTCTTGTGTACAAGTAGCACCGGTGAAAAGTAGAGGTTGCAACTTGGCCGAATAACTCCTATTTCAAGCATCTCTTTTAAAATCCTTTCTATTTCATCATTCTGGAGATGTGGATACCGATATGGCTGAGTATTTGCTGGATATTTGATTGAAAAAATCATTATGTTATACCAAAAAGCCCCTGCATGCTTTATGCAAAACCTTCTCCATTTGTTATGTGCAAATTATCGTTACGTCGCCCTCACGTTTCCCATGCAGTATCACCTGTTTCTTCTTACTATAAGCTTTTATAAATAGTTGCATAAAATTCCAAGAAATATCACCTAATGTCATCAACCATTTAATTATGAGTATGGCCTCATGATCATCAAGAGGGAAGAGGAAGAAATCTACAATTATCTCGTGGTCCTGCAGCAACAGTTTCACCTTACTGTTTAGGAAGTTATTAGTGCTGCCCGTGTCGATGAGAACAGTGATCAGTTGTTGTTTGAGAAGGCCTCCAACTTTCATCGTTTGCGGGTTTGAGTAGCCAACTAGTGTATGTACCGTAACTTCGGTCGGTTGTGGCTCTTCTTCTGCATCTTTTTCTTCATGTTCAAGGCTCTCTTCTGAATGTTCAATGACCTCTTCTTCTATTGGTTCAATCATAAGAAGTCCTCCTTTACTACAGCGATGCTCACGGCTCCACGGCTCGTCACAATGCCAACATAACCCCTTCACATATCGCTCCCGAAGCTCTTATCTTGTTAGCCTCTTTGGTGTAGGGACTTGGTCAATAGTAGGGGGGGCTGAGGGCTTCAATATTACTGGTTGAGGAGTGACCCTAGTCCTCCTAGCTTCATGGTTCAATTGCTCCTCTTGATGTCGTGCGAAAGAGATGGCTGCCATAAGCGTATACGGTTGTCGCGCTTTAACTTCTCCTCGGATCTCCGGCTTCAAGCCCTCAATGAAGGTCTTCAATAGCTGTTTTTGAGACCAATCATGAGTTTGATTAGATAACCTTTCAAACCTGGTTTCGTACTCCTGAATGGTGGAAGTTTGTCGGATCTTTGCTAGTTGTCCATTAATATTCTCGTAATCGGTTGGTCTGAAGCGGATCAGTAGTCCTTCTTTGAATTGTTGCCATGAAAGGACTCCATTAGTATGTTCAAACCACTCAAACCACTGTATAGCATCCCCTTCAAGATGTATAGCTGTAATTTTCACCATAGATGCATCCGCGGTTTTGTGGTACCGAAAATATCGCTCCGCGCGCGACATCCAACCAATCGGGTCTCATTCTTCCCATCTAGGGAAGTCCACTCTCATGCATGGATAGTTGGGTTCAGTCATAGAGCCTCCCCTCCCTTGGAACTCATCTCTTCGAGCCTGGTGTAATTGGGCAAAGCTCTCTCTGTGATATGATTTTTTCGGGCTTAGTGGTCGGCCCAATCTGAGTTCGGTAAATAGCGTCCGAATCTTATCCTCCATTCGCGCCTCCAAGGCTTTGAATTTAGCATTGATTGCCTCCTTAGATGCCATAGTATATGTCTCTAAATCTTGATGTTAAGATCTCTCTTTTATTGTCAGGTTAAAGGCATGTATAGTTGAGAGAAGTGATGGTCGAAAGGATTGGTGGATCGATGGATGTAGGTTACGATTTAGGCTTGTTTTGTGACTGTTTGGGGTGTAGTTTGAGGGTTGGTTTAGTGGAGTTTTAGGGCTATGGATGAATGTTTTGGATCTGTTGCAATTCACGGGGAGATCAAAGGAAGATCCGCGGTGGTGGAGATGATGGCGGAATTCGGCGACGATTGTTTAAGCAATTGTGGGAATTGCTTTGGGCGGTTGTGAAGGGCTGATGGATGGCAGTAGAAGGGCAGCGAGATGCCAAGAATGCTGCTCTGATACCAGGTGTTAGAACCCTTGCAGATTCTAAACTTGGGGTTAATCTCTTTAGGGTATCGGCCTCCTTGGATCTCTGATTTGCATTTACTTATTGTCATTTATATTACTGCAAACCATTTGCACTTTAATGCTCTACTTCTTTATCTCCGTCTTACTTATCCCTTCAAGTTAAAACGCAATCGAAATGGTTTCAAACGAAAATGTTGCTTTTATCGTACGAAGTTTCTGAAAGTGTTTAAATCGTCAAAAGTTTATCGCACTTTACCGCTGCACTAATTCACCCCCCTCTCTTAGTGCCGCTCCGATCCTAACAGGTCCTCAATAGCTATTTTTGAGACCAATCATGAGTTTGATTAGATAACCTTTCAAACCCAGTTTGGTACTCCTGAATGGTGGAGGTTTGTCGAATCTTTGCTAGTTATCCGTCAATATTCTCGTAATCGGTTGGTCTAAAGCGTATAAGTAGTCCTTCTTTGAATTGTTGCCATTAAAGGACTCCATAAGTATGTTCAAACTAGTCAAACCACTGTATAACATCCCCTTCAAGATGTATAGCTGTAATTTTCACCATAGATGCATATGCGGTTTTGTGATACCGAAAATATCGCTCCGCGTGCAAGATCCAACCAATCGGGTCTCATTCTTCCCATCTAGGGAAGTCCACTCTCATGCATGGATACTTGGGGTCGGTCATAGAGCTTCTCCTCTCTTGGAAGTCATATCTTTGGGCTTGGTGCGATTGGGCAAAGCTCTCTCCTTGCTGTGATTACTTCGGGCTTAGTGGTCGGCCCAATCTGAGTTCGGTAAAGAGCGTCCGAATCTTATCCTCTATTCGCGCCTCGAAGGCTTCAAATTTAGCATTGATTACCTCCTTAGATGCCATAGTATATGCCACCAAATCTGTGATGTTAAGATCTCTCTTTTGTTGTCGGGTTAAAGGCATGTATTAGTTGAGAGAGGTGATGGTCGAAAGGGTTGGTGGATTGGTGGATGTAGGCTACGGTTTAGGCTGTGGATTGGTGGTTATTTTGGGTACAGTTTGAGGGTGTGGTTTAGTGGAGTTTTAGGGCTGTGGATGAAAGTTTTGGATCTTTGGTAGATGGCCGCAAAGGTTTGATAGAAATCAGTGGAAGTTGCAGCAAGTATGTGCTATCTTGTAAGAGCAGAATTATCGTCAAAGAAACAGCGGTTTCTCGACGTAATTTCCACCAAAAACTTGAGAGAATTGAGTAGGGAATTAATAGCAAAATCACAATTTATATGATAGCAAGGATGACTAATTTAATCAAGAAAATTTTGGCAGTATAACAGCAAGAAAATTGGTGCAAGTTGCGATAGCAGAATTCTTGTCAAAAAATTTCAACGGTTTACGATGAAAATTTGCAACCACACAAAATCATTTTTAGAGATGAATTCCTCAATAGTTCAATCTTAGATAGAAGCCAAGATAATCTATGCAGTGTATAAGAAATTTCATTCAAAAAAGATTGCAAATAGATGGGTTAAGGAAACAATATGCGGCTGAAATTTTCTGCAGCACAGATTTTTAAGTATAGCAAATTGGACGTAAAAGATCAGTGGTTTATATTGAGAATTTTTTGACGAAACCAAAGTAAAATCTACTCTTAGGAAGTGTCAAAGCTATCATAAAAATTTCATAGAGATATGTATAGAAACAACATAGTATCAAGATCAAACTAATAGTGCTATGCGGCTGAAATTTTACAGTGCAGATTTTCAAGTATAGCAAATTAGACATAAAATATTAATGCTTTATATTGAGAATTTTTTTACAAAACTAAAGAAAATTTGCTATTAGGAAATGTCAAAGATGTCATAAAAATTTCGTAGAGATTTGGATAGAAAATACACTAGAAAGATCAAACAGACAGTGCTATACGGTTGGAATTCTACAATGTATCTTTCGTCGTAGAGATGAAAACTTTATGACGAAAAGTTTATGCAGCAATATAGGAATAATTTTTTTGGGATTTTCAAATAAGGATAACTAAATTCCAACAGTAGTAAGGTAGAAAACCAGAACCTGTTGCAATTCACGGGGAGATCAAAGGATGATCCATGGTGGTGGAGATGATGGCGGAATTTGGCGACAATCTTTTAAGCAATTGTGGGAATTGCTTTGGGTGGTTGTGGAGGGTTGATGGATGGTTGTGGAAGGGCAGCGAGATGCCAAGAACGCTACTCTAATACTAGGTGCTAGAACCCTTGTAGATTCTAAACTTGGGGTTGATATCTTTAGGGAATCGGCCTCGTTGGAACTCTATAGGGGTTCCTCCCTCTAAGTTGCTGCTCAAAGGCTGCAGAAAAGATTCATTTATTGCTTATGAAAATAGTAGGAATACATGACTATTTATATGGCTTCTAGACCCTAACACCTAATAGGACTCCTACTCAAGACTCTTACTTTTAACCAACTCCTAATATGACTCCTACTAAAGACTCATATTCATTTACAACTCCTAATTCGTCTCTAAGAAACAACCTCCGAACCCTAGCTGGCCTATTTACCTCTTTAATAGGGGTCAGCTTAGGTAGGTTTTACATGAATGCCCCTCTCAATGAGGACTCTCCTAACTAGAGTCCTAACACCACTCCTCAAATCAATTTTTGAGAAAATACAAGCACCACACAATTGATCAAGTAAATCATCTAACCTTGGAATAGGAATGTGATAGTCCACTGTGATTTTGTTGATGGTGCGACTGTCCACGCATATTCTCCAAGAACCATCCTTCATAGGCACTAACAAGGCAGGAACCACACAAGGACTCATGCTCTCCCAGATTAACCCTTTTTTAACCAATTCATCAACTTGCCTTTGAAGTTCTTCATGCTCCCTGGGACTCATTCTATATGCTGCCTTATTAGGTAGAATAGCCCCTAGAATAAGATCAATGTGATGCTGGAAATCTCTCAAGGGTGGAAGGCCATGTGGAATCTCTTCCGGTATAACATCTTCAAACTCTTCCAACATTTGTTTTAAGATTACTGGTGTCTCCTTGTGTTTTTCATTTTCTTCTACTACTAGTAAAGCCATAACATGACCACCCTTGTCTAATTCACCTTTACATTCACCATACGACATAAAAGCGTTAACTTTCTTCTTTAGTGCGGTGATTTCAGATGGTTGTAATGGAGCTAAAATAATCTTCTTTTCATTCACCTTTAAAGAATAAGTATGTTTGTAGCCGGCATACAACACCCATCTATCATAATGCCAAGGTCTTCCCAATAGCAAATGACAAGCATCCATAGGAGCAACATCACACAATACTTCATCTTTATAATACTTGCCAATAGAAAATGAAACTAAACATCTTTTAGTTGCATTGATGTCATTTCCTTTTTGCAGCCAAGATAACTGGTATGGATGTGGATGAGGGATGGTGTCCAACTTTAGCTTCTATACCACCTTCAAAGATACCATATTCTCAAAGCTACCGTTGTCGATGATCACCAAGCATACTTTTTTTTTTTTTTTGATAAGTAAAAGAATATTGATTTTGTGTAAAGTTTCTACAAATAGCTTTGTCTATACAAGTTATAGACGAAGCTAGGTAACTCGTAGAGTACTCATGCGATAGTTATGACTACACATGTTGTAGACTATAACTCTTTACTGTGGCCAACAAATAAAATTTAAAGTCTAGATATGCCAAGATTTCCTATGGGTATAGCTTTGACATTATGCCCAAGATCTTTAGCTAATAGCAAAATTGAATTTGATAAAAATATCTTTTTCTCTCTGTGTAACGTGCTCCATTTTAAGATCGTTCTCCATATATGATCTTGAGTCTCTAATAATCTCTGTCAAGAGCTGAGAATTGTTTGTGTGTTGACACTCAAAGATTCTGCTACATCTTTCCTTCCACATCCACCAAAAAGCGCATCTGAATATAACCTTAATTCTTGATGCAAGTTTGGTTGCGGCATTCTATTGAGTTCGAATCGCTGGAGAATCTCTTTCCATATCCGTTTAGTATAGTCACAAGCAAAATAGAGATGGTCAACAGTTGCTTCTTGTTGTATGCAAAGGGAGCATCGGTTAACATGATGGATACCTCTTCTTTTCATATTGTCTATTATAGGTAGTTTATTCAGAAGGGCCTGCCATGTACATAAGGAATGTCTCTGTGATCCCGGTCGATCCCATGTCCAATTGCTTGGGAGCCACTTGTTATTTATTTGCCTAATTTGATTCCATGCGGATGTGACACTAAATTTACTATTGTCATGAAGCCAAATAAGTACATCTGAAGGGTTGTTCCTGATTGGAATAGCTGTGATAGTCGGCCAAAGTGATAACATTTCAGGAGAAATAGGAGTAGGGAGACACCAGGTACCATTAGCAATGAACTCAGAAACCTTCCAATCTTTGGGAGCCTCAAGGTCTTTTCGTATTCTGTCACCATATAATTGAAATATACTTTTTCCGTTCACCCAAGGATCGTACCATATATTAGTATTAGTTCCAGTAGAGATTGCATACGAAATATGTGTTTGATTAACCAATTCCATGCGTTTAAAATTTCGTTCCAAGCTGCAGAGTGGTATGTTCTTGTTGAAATTTTTCAAATTCATTCCTTTGAAAGATACTTAGCAGAAACCCATTGTGACCATAAGGAACATTTGTTTTGCAAAATGTCCCACAATTACTTTAACAAACATGCTTTATTCCAATCTCAAGTATTTCTCCGGTTCAGCCCCCCTTCATCTTTCGGTTTGCAGATGCTGTCCCAATTTACCATATGCATTGTCTTATCATTCGTGTCATTCTAGAAGAAGTTTATTAATAACCATTCAATATCATGAAGAAGTCCAATAGGCAGAAGAAATGTATTAGACCAATATATAGAGTAAGAGTACAACACCGAACGGATGAGTTCAAGTAGTCCTGCTTTTGAAAGAAGCCTATTTTTCTAGGAGGAAATTCTATTCTTTATTTTTTACAAGATAGGCTGACAGTGGGTTTTGTGAATGCTAGTGGATATGAGTGGGAGACCAAGATATGTAACTAGCAGATTTCCCTCACTACCCCCTAGGGTATGTGCAATAACATTTTTGTCCTCAATACAAAGGCTCATGTAGACTTTACTTTTTCTATGATTTAACTGAAGGCCAGAAACTATACCAAAATCATTCATAATAGTAGCCAAGTTTCTTACTGAAGTTAAATCATTCCGAAGAAAAATAAGAAGATCATCTGCAAAGATTATATGTGATATATGAATAGGGCCAGCATGGGATACCTTAATACTGCCATCAAAGACTGCATATTCCAACATATAGCTAAGTCCTTCCATTGCAATAGTAAAGAGATATGGACTTAGTGGATCGCCTTGTCGAATGCCATTCTTGCTCCACAAAATATCAATAGGTGAGCCGTTGAAGAGTATTGAAAACTTTGGAGTTTCTAAGAAACATTGAATCCAATTAACCCATTGCTGAGGGAAGTTCATACCGTGGAGCATCTTATAGATAAAGTTCCTATTAACTGAGTCAAAGGCTTTTCGTAGATTAGCTTTAAAATATATTTGTATCCATTATGCTTTTGAGTGCAGATCCTTGACCAAGTCATTAGCAAGCAGAATATTATGATGTATACGTCTCCCTTTGATGAAAGCAGCCTGATTTGGGCTAATTATCTTGTGTATTACCTTTTGTAATCTATCTGCTAACAGTTTGGAGATGATCTTGTAAATAAAGTTGCATAAATATATGGGTCGATAGTTCTCTAGTGAATCAGCCCCTGCATTCTTGGGAGTTAAAGAAATAAAAGTGCAATTCATCTCTCTAAGAATATGACCTGAAGAGAAAAAATGTTGGCAAGCTTTAATCACATCATTACCAATAATAGACCATGTAGTTTGGTAAAATTCAGCAGGAAATCCGTTTGGACCAGGGCTTTTGTGCTTTTGTGACTTAAAGACAACTCTTACTATTTCGTCATCTGTAATTAGGGCATTGAGGATAGAAATAGCACTCGAATCAAGCTTTCTAGTTGGCTCCACATGAATATTATTAGGTTGCCCCGCTTGGTTGAGTAAGGAATAAAAAAATTGCTCAGTGTATACTTTAACTTCATCTAAATTCTCAATAAGATTGTTATCTTTGTCTCTGCATTTCCTAATACGGTTAACGGCTCTTCGAGTAGCAGTGGAAGCATAAAAAAACATAGTATTGGAGTCCCCTACAGTAAGCCAATGCTATTGAGACTTTTCTCCTGCTTTAAGGCTTGCAAGAAGTTATTTATAGCTTCTGTCTCTTTTTCGATAAGATTCTCATCATGGGGCTGAAGTTTCTTTCTGCAAAATTGATCTCGGGTGGTAATATTGCCAAAGGTATTTGTATTCCACTCCTTACATGCTGCTTTACAGGCTTTGAGTTTTTTACATAAGATGTAAGGGGGAGATCCATGCACATTAACATTCCAAGCTGATCTGATAACATCAAGGAACTGAGGATGAGTACTCCACATGATGAAGAATCTAAACGGTTTCTTACCTTTTGGTGTTGCTTTATCTGTGTGTATGTACATTAAAGAATTAACAGAAAACAATGGAGCATCATACTCAAGAAGTGAATCAGGGTAAACTATTAACCATTCTTGATTAATCAGACATCTATCGAGTCGAGCCATTATTTTTCTGTTAGTAGCACCTTGATTACTCCAGGAGAGCCAATTACCCACATATTTCATATCAGTCAATGCAGCAGTATCTATGTAATCATTAAAACTCTGAAGCTGACTTTCTGAAAGCTATCTACCCCCCACTTTTTCATTTGTGTACCGAATAGTATTAAAGTCACCCAAAACAATCCAAGGTACATTAAGACATCCATCTGCAATGTTAGTTATATCATACCACAATGGATTTCTTTCTTGCATACTTTTTGAAGCATATATACCAGTGAAATTGAATTGACAGCCATTCTTTTTTTCCTCTACCTTAAGATAGATGAATTGATCAGTAGCATAAATAAACCAAGCATTAATAGAGTTAGGATGCCATAAGACCCATATTCTACCAAAAGTTTCATTTGAGTAATTGGTAAACAGTTCTGCGTCTGGCCATATTAAATTCTTATGAGCTTGAACGCACGATTGATTAATTTTCGTTTCCACTAGAATATCAATATCACATGCGGGAGACTTGAGTATTCTGTTGAGCTCCCGACATTTCTCAGTCTTATTAAGTCCACGAACATTCCAACATGTTATCTTCATCAGTAATAAACAAATGAAAAAGATGGTAAGGTATTCATCCTACGACTTTGGATGGATTGTACCATCTATTTTCTTATCCTTTGGTTTTGTATTTTCCTCCCGCACAATATCCTGACCTTCTATGGCTTTATTCCTATATTATCCACTTCATCTACAGCTTGCATATGTTTAAACTTTAAAATACCTTGAATCATGTGGTCTTGATAGGCAGGGTTTGTTGAAGCATGATAAGATTGTTGCGGCATAATTTCCTGGTTAGTACTTGTTGGAGCAGCCTAGCTAGAGAGGTTCATTGGGGCATGAGTTTGTTGAGATAGAATATTCTTGTTGGCGATGTTTTTTACGGCCAAAGTTTGTTGAGGAAGAATATCCTTGCTAGCGAGATATGTTTGGGCCTGAGTTTATTGAGCTATTGTAGACGGATCCGAAGATATTGGAAGAGATGAATTTCCTGACTTATGCTTCTCCTATCCACTAGTACCATGGGAAACTTCTGTTATGGAAGGCTTAAACATTATAGGAAGAGGTAAAGTTTTGGATTTGTCCTTCTGTCCGCGGTGTTGTCCTTGCGAGTCGAAATGCTCAATAGTCTTCGCCACCATCGGTGCTACTGCTATTAGAGAAGACTCGCTTTGTTGCTGAGGCGCTTGACGTGGTCGATAGATCTTTGTGGTCGGTTTTGGAGTTTGCTGACAAGCTCCATTTGCATGACCAAAAGATAAACAATGCTAACATCGTTGTGGCTTCTAGGAATATGAGACATGTACTTTCTGAGTGTTCCCGTCATGATCACGATAGAGAACCTCATTAGGAAGATCTTCCTCAAAAGAAACCAGTACACATGCTCGTGCAAATGCTAATCTTGTCTGAACTGCTGTTGCTTTGTCGATGTAGAGTGGCTATCCCAGAGTGCTGCATAACTTTGCAATAAAACATCGACTCCAAAGATGTCGAGGAAGACCTTGAAAGGATACCCATAATGGAATAGACTATAGGCTATCTAACTCCAAACGGACATCAGGAGACCAGCGTCGTAGAATCATTAGATGGCCGCGAATAGTCAAGAATCCTTCGAAGAGCCGTTGCAAATCTTCTTCAGAGTATAGCTTGCAAACAAAGAATCCGTTCTCTAGCATATTAATATCAAATGACGATATTCCCCATCGAGTTTTGATAAATGAGGATAGTGGGAAATAAGATGTTTTGAGACCTACAACATAGCCAACAATCGCCATAGACCATGTCTCAATAACCTCTGCTAAATAAGTAGTCTCATATACAGCAATCTTCTTATCAGCCTGAACTTCTGGAGTAAAGAATTTCAAGCTTAGATCCGGACTTCCAACCGGAGCCTTGAAGAGGCTAGTCCAAGGCCGAGGGTCACTGAAAATGAGAGCAGGCTGCCGCGATCTAGAGCGTCACCTACTTCGATGCTGCTTTGTCGAAGGAGTTTCTCTCTGGAGAGGATATGGTGGAGGAGCAAATTGAGGAGTTTGCCAGGAGAAGTGCATTTAGTGTGAAACACATTTTTTCTCACCCAACTTTCATCGTCGGCTACATATGACACCTGTAAACTACGTTGCAATACAATAGACAAACCATGATCAGCATAAGTAATCTCTTCCTCATCATCATCGTATTTTGGTTCGTCGTCAGCTTCATTTTCTCCTCCATCAATATGATCTTCAACCAAAGATACAATCCTCCTATTTGGACAATCTGAAGCAAGATGCCCAAAACCATGACATTTGAAGCATTTTCGGTCACTTGGGGTAGAAGAATTAGGTGTTTTTTTGCTGCCAACAGATTCTTCACCCTTTTCTTGCACCTTCGATATCACTTTGCTTTGAACAGTAGGCTTCGAACTTTCTCCTTTTGTGTAGCCTTCTTTTGAGCCATACCAAAAACTCTTTTCAAACTTATGTTGCTTTTCAACTTTTAATGCCAGCTTGCTCACATCATTTAAAGACCAATATGGCTGTAGCTAAACAACTTTAGTATCTTGCAATTGTTTGCTCTTCCGGTTCCACAAGTTCTCCTTTTAACATCAAATTATCAAATTCTGCAGTATACTCCTCTACACTAAGATCTTTTTGCTTGAAATCATGTATTTTGAGAAAGATCTCTTGCCTATTATTATGAGGTAAATATTTTCTCTTTAGCTCCCTTCTCATTTTCTCCCATGTAATGATCTTACTCTTCCCCTCACGTTCTCTTTATTTCTTCAGATTTTCCCACCAAAAAGATGCATTCCGCCTGAGTTTGAGTGCCACAAGTTTGACCTTCTTTTGTTCTGGTGGTTCATGAAAATCAAAAATTCTTTCTACTGTGTTAAGCCAGTCGATATAGTCATCAACATTTATTTTACCTTCAAATTCTAGAATATCTAATATGGGGTTATATTTATTCTACTACTCATCTTGGACTCCATTTCTTCTCCGACATCTTCTCGACTCTCTTGGAAGAGATGTATCATCATCAGAAGTAAACTCTCGAGCTTCATTTTTATGTTGGTTATGTCTACTTTGAAGTTCATCGATTATTTCATTTTTTTATTGTAGGCTACGTAGCAATTTTCTTAGCTGTAGCCTCAACAACTCAACGTCATCTTCATGGTCGCTACCTTCACCAACTATATCTTTTCCATTCCGCCTTGCCATAATCTCTAGCCTTTAGCTCTGATACCAAACTGATACTGGGGAGGGTAAAAATGTAGAATGGATTTCGAAAGAACACTAATATAATAGTTGTTCAGATAGAAAATGTCACAGAAGGCAAGGAACGAACTATTGAAGAAGGATACAGAACTGGATTTCGAAAAATAGCTCACCACCAAGTTTAAAATCAAAAGGGATACAGAAAGATCACCACCCTAATGACAATAAACAAGGATACAAAACTAAAAGCAAAAGACTCACCACTCATGGACACATCCAAGAGTTACAGAGTTCAAAAGAGCACTCCAAGAGAGCTTCTACCAATATCCTTAGTTTTCTAAAGTCCTTTCTAAGACCTAAACCCCAAAATAATTACTAGAGCATGAAACTACCCTTCATGCATAGGGAATTTCGAAATTAAGTGCTTTACAGCTACCAACCAACTCCATTATTGTATTCCTTAGCCATGAAGAAAAGCACCATGATACAGCTTTATAGCTGTCAACCAACTCCATTAATGTATTCCTTTGTGCAAGGAATATGCTGATGAGTTGTCTTATCTGAGTAGGCTGAGTTGAAGATTATGTGACAATATTATTGGCTAAAGAAAAATATCATATTATCAGCATGGTCCATATGAACAGATTGTAGCAAATTAGACACTCCCGTATCAGGTGGTAAAATTGCCAAAGGTATTTGTATTCCACTCCTTAACTACTGCTTTGCAGGCTTTGAGTTTTTTACATAAGATGTAAGGGGGGAATCCATGCACATTAACATTCCAAGCTGATCTAATAACATCAAGGAACCGAGGATGAGTACTCCACATGTTAAAGAATCTAAACTATTTCTTGCCTTTTGGTGTTGCTTTATCTCCGTGTATGTACATTAAAGAATGATCATAAAACAATGGAGCATCATACTCAAGAAGTGAATCAGGGTAAACTTTTAACCATTCTTGATTAATCAGACGTCTATCGAGTTGAACAGTATTAAAGTCACCAAGAACAATACAAGGTACATTAAGACAGCCATCTGCAATGTTAGTTAGATCAGACCACAATGTATTTCTTTCTTGCATACTGTTTGAAGCATATATACTAGTAAAATTTAATTGACAGCCATTCTTTTTGTCCTCTACCTTAAGATGGATAAATTGATCAGTAGTAGAAATAAACCAAGCATTAATAGAGTTAGGATGCCATAAGACCCATATTCTACCAAAAGTTTCATTTCAGTCATTGGTAAACAGTTCTGCATCGAGTCATATTAAATTCTTTTGAGCTTGAACGCGTGATTATTTAATTTTCATTTCCACTAGAATAACAATATCACATGCGGTAGACTTGATTATTTTGATGAGCTCCCGACATTTCTCAGGCTTATTAAATCCACGAACATTCCAGTATCTTGTCTTCATCAGTAATAAACAAATGAAAAAGGTGGTAAGGTATTCATCCTACGACTTTGGATGGATTGTACCATCCTTTTTCTTATCTTTTGGTTTTGTATTTTCCTCCCGCACAATATCTTTACCTTTTATGGCTTTATTCCTATATTTATCCACTTCATCTACAACTTGCAGATGTTTAAACTTTAAAATACCTTCAATCATATGGTCTTGATTGGTAGGGTTTGTTGAAGCATGATAAGATTGTTGCGGCACAATATCCGGGTTTATTGGGGCATGAGTTTGTTGAGACAAAATATCCTTGTTGGTGATGTTTGTTGCGGCCTGAGTTTGTTGAGGAAGAATATCCTTGCTAACGAGATTTGTTTGGGCCTGAGTTCGTTGAGCTATTGTGGACGGATCCAATGATATTGGAAGAGATGAAGTTCCTGACTTATACTTCTTCTATCTACTAGTACCATGGGAAACTTCGGTTGTGGAAGGCTTAGACATTATAGGAAGAGGTAAAGTTTTGGATTTGTCCTTCTGTCTGCGGTGCTGTCCTTACGAGTCGGAATGCTCAATAGTCTTCGCCACCATCGGTGCTACTACCATTAGAGAAGACTCGCTTTGTTGCTGAGGCGCTTGACGTGGTCGATAGACCTTTGTAATCGGTTTTAGAGTTTGTTGACAAGCTCCATTTGCATTACTAAAAGATAAGCAACACTGACATCGTTGTGGCTTCCAGGAATATGAGACATGTACCTTCCGAGTGTTCCCGTCAAGATCATGATAGAAAACCTCATTAGGAAGATCTTCGTCGGAAGAAACCAGTATACATGCTCGTGCAAATGCTAATCTCGTCTGAGCTGCTATTGCTTTGTCGATGTAGAGTGGCTGTCCCAGAGTTCTGCATAACTTTGCAATAAAACGTCGACTACAAAGATGTAGAGGAAGACCTTGAAAGGATACCCATAATGGAATAAACTGTAGTCTATCTAACTCTAAACGGACATCAGGATACCATCGTCATAGAATCATTAGATGGCTGCGAATAGTCCAGAATCCTTCGAGGACCCGTTGCAAATCTTCTTCAGAGTATAGCTTGCAAACAAAGAATCCGTTCTCCAGCATAAAAAGATCAAATGACGATATTCCCCATCGAGTTTTGATAAACGAGGATAGTGGGAAATAAGATATTTTGAGACCTACCACATAGCCAACAATCGCCATAGACCATGTCTCAATATGCTCTGATGAATCAGCAGTCTCGTATATAACAATCTTCTTATCAGCCTGAACTTCTGGAGTAAAGAATTCCAAGCTTAGATCCGGACTTCCAACTAGAGCCTTGACGAGGCTAGTCCAAGGCCGAGGGTCACTGGAAATGAGAGCAGGCTGTCACGATCTAGAGCGCAACCTGCTTCGATGCTGCTTCGTTGAAGGAGTTTCTCTCTAGAGAGGATATGGTGGAGCAACTTAGGGGGTAACAGTAGGGAGTCTTGCCTTCGTATCAACCCTCCCGCCACCGTCGCCAGCCCTAAGGGTTGTCGCTGCCATGTTTGATCCCTCTTCTGGTCGCCGCTACAGAATCGTCGCCATAGGGAAAAGCCACCGCTACAGTATATCCGATTGCCGCTACAGTATCGTCGCCCTAGGGAGATCTGGCCGCTACTACTGTATTGTCGCCCTTAGGGAGAAGCCAACGCTGCAGAGATCCGATCACCACTACAGTAGCATCGCCCTTGAGAGATCAGATCGCTGCTACAGTACCGTCGCCCGTGGGAGAAAGCCAACGCTGCAGTAGTCAGATCGCCCTAGGGAGATCTGATAGCCGCTATAGTACCATCGCCCTTGGGAAACAACCAACGCTACAGGAAATCAGATCACCGCTATAGTACCGTCGCTCTAGGGAGATCTGATCGTCGCTGTAGTGTCGTCGCCCATCGCTCGTAGGAGAAAGCCGACGCTGCAGTAGTCAGGTCACCCTAGATCTGATCGCCGCTACAGAATTTGTCATCAAAAACATTGCATGAACAAGAGGGAGGAAGGTAAGGAGGGAATCCATTAAGAACCTAATTTGTGAAATGATTTGAATCAAAATATCATTTGAAATCAAATTGCCGTTCTTGCAAGTAATCATCTCACACGAAAATTCATCTTTCAAGGATCAAGATATCCATTGGAATTCATAAAATTCATCTTTCATGAGAAGAATAAGGAAGAATTCATGGGAAAGAAGCACCATACGAAGGATAAAGGAAATTCCATGAATAAACCTTCATAAATCAAATCTATTTCTCATTTAAAGATTCATAATTACGAAATTCGTGAGAGATGCATTTGTAAATGAATTTCATATGTCAAACATTATTAAGTGATGGAGCAAGGATATAAAGTAAACTTGATATCAAGGAAGGTAAAACTGAAATAAATTCATTAAAGCTCCATTCATGAAATACATTAAGAGAAGGCACAAGTCCAGAAAAGAAATACAACAAACTTATGTAGTCGGATAATTGAACATCCCTAATTCTCTTCTAATAAAATCAAATTGTTCTTCATTTAAGGGTTTTGTAAAGATATCGGTCAATTGATGTTTCGTGTTAATAAACTCTAAGATTATATCATGATTATTAACAAGGTCTCATATAAAGTGATACCTAATGTCAATGTGTTTAGTTCTAGAGTGTTGAATAGGATTTTTTGTTAAATATATTGCACTTGTATTGTCACATTTTATAGGAATATTCTTAAGATAAATTTTATAATCTTCTAATATATTTTTCATCCATATAACTTATGCACAACATGCACTAGCCGCAATGTATTCAGCTTCGGTTATCGATAGTACAATTAGGTTTTGTTTCTTCGAGGACCAAGAGACAAGTGCGTGTCCTAAAATTTGACATGTTCCGGATGTGCTCTTTCTATCTATTCGACACCCAACAAAATCAGCATCGGCATAACCTAGCAATTCAAAAATTTTATATTTTGGATACCATAATCCTAATTTATGAGTTTCTTTTAGGTATCAAAAAATTCTTTTGATAACTTTTAAACGATATTGCTTGGGGTTAGATTGAAATATAACATAAAGTCCTACACTAAACATGATATCCGGTCTAGTTACGGTGAGATATAACAAACTACCTATCATACCCCTATAGGCTTTTTAATCAAAGCTCCACCTTCGTCAATGTCTAACTTAGGCTTTTTAATCAATACTCATAGGAGTATTGATAGTCTTTTTTTGGTAAGTAAAAGTAAATTGATTGTTGTAAAGTTTCTACAAATACCTTTGAGTGCACATGTGTAATATCCCTCATTTTTAAAAATTATTAATAAAAATTTATTTATAAATTGGTGGACCTATATGTAAATATAGAATTTCAAGGACTAAACTGTTAAGTTGCAAAAAGAAAAAAATAAAGAAAACCAAAAATTTTGGTTTTATCCCACCGCCTCCCATGCTCTATTTCTCGAGAAATAGAGAGAGAGGAGCGGTGGGGCATGGGGAGAAGAAGAGAGGAAGAAGAGGGAGAAGAGAAGAAAACAAAAAGAAGAGGAAAGGGAAGAGGGAGAGGAAAGAGAGATAGCTGCAGCAGCTAGGGCTACAACACCTCTGTTTCGTGTCGGAGGAAACAGAGGAGTTCATGTGTGGGGCGTCGGGGAGGAGAAGGGAAGAAGAGGAGAAGAAGAGAAGTAGAGGAAGAAAAGTAGAAGAAGAAGAAGAAAGAGGAGGTGGCCGCGGAAAGGGCTACAGCGAAGAGTTGCGGGGCATTGGGGAGGAGAAAGGAAGAAGAGGAGAAGAAGAAAAGAAGAGGGGGGAAAAGAAGAGAGGAGGAAGAAGAGGGAGAAGAGAAGAATTGAATAAGAAAAAAAAAAGAGAGGGAAGTGGGAGAGGAGTGAGAGGTGGCAGTAGCTAGGGCTATAGTACCTATGTTTCCTGCAGGTGGAAATAGAGGAGACGAGGTGTGGGGCATTGGGGAGGAGAAGAAGAAGAAGAGGAAAAAAATGAAGAGAAAAAGAAAAAAAAGAAGGATGGCTGTGGTATGGGATGCAGTGAGAAGGTGTGGGGTGTCGGGTAGGAGAAGGGAAGAAGAGGAGAAGAAGAAGGAGAAGAATGAGTAGAAGAAGAAGAGGAAGAAAAGAAGTAGAAGCAGGTGAAGAGGCGGCACCTCTATTTCCTGTAGGAGGAAACAGAGGAGAGGAGGTGCTGTTCGTTGGGGAGAAGAAGGGGAGGAAGAAGAAGAAGAGAAGAAGAATAAAGGAAGGAGAAGGAAGAGGAGAAGGGAAAGAAGTAGCTGCGGCTGCGGCTGTGGCAGGGAAAGAGGAAGAGGAATGAAGAAGGGTAGGAGAGGAAGAAGAGAAGGGGAAGAAGGGGCTGCGGCTGCAGCGATGGCAGCTGCAGTTGGAAGAGAAGAAGGAAAGGAAGATGAGCAGGGGAGGAAGAAGAGGCTGCGGCTGTGGTGGCTGCGGTCGTGGCTGCGACTGTGCTGCGGCTGCGATGTTGGCTGGGGTAGCTGCGGCAGCGGTGGTGGCTGCAGCAGCTACTTTTGGGAAATAGAAAGAAAGGAAAGGGGACAAAAAAGGGGTCGTGGCTGTGATTGCGGCTGTGATGGTGGTGGCTGCGTCAGCGGCAACTGTGTTTGGAAAAGAAAAAGTAGGAACGAGAGAAGGGAGGTTGGAAGTAGTGCAGTGGAAGGGGCTGTGGTTGTGACAGCAGCTGCGGTCATGGCTACGACTGTGGTAGTGGCAGTGGCGATGGCTACGACAGTTGTGTTTGAAAAAGAAAACGAAGGAATGAGAGTAAGAGAGAGTAGGTGACTATGCCTCTATGTTCTGCATGAGTTGCATTTGTGGAGGAAAAAGAGAAGACATATGTAGAACACGGAACAGGGAGAGGACATGGAGGAAAAGTAGAAGGATTTGGGTTGACACCTTCTTTGGATCTTCGGATCAAAATCTTTGAAAGGTAAGCGTTCCGATCCTTCCTATTGCAAGCTTTCTAATCATTCCTATTGCAAGTGTCCTGATCTTTCCTTACTCTAATTTGATCTCTATATTTGCTTTGAATATGAGGAACTTTAAATTGTTCTAACCTTGCATTTGATATATCTCCTGTTTAGACGTAACGATTCGAATCTGTGCAACGTCTGAGATTCTGACCTTTTGATACTGAACTGCTTATAAGTCATGTTGAAAACTTTAATTTATTCAAATCTTATTAAATAGGAAACTAGACTCATAGATCTTTCTTTTGATACCTGGATTAAAATATTTAGAGTCCAAATGTTTGCTCAGTTATCTATTGAATCCGACCCTTTGGATTATGCAAAACAATGATTTTTTTTTCTTACCTTTGGTTACTAAATCAATTGTAACTCTTTGTTAGAAACTTTGATTCATATGAGACTTATTTTATCTGAAAATAGATTTAAATATCTTTCTAGTGATACATTTTTGAGTAAATTAGAGCACGAATGATAGTTTGAATCTATTTTTCAATATGCCTCTTGAATTCTGCCAAAAATCGAGCTTTGATCGATTTCGCATATTCTGGTTTCATTCCTTTCGAAATTGATATCCTTTAGCTTTCTTATTCAATTGAGCTTTATACGACTACTTTGAATTCTTGTATGCTCTTGTCCTTAAAATTATTTGTATTCTTGAAAACTATTGTGTAACGTTTATACTATATCGTATTGACTAATATATGCACATGTATATCCCATTGTTCCGCATTTGCTTTCGATATGTGCCTATTCCAATTTTATTCCTTTGTACATTGAATTCATCTAACCTTCTTTTTTGAATTGAGTTATATGTGATTGCTTGGAATCCTTGAATGCTCTTGCTTTCATTTCCTTTCAAATATGAATACAATTGTGAAAGATTATTGCTTACTTCGTATTAACTCGTAAAGGCACATGTATGTTTTGTTGTACCACGTGTGCTTCCGATATGTGCTATTTATTGTTCATACTATCCTTTTGTACTCTAGTGTTTGTGGGATATTGTGAACCTTTGCCATAAATGGTGAAGGGGGTTATGCATAGAGCCTGTAATGCTCTGTCGGCCCTTATGACTTCACTTAGACGTGGGTGGATGGAGCTCCCAGATGTGCGAGACTTATGTTTGGTGGTCATTCAGAAATGGATGTACCATATTATGTTATAGTCCCACTTCACCTTCTATATGTTTGATATGGTATCCAGAGCTTTGGTTATGTGTTTCTATACATGCTTTCGATAAGAATGAAATGAATGCAATGTCAATTCGACGTTTGAGCTTCTGTTTCGTATTCGTTCATTGAAAAGCTCCGAAATGGTCCATACGCCATTGATATATTCCGAAATGTTTCATTTATTATTGATATGCTCCGAAACATTTCATACGATATTGGTATGCTCCAAGTACTCTATGCTTCATTCGCTATGAATTGATATGTTCTGAAATGACTTATTTGCCATTGATATGCTCCGAAACATCTCATTCGCTATTGATATGCTCCAATTACTCTATGCTCCATATGTTATGAACCAAATAGGTTTTGAATGACATGACACATATGATTTTGTATCTAATTAGATGGTATCCTTGAGAAATCTTTTATTCTGCCTTGCATTATGATATCTTACTTGTTTGAAACCGTTCCTTTTGTTATGAATATGCTTTGTCACTTGCTGAGCTGTTTTTAGCTCACTCCGTTTATTATATAAATCTTTCAGGTCAAGTTGTCACTCTTTGAGATGTTTTAAATTGGGCTGAGATAGTGGAGAGCTATTCAGAATTATGTGCAAGTCTTGTTGGTTATTATGTTATTGTTGTATAAGCATATTTTGTATGTAATGAAATGTTGTCGATGAATCTAATTGTATATACTGTGTAAAAGTATTAGAATATCTCTCTTATTTGGAATTTCAGAATGTTAAGTCTAGTTTATGATGATATGAACTTGTGGTGAATAATTGGAGTTCTAATTGTATAATTTATTTAGCTTGTGGATTTATAAATGTTGTTCATGTTTGTCAAGTTTGGCTTGGGTTTCCATAAATGCGAATTATCGAGTGATGTGATATATGATTATAAATTACACAGGTTTTATGTATGTGAATTTGATAGAATGTTTTTCAGTGTACTCAAATGTTAGTTTGGATCTTGGATTAGTTTGTGATAAAAATTTTAAAATCATCGATATTTTTGTTGGGTGAGATAGAGGTGGTATCAGAGCATGATTTGAGGATTACTGAAATATTTGATATGTTGACTTACAAAATATATTGAGGTCTAGTGAACTATAGTGATCAGTGGAAATTTTTTTTGATGTATTTTAGGAGTCTAGGACGACGAGGACATTTGGTTTACCTATTTCATCCGATTTTGATTAATTAAGTGGGATGAAAGGGGTAATCGGGGATATTAAATCAGAGTATCGCAATAAAAGCATGGTAAACCTAATTTAATTGGTGGTAGAAAAATTGATGATGCGAATAGAGAAGATATTTGATGTTCAAAATTGTTCCGATGATCAAACGATTTTTTTTGCCCCCTTATATTGGAAGTAGAGGTTGATTATTACTGGCAATAATAAAAAAAAATTTTGAAGATCAATGGCCAGAATGACAAGGACAAGTTTACCAATACAAAATATAATTGGAAATGAATTAGAAAGTGATAACAAGAGGGTCAAGACATTTGGAATTGAAAAGGGAAGTCACCACAAAAGACTTAATCATGTATGAATTGCAAGTTAAATTATGAAACAAGTTTGTGTTTGTGAGTGACTATAGTCTATTTAGCTTATGGAAAGTTGGATCATAAAATAAAAGACTGCCCTTTGAATAAGAAGAAATAGTCACTACCTCTTAAATAATCAGCCCATGTCAGAGTGTATGCTATCACTAAATATGATTCTAAAACTTCTGAATAAGTAATCGCAGGTATTATACATGTTTATGAATGAATGCAAATATTTGTTTGACCATGGGTCCTATTGTAATATCCCCCATTTAAAAAAAAATTAGTAAATGCTTGTTTGTAAATATGAGGATTATTTAAATAATTTTTTTTATTAAATAATATTATATTAAATTTTATGGCTAAGGACCTAAGAGTAAATAATAAAATTTTGATATAATTTATAGAATATTCAGAATTGAGTAAATAAAAATAAAATAAAATAAAATGGAGGAATGTGTCATTAACAAAGATGAGTCACTTGTATTTATTCTAAAGTTGACACCTAAACCCCCATGCATGCTTGCCACCTCACTATTTTAGCATGAGCCAAACCTAAGTAATTTAAAGCACCATTAAAAAGAAACCTTGCAGCCAACGTTAGTTTGAGGAGAAGAAGAAGAAGAGAAGAAGAAGAAGTGGAAACTTTGTTTGAGGTTTTGCATCAACTCCCTGTATTTGGGAATCAAACTCATCTAAGGCAAGTGTTCTAACCTCTTCCTATAGAATTCCTAATCTCTGTTTTCCTTTTAATACTTCATAATTCAAAAGATTTCAGCTTAGTACCAAACCTTTTTTTCCTTTTGATACAAAGCCATGAATCTGAAATTTTTCAGTAATCTGACTTCTATACATTGTTTTAGATCTTAATTTTAGTACTAAACTATGATTTAGGCAAAGCCTAATCCATTTGAAAGTAGACTCAAATATCTATCTTTTGACACTGAGATTGAATGAATTGGAGTCTAAATGCCTACTAAGACTTCTGTTTCAATTAACCCTACAAATTCTGCAAAATAGGGACTGAAATTTCTGATCTTCTGTTACTAAATTGCTTATAACTCTCTAGTGAAAATTCTGAATTGTGCAAAACCTGGTTCTTTTGAAACTAGATTCGCATTTTTTTCTTTTGATATATAATTTAGTAATTTTGAAGTATGTTTGCCTTCTGAAACATCTATTTAAATTGACTCTATCAATTCTGCAAAATAGAGATAATCAATTCTGACCTTCTATTACTAAATTGCTCATAACTCTCTAGTGAAAATTTTGAATTATTCAAAACTTAGTTTTTTGGAAAATAGATTCGCATATCTTTATTTTGACATATAATTTAGAAATTTTGAAGTATGTTTACCTTCTAAAACATCTGTTTAAATTGATTCTATCAAGTTTGCAAAACAGGGGTGATCAATTTTGACCTTCCTTTACTCTATTTATTGTAACTTCCTGTTAAGAACTCAAAAAATTATAAATCTAAGTTCATCCGAAAATAGATTGATACAGCTTTCCAATGACATCTATTTTTAGTGATTTGGAGCATGCTTGGTCACTCAAACAATTCAGGAAATGTACCATTCAAATTCTATCAGAATTAAAAACTTTGTTGGGTTTTGCCTATTTAATTTTTATCCTATAGGAAATTTGATTTCTGCTAAATTCTTCTTCAATTGAGCTCTATATTAGTCTTTTGAAGTTCTTATATTGTTCATCCTGAAATTATTGTATATCTGAAATTTATTATGTAATGCTTTGTTTGCATTTCCTTGTTTGATAAAGGCACATGCATATCTTCGTTGTTCCGCATGTGCTTCTGATATGTGTTAATGTTATTGTTTATACTACCCTTGTATTATGTGATATATGTAAATACAATCATTGGAGATTCTTTGATAACGGACTTGAATCTTATCCTCTTATCTGATTTTATTGGAGAACTTGCACTTTTTGCTGATTTAGTTCTCCTAGAGATTTGATGTTTTGATATTATACTTGGTATGGATTGGCTATCTTCCTATCATACTAGTATGGATTGGTAAATAACAAATGATCACTTTTTGCATATTTGATCAGCCGATCTTTTATTTTGAGACTATTGGACATGATTTATCTCCTTGCCTAATGTATCCCAGGATGATTTGCCCGAATTACCTCCAAAATGTGACTTTGCCATTGATTTGGTCTTTGAGACAATCCCAATATCTAAGCCTCTCTACAGAATGACATCATTTTAGTAAGTGGAATTGGAAAAGCAACTATTAGGACTATTAAATGAGGATTTTATTTGCCTTAATATTTCATAATGGGGTGCTCCAGTGTTAGTTAGACAGATAGATGTAACATTGAGATTTTACATTGATTATAGACAATTGAATCAGGTGACCATAAAAAAACGAGTATTCTCTAAAGTGACAACTTGTTTGATTAACTACAGGGTGCACATGTATTTTCAACAATTGATTGAATGTCGGATTACCATCTATTGAGGATCAAGGAGGAGAATATTTCGGTCACTCTTGGATAATTGTGTAATTGTATTATATTAATAAAAGTAATTGAGAGCAGGAGGAGGAAATAAAGAAATCATAATCCTCATCTTTTCATTGATTGAGCTATAACCAATTTAGAGGACTAAATTTTCTTTTAAGGGGGGGAGAGTGTAATATCCCACACTTTTAAAAATTATTAATAAAAATTTATTTATAAATCAGAGGACCTATATGTAAATATAGAAATTTCAAGGACTAAAGTATTAAGTTACAAAAAGAAAAAAATAAAGAAAACCGAAAATTTTGGTTTTATCCCACCATCTCCCACGCTCTCTATTTCTCGAGAAACAGAGAGAGAGGAGCGATGGGACTTCGTGAGAAGAAGAGAGGAAGAAGAGGGAGAAGAGAAGAAAAGAAAAGAAGAGGAGAGGGAAGAGGGAGAGGAAAGAGAGATAGCTCTAGCAACTAGGGTTGCAGCACCTCTGTTTCATGTAGGAGGAAATAGAGAAGTTCATGTGTGGGGCGTCGGGGAGGAGAAGGGAAGAAGAGGAGAAGAAGAGAAGCAGAGGAAGAGAAGCAGAAGAAGAAGAAGAAGAAGAAGAAAATAGGAGATGGCTGCGGCAAGGGCTGCAGCGAGGAGCTGTGGGGCATTGGGGAGGAGAAAGGAAGAAGAGGAGAAGAAGAAAAGAAGAAGAAGGGGGAAAAGAAGAGAGGAGGAAGAAGATGGAGAAGAGAAGAATAGAAGAAGAAAAAAAAAAAGAGAGGGAAGTGGGAGAGGAGCGAGAGGTGGCAGCAGCTTGGGCTGCAGCACCTTTGTTTCCTATAGGCGGAAACAGAGGAGACGAGGTGTGGGGCGTTCGGGAGGAGAGGAAGAAGAAGAGAAAAAGAAAAAAAAATAAGGATGGTTGTGGTATGGGATGCTGTGAGAAGGTGTGGGGTGTCGGGGAGGAGAAGGGAAGAAAAGGAGAAGAAGAAGGAGAAGAAGGCGGAGAAGAAGAAGAAGAGGAAGAGAAGAAGTAGAAGCGGGTGAAGAGGCGGCACCTCTGTTTCCTGCAGGAGGAAACATAGGAGAGGAGGTGCTGTTCGTAGGGGAGAAGAAGGGGAGGAAGGAGAAGAAGAGAAGACGAAGAAAGGAAGGAGAAGGAAGAGGAGAAGGGAAAGAAGTAGCTGTGGCTGCAGCTGTGACAGGGAAAGAGAAGGGGAAGAAGGTGCTGCAGCTGCGGCAATGGCAGCTGTAGTTGGAAGAGAAGAAGGAGAGGAAGATGAGCAGGGGAGGAAGAAGAGGCTGCGGTTGTGGTGGCTGCGGGCATGGCTGCGACTGTGGCTGCGGCTATGGCTACGGCTGCGATGTTAGCTGCGGTAGCTGCGGCAGCGGTGGTGGCTGCAGCAGCTACTTTTGGGAAATAGAAAGAAAGGAAAGGGGAAAAAAAAGGGGTCGTGGCCATGTTTGCGGCTACGATGGTGGCGGCTGCGTCATCGGTAGCTGTGTTTGGGAAAGAAAAAGTAGGAACGAGAGAAGGGATGAAGGAAGTAGTGCAGTGGAAGGGGCTGTGGTTGTGACAGTAGCTGCGGTCGTGGCTATGACTGCGGTAGTGGCAACGGCGATGGTTGCGACAACTGAGTTTGAAAAAGAAAACGAAGGAATAAGAGTAAGAGAGAGCAGGTGACTATTGTCATGCCCCCCCGAATTATCACATTCAGGAAGTGTGACCCTGTCTAAAATCAATAATATTATAATTCATCATCAATTCAATCCAGGATCCAATCTAAAAATTTGAGGATACTAAGAATCATTCAAAATCAAGATTCACAATTCATAAACCTGTACGTTACATAAATCATAAACCACTTCACTCAAAGATTCACAAAATCCAAAGGCAACTCAACTACATTAGTCACAACACAAATCCATAATCATAGAAATATATACAATCAGAAAAAAAAGATAATTATTTACCATGAGTTCTTATCCTTATACAACTTAAACTTATCATTCCATACACATGAGCGGTCCTTTAAACTTTTACAACACATAAGTATCAACAAATCCTTAACATTACATCAGAAGTAGAGTATAATATACAACAAAAACCAATCATCTAACAAAGATTAGCTCAAAAATCTTCTAGTCTTTCATTGCTTTAACCCAATTCTAGCTTTTCAGTGCGTGACAAGCTACCTTGAAAAAAATTATATAGCAACGGGGTGAGCATAAAGAGCTCAGCAAGTGTCTAACATATCCATGACGATGGGAGAAGTTCAAGCAGACTTAATATCAAGATACAAAAGTAGAAATAAAGTGTTCATTTGAAATCATCTCATTTGATATAAAATCACAAAGGTTTACCTCATTAAAAAATAGGCATTAGACATAACAATAGGAGAAGGGAAATTGGAGCATATCATTGGCATAAGGAGCATATCGATGACATATGATAATTTCAAGGCATACCAAAGACGTAAGGAGCATTTTGGATATCTATGACATATGAAACAGTTCGGAACATATCAATGGTGACTGAAATGCTTCAGAACGTATCAATGGCATATGGAAATATTTCGGAAGCATAAGAAGCATTTCAGAACATATCAAAGAACAAATATGAAATAGAAGCTCAAACGTCGTACTCTAGCATAGTGCATGTGAGGATTAACTTCAGTGGTGGCTCCACGCCGTGATGAGTTCTCGACTCCATCCACGGGTAGCCCTTTCCTACTCGAGCCCTCTCACCCTGCCCAAGTGCTAGGTCGGCTCTAAATTTTATATCAAACAGGTAGAAGGTGAAGTGGGATCATAACATAATATAGTCCATCCATTTCTGGATGACTACCAAGCATAAGTCTCCCACGTCTGGGAGCTCCATCCACCCACGTCTGAGTGAAGTCAATGGGGCCGGCAGAGCAATCACGGGCTCTAAGCATAACTCCCTTTACCATTTCTGGCAAAGGTTCACAATATCCCACAAGACACCAAAGTACAAAGAGGGTAGTAATAACAATAACATTGACACATATCAGAAGCACATGCGGAACAACGAAGATATGCATGTGCCTTTATCAAACAAGGAAATGCAAACAAAGCATTACATAATAAATTTCAGATATAGAATAATTTTAGGATGAACAATACAAGAACTTCAAAGGACTAATATAAAGCTCAATTGAAGAAGAATTTAACAAAAATCATATTTCCAATAGGATGATAATTGAATAGGCAAAACCCAACAAAGTTTTCAATTATGACAGAATTTGAATGGTACATTTTCTGAATTGTTTGAGTGACCAAGCATACTCCAAATCACTAAAAATAGGTGTCATTGGAAAGCTGTTTCAATCTATTTTCAGATGAACTCAGATTTAAAATTTTTTTTAGTTCTTAACAGGAAGTTACAACAAATAGAGTAAAGGAAGGTCAGAATTGATCATCCCTGTTTTGCAGACTTGATAGAATCGATTTAAACAGAAGTTTCAGAATGAAAACATACTTCAAAATTTCCAACTATGTGTCAAAAGAAAGGTATGCGAATCTAGTTTCCAAAGAACTAAGCTTTGTATAATTCAGAATTTTCTCTAGAGAGTTATGAGTAATTTAGTAACAGAAGGTCAGAAATTTCAGTCCCTATTTTGTAGATTCTGTAGGGTTAATTTAAATAGAAGTATTAGTAGGCATTTAAACTCCAAATCATTCAATCCTAGTGTCAAAATAAAAATATATGAGTCTACTTTTAAATGGAATAGGTTTTGCCTAAATCAGAGTTTAGTGCTAAAAGTTAGATCCAAAATAATGTATAGAAGTCAGATTATCAAAAAATTTCGGATTCATGGCTTTGTATCAAAAGGAAAGAACGGTTTGGTACTAAGCTGAAATCTTTTGCATTATGAAGAATTAAAAGGAAAACAGAGATTAGGAATTTTGTAGGAAGAGATTAGAACACTTGCCTTAGATGAGTTTGATTTCCAAATAGAGGGAGTTGATGCAAAACCTCAAACAAAATTTCCACTTCTTCTTCTCTTCTTCTTCTTCTCCTCAAACTAACATTGGTTGCAATGTTTCTTTTTAATGGTGCTTTAAATTACTTAGGTTTGTCTCATGCTAAAATAGTGAGGTGGCAAGCATGCAAGGGGGTTTAGGTGTCAACTTTAGAATAAATACAAGTGACTCATCCTTGTTAATGACACATGTCCTCCATTTTATTTTATTTTATTTTTATTTACTCAATTCTGAATATTCTATAAATCATATCAAAATTTTAATATTTACTCTTAGGTCCTTAGCCATAAACTTTAATATAATATTATTTAATATAAAATAATTATTAAATAATTCTTGTTTTTACAAACAAATATTTTACTAAATTTTAAAAAATGGGGGATGTTACAACTATGCCTCTATGTTCTGCATGAACTATAGTTGTGGAGGAAAAAGAGAAGACATATGTAGGACACAAAACAGGGAGAGGACACGGAGGAAAAGTAGAAGGATTTGGGCTAACACATTCTTTGGATCTTCGGATCAAAATCTTTGAAAGGCAAGTGTTTTGATCCTTCCTATTGCAAGCTTTCTAATCTTTCCTATTGCAAGTGTCCTGATCTTTCCTTATTGTAATTTGATCTCTACATTTGCTTTGAATATGAGAAACTTTAAATTGTTCTAGCCTTGCATTTGATATATCTCTTGTTTAGACGTAACGATTCGAATTTGTGCAAGATCTGAGATTCTAACCATTTGATACTGAACTGCCTATAAGTCCTGTTGGAAACTTTGATTTATTCAAATCTTATTACATTGGAAACTAGACTTGTAGATCTTTCTTTTGATACCTGGATTAAAAGATTTAGATTACAAATGTTTCCACAGTTATCTATAGAATCCGACCCCTTGGATTATGCGAAACAATGATTTTGTTTTCTGACCTTTGGTTACTAAATCATTTGTAACTCTTTGTTGGAAACTTTGATTCATACGAGACTTGTTTTATCTAAAAAATAGATTGAAATATCTTTCCAATGATATATTTCTAAGTAAATTGGAGTACGATTGATAGTTTGAATCATTTGTTAAATATGCCTCTTGAATTCTACCAGAAATTGAGCTTTGGTCGATTTCGCATATTCTAGTTTCATTTCTTTGAAAATTGAAATCCTTTAGCTTTCTTATTCAATTAAGCTTTATACTACTGCTTTGAAATTATTTGCATTCTTGAAAACTATTGTGTAACGTTTATACTATATCGTATTGACTAATATATGCACGTGTATATCCCATTGTTCCGCATTTGCTTTTGATAGGTGTCTATTCCAGTTTTATTCCTTTGTACATTGAATTCATCTAACCTTCTTATTTGAATTGAGTTATATGTGATTGCTTGGAATCCTAGAATGCTCTAGCTTTCATTTCCTTTCAAATCTAAATACAATTGTGAAAGATTATTGCTTACTTCGTATTGACTCGTAAAGGCACATGTAAGTTTTGTTATTCCACATGTGCTTCCGATATATGCTATTTATTGTTCATACTATCATTTTGTACTCTGGTGTTTGTGAGATATTGTGAACCTTTGTCAGAAATGGTGAAGAGAGTTATGTATAGAGCCTGTGATGCTCTGCCGGCCCTTATGACTTCACTCAGACGTGGGTGGATGGAGCTCCCAGACATGGGAGACCTCCCAGACGTAGGAGGTACCATATTATGTTATGGTCCCACTTCACCTTCTATATGTTTGATATGGTATCATTTTGGTAGTCATTCAGAAATTGATGTACCATATTATGTTATGGTACCACTTCACCTTCTATATGTTTGATATGGTATCCAGAGCTTTTGTTATGTGTTTCTATATATGCTTTGGATACGTATGAAATGAATGCAACGTCAATTCGACGTTTGAGCTTATATTTCGTATTTGTTCTTTGAAAAGCTTCGAAATGGTCCATACGCCATTGATATATTCCAAAATGTTTCATTTATTATTTATATGCTCTGAAACATTTCATACGCTATTGGTATGCTCCAATTACTCTATGCTTCATTTGCTATGAACTGATATGCTGTGAAATGTCCTATTTGCCATTGATATGCTCCGGAACATCTCGTATGCTATTGATATGCTCCAATTACTCTATGCTCCATCTATTATGGACCAAATAGGTTTTGAATGACATGACACATGATTTTGTATCTAATGAGAAGGTATCCTTGAGAAATCTTGTATTCTGCCTTGCATTATGATATCTTACTTGTTTGAAACCATTCCTTTTGTTCTAAATATGCTTTGTCACTTGTTGAGCTATTTTTTACTCACTCCATTGTTATATAAATCTTTCAGGTCAAGTTGTCACTCTTTGAGATGTTTTGAATTGGGCTGAGGTAGTGGAGAGCTATTTAGAGTTATGGGTAAATCTTGTTGGTTATTATGTTATTATTGTATAAGCATATTTTGTATGTAATGAAATGTTGTCGATGAATCGAAATGGATATAATGTGTAAAAGCGTTAGAAGATCTCTCTTATTTGGAATTTCGGAATGTTAAGTCTAGTTTATGATGATATTAACTTATGGTGAATAATTCGAGTTCTGATTGTATAATTTATTTAACTTATGAATTTATAAATGTTGATCATGTTTGTCAAGTTTATAGATGTTGAATTATCGAGTGATGTGATATATGATTATAAACTGCACAGGTTTATAGATGTGAATTTGATAGAATGTTTTTCAGTGTCCTCAAATGTTAGTTTGGATCCTGGATTAGTTTGTGATGAAAATTTTAAAATCATCGATATTTTTGGAGGGTATGACAGAGGTGGTATCAGAGCATGATTTGTGGATCACTGAAATATTTGATATGTTGACGTGCAAAATATATTGAGGTCTAGTGAACTACAGTGTTTGGTGGAAATTTTCTTTGATGCATTTTTGGAGTCTAGGATGACGATGACATTTGGTTCGCCTACTTCATCCGGTTTTGATTAATTAAGTGGGATGAAAGGGGTAAATGGGGATATTGAATCAGAGTAGCGTAATGAAAGTATGGTAGACCTAATTTCATTGGTGGTAGAAAATTGGATGATGCGAATAGAGAAGATATTTAATGTTCAAAATTGTTCCAAGGATCAAACTGTTAGGATCGAGAGCACTAAGAGGGGGGGGGTGAATTAGTGCAGCGGAAATCTTACAGCGATTAAAAACCAAAAGCTGCGTTCGTTCAAAAACTATTATGATGCAAAAGCAAATTCTCAGTTTGTATCTAAGTGCAGTTTGCGTCTAAGCGCAGATTGCGTCTAAGCGCAGTTTTGCGTCTAAGCGTAGTTTACGTCTAAACTCAGATTTACGTCTAAACGCAGTTTTACGTCTAAACGCAGATTTACGTCTAAACGCAGATTTACGTCTAAACGTAGTTTTACGTCTAAACGCAGATTTACGTCTAAACTCAGATTTACGTCTTAAACTTAGATTTACGTCTAAACGCAGATTTACGTCTAAACGCAGTTTTACGTCTAGACGTAGATTTACGTCTAAACTTTGAAACTTGTTTGTATACTCGCAGAAGGCAGTATGCAGTTGAAATCAAGACGTAAACGTGAACTGAGATCTGATGATTGAGCGAGGAAAGCCGATTTACGTCTGAATGCAGTTTTACGTCTAAATGTTGAATCTCGTTCGTAAAATTGTAGAGGACAGTTTGCAGTTATCAATAGGATCAAAATGTAAGTGTAAACTGCAAAGAAGCTCGTTCGTAAAAGCACGGAAGACAGTTCTGCAGAATCAAACGTAAACGTAAACTGTAATGTATGAAAATACGAATTTACGCCTGAATGCAGATTCGGAAGAACAGCACTTAGAACTTGTTCGTGAAAGCGCAGAGAGCAGTAGTAATGAAGGAGGTTTGCAGTAATGATAAAGTGCTCGAAAATAAACGCAAACCAGAGATTTAGAGTGGTTCGGTCAGCCTTGACCTACTCCACTTTTGGCTTCCTCCACCGACGAGGTTGCCGACGTCAACTAGGGGCCTTCCTTCAATAGGCGAAGGCCAAACTGCCCTTTTACAATTTCTCTCCTTTTGACAGGCTCAGGAGACAACCTTTACAGACCTTTCTCTCCTCACTTTACAACTGAAAACTTGAAGAACAGAAGGAGGAGACTTAAAGGCTTTACAACACTTTTGAGCTCTTAGAATCACAGAAAAGATCAAGATTTCGGTGTACGTCTGTATCTTTTCAGTGCTGAATGGGTGGGGTATTTATAGGCCCTAACCCAATTCAAAATTCGAGCTCAAAACGATCAAATCGATCAAATCCCAGAATTCTGGGATCAGGCGGTTGCACCTCTTGACTGGAGAGGTGGCACCGCCTGGCAGAGCTCGAAGACTGAGCTCAGGCGATTGCTCCTCTCTGCCAGAGCTCGAAGACTGAGCTCGATGGTTGCATCACCTGGCAGAGCTCGAAGACTGAGCTCGGTGGTTGCACTGCCTGGCAGAGCTCGAAATCTGAGCTCGGTGGTTGCATCACCTGGCAGAGCTCGAAACTGAGCTCAGGCTGATGCACCTCTCTGCCAGAGCTCGAAGACTGAGCTTGGTGGTTGCATCACCTAGCAGAGCTCGAGACTGAGCTCAGGATGATGCACCTCTCTGCCAGAGCTCGAAGACTGAGCTCGGTGGTTGCATCGCCTGGCAGAGCTCGAAACTTGAGCTCTGGCGGTGCTACCTCTTGACAGAGGAGGTTGCACCGCCCAGTCTAGCTCGAAGACTGAGCTCTGGGCGGTTGCACCTCTTGGCTGGGGCGGTTGCACCTCCCAGCCTCGCAGCCCTGGCGGTTGCACCTCCTGGCTGGGGCGGTTGCACCTCCCAACCTCACAGCCCTGGCGGTTGCACCACCTGGCTGGGGCGGTTGCACCTCCTGGTGCAATCAGGGTCCGAATGGTTCGCTCCATTCGGCCCAATTTGTATCTTTTCAGGGGCACAATTGCCCCAAGATTAAGCTAATGGGATCACCTCCCATTTTCATGCTTAATCATCATGCTAACTACGATTAACTCTAAGACAACTTCTGCAGCTTTGCTCCGATGCGTCAATCGCTTCTTCCGGCGAGTTTCCGGCCAACTTCCGTCGATCATCTGATAAACCCTCGGTGATCCTTCTACGGACATCCGGCATACTCCTGGACTTTGCGACGATCCACTTGGCGAGTTCCGACGAGCTTCGCTTGGCAAGCTTCTGGACTTCTCGGATCTGTTCTCGCTGAACCTCCGACGACCGTCCGAACTTCCGTCGAACTCTCGAACTCCCAACGTGATCATGATCTTGACTCCGGCGCAACACCTGCTGCTTGTCTTACTCTTATCGTAGTTAATCCTGCACACTTATCTCAACACATAGATTAGATAACAAATGACAATTGACTTCATCATCAAAATCCGAGATTCAACAATCTCCCCCTTTTTGATGATGACAATCAATTGATAAAGGAGTTGTCCTTAACTCCCCCTATCTATATGCCATAGTTGAGATAAGTCAACCTTGAATTCAAGACCAAAGAATTCAAGTGACGTATTGATAAGTTAGATCAGTTAAACTTATCAATGCTCTCATCATGATGCCCATCATGATGTATCTCTTCAAGAATGATGTCAAGGCATGACATACATCATCAAGTTTGTATGATAGTGTTTGTAACTATTCATCATGTAATAATATAAAGCTACGAAGGACTTTTTACATGATGCACACATTTGAGATTTTCTAGCAAGTTTGCATTTTCTATAGAATATCAAATCAAGATATGATGCAAACTATAGCACATGTTCACATATCTCTTGGTGATGCAAGGATGGCATAACATTGTTTATAGCATCACTCAAGTATTTGCAACTATGACATAGACATGATTATGGCAGTTCAGCTATGACATAGTGTTTATCAATTCATATGTTTCTCCCCCTTTGTCATCAACAAAAAGCATGATAGCATTATCAAGTACATAAAGGAAGTCATGACACATATATCTCTTTATTGTTTTTGCTTGACGGAGGAAAGTCATTTTTCAAAGAGTTTTCATAAGAGTGTACAGGAACATCCCATTTTTAGCATATAAACCGAAAAATGAACTTCTTACATGCATTTGGTTAAAAATATTTGTCACATAATTTGCAACATGTTATTTGATCAAGCGTTGTCAAGGCATGTAATAGTAATAACATCCGAAAAATATTTTTAACTAGTTTAAGTATTTGGACAAATCAACATTCCTAATTCTTTTCTTATGTAATCAAATTGTTCTTCACATAGGGGTTTTGTGAAGATATCAGCCAGTTGATATTTGGTATCAATAAACTCTATGGTTACATCATGATTAGAGACATGATCTCGTATAAAGTGATGTCTAATATCAATGTGTTTGATTCTTGAGTGTTAAGCTTTTGATGTAGTAACACAATTATTTCAAGTGCAGCATTCTATCATATTGCATAGCAAGATTTTTATTTCAGCAAGTGTAGCATTGCATCACATGGTAAGATATCAGCTCGTACGATGCAAATTTTTGTTTGATATCTTGATACATAGCAATCATATTAGTAATAGCAACCATATCAATGTTATACTGCTGACTCATCAACTTACATTGGTATGTTGCTTCATATTTTTCAAGGCATAGGCTTTTAAACCTTTTTTAGTTTCAGTGCAAAAACCGAGATAAACAACAAGAGATGTTTGCAAATATGCTTACACAAACAAAGATAACCATATCAGGGTAACATATGTACAGCATATCAGGTAACCATAAAGACAAAGTCCTTCATGAATAACATAAGGAGTTTACAACATGTCATATCAAAAACAGCAGATGTTCATACAAGCTTATTCATGAGGTGGAAGATTAAAGTGCCTAAGTAAAGAGTCAAATTGTTGATGGATTTGCTGCAGCTCGGTTAGGATTTGATCTTGTCGAAGTTCAAGCCGTTCTTGTCTTTGTTCAAATCGGTCCATCCGAATCCCGATATCTTCGATGGATGATGTGTGAGTTTGCTCAACCGGATGTGTTTCCTCAAAGGGACAGATCGGAGGAGATTGGGTACTCCTAAAGACTGGGGTTTCCGGCTCTGGTTCAGGTTCAGGTTCAGGCTGAGGGGGATCAGTTCTTCTAGGCATTCTAACCCAGTTACCGTTTCTATAGTGACATCTTAGTCGGTGAAGTAGATTTTTGTTTATTATGCTGAATCTATCTGTTTTCATTACTTCTTCTTCTAGTGGTATTTGAATGTCGTAAGCTTTCATTATTCTAGTAATTATTCCACCATATGGGAGCATCATATCTTTCGTAGATAATTCTAGCATGTTTTGTTGGATCAGATAGCCAAGACAAATGTCACGTCCTTTCATGATTAGGTACATAATTCCTAATTCCAATTGACTCACTTCATCATGATGGTATTGTTTAGGAAGAATTATACTAGTCATGATATGATGAAGTATCTTAGTGTTAAAGGGCAATAGATGTTCACAACTTTTAGGAACAGATTCTATGTTAGGATTGGCAAGGATTGTTCCTAAGGCTTCAACGTAGGATGTTTCAATGGTTTTTTCATCCCATGATCCTTTAAAGTAAAGTTCTATGCTTTTCATGGGAATACCTATCATATCACAGATGAATCTATCAGTGATTGAGATGTGTTGTCCTAAGAGATAGGTTGACATCCTTTCTTCATCATCTATTTGCATGTTGTTGTAAAACAATCTAACTAGTCTAGGATAAATGGGTTCGTTGATCTGCAAAATTGGAAGTAGATTTAGGTTTGCAAACCATTGGATAGTCTCTACATCTCTTAGTTCATTCAGATCTACGTATTTTCCCTTATTGATGCTTCTTAGTTCGAAGGAGAGAAATTTTTCAGCATGGTTTTTGGAATCAAAAAGAGTGAGATCAAACTCTTCTACTACTCTCCTCTTTCCCTTGTCCCTTGAGGATCTTCTAGATCCCATAACTACTGCTGTTTAGAGGGATGATGATAAGCTAAAATAAATGAAGAACAAAACAGAATTTAAGAGCTTCTTAGAGAGTACCTTTGTGAAATCTTCAAGAGAAGGAAGGATTCTTGATGTTTTGCTCCGAAATGGGAGGTATTTGGAAGGCTTAGAGGAATGAAATGGGAATGGAGGAGACTTGGAAGAGTAGAGGAGGAAATGGGGGTGAGTTGGGGTCGGTTCCTTAGCCGGCCCTAGTGTGGGTTTAAAGGGCAGAGCTGCTGGCGGTTGCACCTCTGGCTGGAGCGGTGCAACCTCTGGCAACCCGTGATAGCTGGAGGTGCCACCGCCAGCTGGAGAGGTGCCACCGCCTGCAGCCAGTGAGCACCTAAGATGATTTGATTAGGGAGCCTTTGCCTTGAGGAGAGTTTCAGAGCAATTAATGTTTGTTACATGATTTCGTATGAGTTTTTATTTAAGGAAGAAGCTCTTTGTACGATCAAGATAGATCTTTTAACGTGCATACGTATGTTTGTTTGGTATCCCTTTTAAGATGATGACATATTTAGTTTCTACAAGAATTAATTCGTAGATGAACGGGTTTTGAAGATCAGGGGGGTATGTGAATTTGGATATCATATGTTTCTAATAAGGTTGTATCGTATTTGTGATTTCACAACTTCCACTTGTTACTTAAGCGTTGCGAGTTCCTTTTTGATTCTTGGTTTATGACCATTGAGAGTCAAGGAGCAGAATATTATTTCTTGCTCCGGCCTAGACTTTTAATGTTTTTATAGGAAGGGATGATCTTTAGGAACCCATTTGCTTTTGGGTGCCTCATAAATAGATCTACATTTTCTATTATGTTGCATAGAGCTTATCATGGTTCCTTTAGGAACCCAACTTAATTTGTTTGGACTTATTTTCTTGAAGGGACAACAATGTGTCTCGTGTCCAAACTTGTAACAAAAGTTGCACTTGGTTTGGTGTTGAACATGTAAGATGGAGCCTTTTATGAAGGTAGTTGGATTTTGGTGAGGACTCCTCACAAATCCAATCCCACTTCTTTTGGGAGCATGACCCTTGTTTGTAAGGATCATGTTTAATGACTTGCTACCAACCTCGAATTTCTTCAAGGTGTCCTTAAGTAGCAAGTTTTCTTTTTGTATAGTTTCTAAATCATGACATTTGATACATGAACTTAAACTATCATGATGTTCGACTTTTAACTTATCAAACTCACAAGTAAGATTATCATGTACCTTTTTTAGCAACTTGTATTTTCTATTTATAACTTTGCATTCATCAAATAAATCATGGAAGGCATTTAATAATTCATCGAAAGATAAATCAGCATCTAATAAATCCGTTACCTCCTCTTCGATGGCCATAAAGGCGTAATGAGCAACTTGCTCGGTGTTGGACTCTTCTTCTCCAGATGCGCTTGCGTCATCCCATGTTGCTTGAAGAGCCTTCTTCTTTGATGTTCTTCTTTTGACTTGGGGACAATCATTCTTGTAGTGTCCCGGCTTTTTACATTCGTAGCAGATCACTTGGTCCTTCTTGGGTTCAAGTTTATTTTTCACATCGTTTTTAAACTTGTTCCTTTTGAAGAATTTCTTAAACTTTCTTGTCAAAAGTGCCAAGTCATCATCACAGTCCTCATCACTTGAGTTTTCTCTCAAGTGGCATTCAGAAGTTTTAAGTGCCATATCCTTCCTGTTCTTTGGAAGGATGTCTTCTTGCTCTTCATGAGCTTTGCAAGTCATTTCGTAGGTCATTAATGACCCGATTAGTTCTTCAAGAGGGAAGTTGCGCAGATCCTTTGCCTCTTGAATGGCAGTGACTTTAGGATCCCAACTTTTAGGAAGGGATCTTAGTATTTTATTTACGAGTTCAAAATCTGAAAAACTTTTTCTGAGTCCTTTTAGACCGTTGACGACATCCGTGAAACGGGTAAACATGTCGCCAATGGTTTCACTCGGTTTCATTCGGAAAAGTTCAAAAGAATGCAGCAACAGATTGATTTTTGACTCTTTCACTCTACTTGTGCCCTCGTGGGTCACTTCAAGTGTGTGCCAAATATCAAAAGCAGTTTCGCAAGTTGAAACACGATTAAACTCGTTTTTATCAAGTGCGCAAAATAAGGCATTCATAGCCTTTGCATTAAGAGCGAAAGCCTTCTTTTCCAACTCATTCCAATCGATCATTGGAAGAGAAGACTTTGAAAATCCGTTTTCAACAAGGTTCCACAGTTCAAAATCCATAGAAATAAGAAAGATCCTTATTCGGGTCTTCCAGTAAGTGTAGTTCGTTCCACTGAACATGGGTGGACGTGTAATCGAATGCCCCTCTTGGTTTCCGGCGTATGCCATCTCTCTTGGGTTTTAATCCTTTAGAGAGTTAACCTTGCTCTGATACCAATTGTTAGGATCGAGAGCACTAAGAGGGGGGGGGTGAATTAGTGCAGCGGAAATCTTACAGCGATTAAAAACCAAAAGCTGCGTTCGTTCAAAAACTATTATGATGCAAAAGCAAATTCTCAGTTTGTATCTAAGTGCAGTTTGCGTCTAAGCGTAGATTGCGTCTAAGCGCAGTTTTGCGTCTAAGCGCAGTTTACGTCTAAACTCAGATTTACGTCTAAACGCAGTTTTACGTCTAAACGCAGATTTACGTCTAAACGTAGATTTACGTATAAACACAGATTTACGTCTAAACGCAGTTTTACGTCTAAACGCAGATTTACGTCTAAACTTAGATTTACGTCTTAAACTCAGATTTACGTCTAAACGCAGATTTACGTCTAAACGCAGTTTTACGTCTAGACGCAGATTTACGTCTAAACTTTGAAACTTGTTTGTATACTCGCAGAAGGCAGTATGCAGTTGAAATCAAGACGTAAACGTGAACTGAGATCTGATGATTGAGCGAGGAAAGACGATTTACGTCTGAATGCAGTTTTACGTCTAAATGTTGAAACTCGTTCGTAAAATTGTAGAGGACAGTTTGCAGTTATCAATAGGATCAAAATGTAAGTGTAAACTGCAAAGAAGCTCGTTCGTAAAAGCACGGAAGACAATTCTGCAGAATCAAACGTAAACGTAAACTGTAATGTATGAAAATACGAATTTACGTCTGAATGCAGATTCGGAAGAACAGCACTTAGAACTTGTTCGTGAAAGCGCAGAGAGCAGTAGTAATGAAGGAGGTTTGCAGTAATGATGAAGTGCTCGAAAATAAACGCAAACCAGAGATTTAGAGTGGTTCGGTCAGCCTTGACCTACTCCACTTTTGGCTTCCTCCACCGACGAGGTTGCCGACGTCAACTAGGGGCCTTCCTTCAATAGGCGAAGGCCAAACTGCCCTTTTACAATTTCTCTCCTTTTGACAGGCTCAGGAGACAACCTTTACAGACCTTTCTCTCCTCACTTTACAACTGAAAACTTGAAGAACAGAAGGAGGAGACTTAAAGGCTTTACAACACTTTTGAGCTCTTAGAATCACAGAAAAGATCAAGATTTCGGTGTAGGTCTGTATCTTTTCAGTGCTGAATGGGTGGGGTATTTATAGGCCCCAACCCAATTCAAAATTCGAGCTCAAAATGATCAAATCGATCAAATCCCAGAATTCTGGGATCAGGCGGTTGCACCTCTTGACTGGAGAGGTGGCACCGCCTGGCAGAGCTCGAAGACTGAGCTCAGGCGATTGCTCCTCTCTGCCAGAGCTCGAAGACTGAGCTCGATGGTTGCATCACCTGGCAGAGCTCGAAGACTGAGCTCGGTGGTTGCACTGCCTGGCAGAGCTCGAAATCTGAGCTCGGTGGTTGCATCACCTGGCAGAGCTCGAAACTGAGCTCAGGCTGATGCACCTCTCTGCCAGAGCTCGAAGACTGAGCTTGGTGGTTGCATCACCTGGCAGAGCTCGAGACTGAGCTCAGGATGATGCACCTCTCTGCCAGAGCTCGAAGACTGAGCTCGGTGGTTGCATCGCCTGGCAGAGCTCGAAACTTGAGCTCTGGCGGTGCTACCTCTTGACAGAGGAGGTTGCACCGCCCAGTCTAGCTCGAAGACTGAGCTCTGGGCGGTTGCACCTCTTGGCTGGGGCGGTTGCACCTCCCAGCCTCGCAGCCCTGGCGGTTGCACCTCCTGGTTGGGGCGGTTGCACCTCCCAACCTCACAGCCCTGGCGGTTGCACCTCTTGGCTGGGGCGGTTGCACCTCCTGGTGCAATCAGGGTCCGAATGGTTCGCTCCATTCGGCCCAATTTGTATCTTTTCAGGGGCCCAATTGCCCCAAGATTAAGCTAATGGGATCACCTCCCATTTTCATGCTTAATCATCATGCTAACTACGATTAACTCTAAGACAACTTCTGCAGCTTTGCTCCGATGCGTCAATCGCTTCTTCCGGCGAGTTTCCGGCCAACTTCCGTCGATCATCCGATAAACCCTCGGTGATCCTTCTACGGACATCCGGCATACTCCTGGACTTTGCGACGATCCACTTGGCGAGTTCCAACGAGCTTCGCTTGGCATGCTTCTGGACTTCTCGGATCTGTTCTCGCTGAACCTCCGACGACCGTCCGAACTTCCGTCGAACTCTCGAACTCCCAACGTGATCATGATCTTGACTCCGGCGCAACACCTGCTGCTTGTCTTACTCTTATCGTAGTTAATCCTGCACACTTATCTCAACACATAGATTAGATAACAAATGACAATTGACTTCATCATCAAAATCCGAGATTCAACACAAACGATTTCTTTTGCCCCCTTATATTGGAAGTAGAGGCTGATTATTAATGGTAATAATGAAAAGAATTTTTGAAGATCAATGGCAAGAATGACAAGGACAAGTTTACCAATAAAAAATATGATTGGAAATGAATTAGAAAGTGATAACAAGAGGGTCAAGACATTTGGAATTGAAAAGGGAAGTCACCACAAAAGACTCAATCATGTATAAATTGCAAGTTAAATTATGAAACAAGTTTGTGTTTGTGGGTGACTATAGTCTATTTTGCTTGTGGAAAGTTGGATCATAAAATAAAAGACTGCCCTTTGAATAAAAAGAAAGAGTCACTGCCTCTTAAATCATCAGCCCATGTCAGAGTGTATGCTCTGGCTGAATATGATTCTAAAACTTCTGAATTAGTAGTCGAAGGTATTATGCTTGTTTATGAAAGAATGCAAATATTTGTTTGACCATGGGTCCTATCTACGATTTGATTCGTAATATTTTGCTGACTTAGTTCTCCTAGAGATTTGGAGTTTTGATATTATATTTGGTATGGATTGACTATCTTCCTATCATACCAGTTTGGATTGGAACATAACAAATGATCACTTTTTGTATATTTGATCAGCCGATCTTTTATTTTGAGAGTATTGGAAATGATTTATCTCCTTGCCTAATGTATCCCAAGATGATTTGGCCGAATTACCTCCAAAAACGTGACTTTGCTTTTGATTTGGTCTTTGAGATAATCCCAATATCTAAGCCTCTCTACAAAATGACATCATTTGAGTAAGTGGAATTGAAAAAGCAGCTATAAGGACTATTAAATGAGGATTTTATTTGGCTTAATATTTCATCATGGGGTGCTTCGATGTTTTTTTTTTTATAAGTAAAAGTAAATTGATATTGTGTAAAGTTTTTTCAAATAGTTTTGTCTATACATGTTATAGACGAAGCTAGGTAACTCGTAGTGTACTCATGCGGTAGTTATGACTACAATGCTATAGACTATAACCCTTAACTATGGCCAATAAATAAAATTTAAAGTCCAGATATGCCAAGATTTCATGTGGGTATAGCTTTTGATATCATGCTCAAGATCTTTATCTAATAGCAAAATTGAATTTGATAAAAATATCTTTTTCTCTCTGTGTAAGGTGCTCTATTTTGAGATCGTTCTCCATACATGATCTTGAGTCTCTAACAATCTCTGTCAAGAGCTGAGCATTGTTTGTGTGTTGACAGTCAAAGATTCTGCTGCATGTTTCCTTCCACATCCACCAAATAACGCATCTGAATATAACCTTTGTCAATTATGTAAGATGCCCTTTTCTTGAAAACATTGCATGAGGTCAGCTAATTCTTGATGCAAGTTTAGTTACGGCATTCTATTGAGTTCGAATCGCTAGAGAATCTCCTTCCATATCCATTTAGTATAGTCACAAGCAAAATAGAGATGGTCAACAGTTTCTTCTTGTTGCATGCAAAGGGAGCATCGGTTAACATGATGGATACCTCTTATTTTCATATTGTCTATTGTATATAGTTTATTCAAAAGGGCCTGCCATGTACATAAGGAATGTCTCTGTGATCCCGGTCGATCCCATGTCCAACTGCTTGGGAGCCACTTGTTATTTCTTTGCCTAATTTGATTCCATGCGGATGTGGCACTAAATTTGCCATTGTCATGAAGCCAAATAAGTACATCTGAAGGGTTGTTCCTGATTGGAATAGTTGTGATAGTCGGCCAAAGTGATAACATTTTAGGAGAAACAGGAGTAGGGAGACACTATGTACCATTAGCAATGAACTTGAAAACCTTCCAATCTTTGGGAGCCCCAAGGTCTTTTCGTATTCTGTCACCTTATAATTGAAATATACTTTTCCCATTCACCTAAGGATCGTACCACATATTAGTATTAGTTCCAGTAGAGATTGCGTAAGAAATGTGTTTGATTAGCTAATTCCTTGCCTTTAAAATTCCTTTCCAAGCTGCAGAGTGGTATGTTCTTGTTGAAATTTTTCAAATCGATTCCTTTAAAAGATACTATTAGGACTCTAGCTATGAGAGTCCTAATTGAGAGGGACATTATGTTAGGACTCTAGCTAGGAGAGTCCTAATTGAGAGGGACATTCTATTAGGACTCTAGCTAGGAGAGTCCTAATTGAGAGGGACACTCTGTTAGGACTAACTAGGAGAGTCCTAATTGAAAGGGACATTCTGTTAGGAGGTTTTTTCTTAGAGAAGAATTAAGAGTTGTAAGGGAATAGGAGTCTTGAGTATGAGTCATATTTGGAGTTGGTTAGAAGTAAGAGTCTTAAGAAGGAGTCCTATTAGGAGTTAGGGTTTAGAAGCCCTATAAATAGCCATGTATTCCTTCTCTTTTCTGCAGCCTTTGAGCACCAACTTGGAGGGAGGAACCCCTATAGAGTTCCAAGGAGGCCGATCCCCTAAAGAGATTAACCCCAAGTTTAGAATCTGCAAGGGTTCTAACACCTGGTATCAGAGCAGCGTTCTTGGCATCTCGCTGCCCTTCCATTGCCATCCATCAACCCTCCACAACCATCCAAAGCAATTCCCACAATTGCTTAAAAGATCGTCGCCGAATTCCACCATCATCTCCACCACCGCAGATCAACCTTTGATCTCCCAGTGAATTGCAACAGGTTCTGGTTTCCTACCTTACTACTGCTGCAATTTATTTATCCCTATCTGAAAATCCAAAAAATAAAAAAAAAATTTCGTTCCTATATTGCTGCAAATTTTCATTGTAAGTTGCTGAAATTTTTCGACGAGAATTCTGCTATCGCAACTTACACCAAATTTCTTGCTATTACTGTTGAAATTTTCTTGATAGACATCCTTGCTATCATATAAACTGAGATATTGCTGTCAACTCTCTCCTCAAATCTCTCAAATTTTTTGTGGAGATTTCGTCGAGAAACCGCTGTTTCTTCGACGTTAATTCTGCTCTTACAAGACAACACAAGTCTGCAGCAAACTTTCACTGATTTCTATCAAACCTATACATGCCTTTAACTCGTCAACAAAAGAGAGATCTTAACATCATAGATTTGGAGTCATATACTATGGCATCTGAGGAGGCAATCAATACTAAATTTGAAGCCTTTGAGGCTTGAATGGAGGATAAGATTCGGTCTCTCCTTACCGAATTCAGTTTGGGCCGACCACCAAGCCCAAAGAAATCACATCAAGGAGAGAGCTCTAACCAATCACATCATGCCCAAAGAGACGACTTCCAAGAGAGGGGAGGCTCTATGACCGACCCCAACTATTCGCGCATGAGAGTGGACTTCCCTAGATGGGAAGAAGGAGACCCAATTGGTTGGATCTCGCGCGCTGAGCGATATTTTCGGTACCATAAAACTGCGGATGCATCCATGGTAGAAATTGCAGCTATACATCTTGAAGGGGATGCCATACAATGGTTTGACTGGTTTGAACACACTTATGGAGCCCTTTCATGGCGACAATTCAAAGAAAGACTACTGATCCGCTACGGACCAACTTATTACGAGAACATTGACGGACAACTAGCAAAGATCCGACAAACCTCCACCATTCAGGAGTACCAAACTAGGTTTGAAAGGTTATCTAATCAAACTCGTGATTGGTCTGAAAAATAGTTATTGGGGACTTTTATTGAGGGCTTAAAGCTGGAGATCCGGGGAGAGGTTAAGGCGCGACAACCATACACGCTTATGGCAGCCATCTCTTTCGCACGACTTCAAGAGGAGCGATTGAACCATGAAGCCCGAATGACAAGGATCACTCCACGACCTACAATACTAAAGCCCTTAGCCCCCCCTACTATCAACCGAGTCCCTGCACCGAAAAGGTTAACAAGAGAAGAACTTCGGGAGCGATCTGCGAAGGCGTTATGTTGGCATTACGACGAGCCGTGGAGCCGCGAGCATCGCTGTAAAAAAGGTAGACTTCTTATGATTGAACCAGTAGAAGAAGAGGTCATTTAACATCTAGAAGAGAGCCTTGAACATGAAGAAGAAGATATGGAAGAAGAGCCACAACCGACCGACATTACGGTAAATGCACTAGCCGGCTATTCAAATCCGCAAACGATGAAAGTTGGAGGCCTTCTCAAACAATAGCCGATCACTGTTCTCATCGACACGGGTAGCACTAATAACTTCCTAAATAGTAAGGTTGCTGCTCAGATGGCACTGCATATTGAAGGTTGCAGCAAGTTCGATGTAAAGGTTGCCAACGGTAGAATCCTAAAGTGCGACCAAAGATGCCCGCAGGTGAAACTATTACTGCAAGACCAAGAAATTATCACCGATTTCTTCCTCCTACCAATCGATGACTATGAGGCAGTGCTTGGTATAGAATGGCTGACTACACTAGGTGATGTCTCTTGGAACTTTTCTAAATTAATTATGAAATTCTACTGTAAGGGCAAACATATCATCCTACGCGGGAAGCGCGGAAGCAACGTCACCACTGTTTCGACCTAACGAATGGAGAAAGTTTTACACAAGGTAAATGGTGCCTTTTTGATGCACCTCCAGCAGCAACCAGAGGGGAAGAAAATAGAATTTGAAGATCAAAATCTTGCCCAATTGCTTACTGAATTTGCCGATATATTTGCTGAACCGTGCGGTCTTCCTCCTTCTCAGCAACATGACCATCGAATTCCAATCCTTCCGGGCAAGCCACCAGCGAACACTCGACCATACCAATATCCTCACCTCCAGAAAGATGAAATTGAAAATATCGTAAAGGAGATGCTTGAAACAGGGGTGAGTCGACCAAGTTGCAGCCCCTATTCCTCACCGGTGCTACTTGTACGCAAGAAGGACGGAACTTGGCGGATGTGCATCGACTACCGAGCTTTAAATGGCATCACCGTCAAGGACAAATACCCAATACAAGTGGTGGATGAACTTCTTGTTGAATTGAAAGGAGCTCGAGTCTTCACGAAGTTGGACCTCCGATCCGGTTACCACCAAATTCGGGTATGTAACGATGACATTCCAAAAACTACATTTCGCACACATGATGGCCATTATGAATTCTTGGTAATGCCTTTTGGACTCACTAATGCTCCTTCAACCTTTCAAAGTCTCATGAATGATATATTTCAGAGCTTTCTTCGTAAATTTGTGTTGGTATTTTTCGATGATATTCTCGTTTACAGCCCTTCTCTTGAGACTCACTTTCAGCATTTACGGATTGTTTTGACGATCCTTCGGGAGAATACTCTTTTTGTTAAGCAACTAAAGTGCAGCTTTCTCCAGCAAAAAGTAAAGTACCTTGGGCATATAATATCAGAAGAAGGAGTGGCGGTAGACCCAACAAAAATTGAGGCAATTCAAGGCTGGCCGAAACCTACAAACGTGAAATTATTGCGGGGGTTCCTTGGACTAACGGGCTACTACCGAAAATTTGTTAAGGACTAAGGGAAGATCAGTGCACCACTCACTTCTTTACTGAAAAAAGATGCTTTCCAATGGTCGGACAAAGCCTCTGCTGCCTTCGACAAACTTAAAGCAGCCATGACAACAACGCCGGTGCTTGCGCTACCAAATTTCAATAAACCCTTCATCATTGAGGTCGACGCATCTAGAGTCGGAATTGGAGTCGTTCTCATGCAAAATGGTCTACCACTCGCATACACTAGCAAGGCATTATCTCCCTCCCATCAAAATATGTCAGTATATGATAAGGAGATGCTTGCCATTGTACACGCAGTAACGAGGTGGAGACCCTACCTGATCTGTAACACCCCTCATTTCCGAATTATCTATAAATTTCTGGTGATAATGTAAGCATTTATTTTAAATTGACAAAAGAAATAGAGTATGAAACAGAGGTAACTCATTTGTAAGATTTGGGAGATCTGTTCAAAAAAAAAAAAAAAAAAGAATCTGAGGACCTAATTGTGAATATGATAAAAACAAGGACTAAACTGCAAAACACACAAAATGACAAATTCCACCGTTTAAGCCTCTCTGCCTTCGTTCTTAAGGAAGTAGAGAAGGCAGCTCGTGGGTGATCAAAGAAAGAAAGAAAGAAAGAAGAAGAAGAAGAAGAAGAGAAAACAATTTGGGGTTTTTAGGGTTCTTGCTTTAATCTTTTCACTTCGGGTCAAAATTCTCAAAGGCAAGTGTTCTAACCACATCCTATAGAATTTTTAGTCTCTGATTTTATGTTGATTCAAAATAAATTGAATGATTTCTATTTAGAAACTGATATGTCTCCCTTTGGACATAGAACCATGGATTCTGACGTTTTTTCGGTAAACTGACCCCTATACACTGTTTCAGCTATAAGTTTAGCACAAAATGTGAATTCGGGCAGGAACTATTTTGTTTGAAATTAGACTCGTATATCTTCCTTTTGACACTGATTTTGTAGATTTTGGATACCGAATACTTACCCAAACATCTGTTTCAAATGAGCCTATAGACGCTGTAAAACAGGGTTCAAGATTTCTGACCTGTCGATACTAAAATGCCTATAACTCCCTGTTGAAAATTCTTATTTGTACCAAAGTGATTTTATTTAAAACTAGATTTGAAAATATTTCTTTGGACATATAGTTTGGAAATTTTGGAATTTAATTGCCTACCCTATTATCTGTTGAATCCGACCCTATAAATTCTGCAAAACAGTGATTGTGTTTTTGACCTTGTGTTACCAAATCAAAGGTAACTCCGTGTTGGGAGCACTGTTTCATATGAAATTTGTTCCATCAGAATATAGATTGATATATGGTTCTACCATAGCTTTCTTATGGGTATTGGAGCATAATTGATATTCTGAAATATTTGTTTGATGTGCCACTGGAATTCTGTCCGAAATCGAGCTTTGGTCGATTTTGCGTATTTTGTTCCATTCCTTTGGATATTTGAATTCGTCTAACCTTCTTATTGGAATTGAGCTAAATATGATTGCTTGGAATCCCTTTACACTATTGTTTTCATTTCATTCCAAATCTGAATACATTTGTGAGAGATTTGTTCTTTGTTTCGTATTGTCTCGAAAAGGCACATGCACGTTTCGGTGTTCCGCGTGTGCTTCCGATATATGCTACTTATTGTTAAAACTGGCCTCTTGTACTCTGGTGTGTGGGATTGTCTGGACCTTTACCATAAATGGTAAAGGGTATGTGCTTAGAGCCTGTGATGCTCTGCCGGCCCCCTCTGACTTCACCTAGACATGGGTGGATGGAGCTCCCAGACGTGGGAGACTTATGTCAGGTGGTCATTCAGAAATAGATGAATCACATTCTGACTGAGATCCCACTACACCTTCTATATGTTTGATATGACATCCAGAGTTTTGGTGAGTTGTTTCTGTTCATGCTCTGGATAAGAATGATATGATTGCAACGTCAAGGACGACGTTTGAGCTTCTGTACGATATTTGTTTTTGATATGCTCTGAAATGCTTCATTCACTGATGATTTTGCTTCGAAATGTTCCATATGCCATTGATATGCTTCGGAACATTTTATATGCCATTGATAAGCTCCGATATGTTTCCTTTGTTACTGATATGCTCCAATTACTCTATACCCCATCTGTCAGGAACCAAATATGTAAGATTGAAAGGACAATTGTGTTTATGCTCCTAATGATATTATGTCTACGAAATCGTATATTCTGCCTTGTATTTTGAAACTGTATCTCTTCGGAAATTGTACTATTTTGATATGGATATGTTAGTCACTTGCTGAGCTCTTTATGCTCATCCCGTTTGTTGATAATTTTTTCCGGATAGCGTATCGCTTGCTTAAATGTTAAGATTGGGCTGAGGCAGTGGAAAGTTTAGAAGATTTTGGGCAGATCTTTGTTAGCATATGTGTATATGTTGTATAAGATACTTTGCATCTTGTGAAATGTGACGATAAATCTAAACGTGTGGATTTTGTGTAAGATAAAGGATCCCTCATGTATAGGATTTTGGAATGTTAAGTTAAATTTATATAATGATATGATCTTATGGTAATCGTTGGTTTGGTGACTGCATAGAATTCCCAACTTGTGAATTTTATGTTGTGGTTATTATTTTGATGAGTTAAGTTCAGTTTGTTTGAATTATCGAGTGATGTGTGGGATGTTTATGAACTGCACAGGGTTATGAATTTGTAGACTGTAGAGGTGAAATTTTTGATCTGAATGTTTTCTTAGTGACCTCAAATGTATGTTTGGATCCTGGGTTAGTTATGATGAAAATTTTAAATATTGTCGATATTTTGAGGGGCATAACATGATCGGCCGGCGATTTCAAATTAAAACTGACCATAAAAGCCTCAAGTACTTTTTGGAGCAAAAGATATCATCCCCTGAGCAGCAAAAATGGGTAACCAAACTTCTTGGATTTGATTATGAAATTATTTACAAAAAGGGGAAAGAAAATGTTGTTGCATATGCACTCTCACGGCTACCTGAACAAGCTAAGGTTTCAGCCATCTCCCTTCCTACCACCGGTCTCCTCGAGGACATTAGGGAAGAATGGAAGAAGGATCCAGAGATCAGCAAGATCATAAAAAAATTGGAGGAGGATCCAAGTGCAATAGCCCACTACACCTGGGATTCGAGGGATTTACGCTACAAAGGTCGCATTGTGCTTATACCTGACTCCCCTTGCATCGCAATCATCTTGCATGAAATGCACTCTATACCTTCAGTAGGGCACTCTGGACTCCTAAGAACCTACAAAAGAGTGAAGCAAAATTTTTATTGGAGAGGGTTGAAAAAAATTATTGCTGAATATGTGGCACAATGTGATGTATGTCAACAGCACAAGGGTGAAACTGTGGCAAATCCAGGGAAGCTACAACCACTACCCATACCAGACTCAGTGTGGACTGACATCTCCATGGACTTCATTGAAGGGCTGCCATCTTCCAAAGGTAAAAGCACGATTCTCGTGGTGGTTGATCGACTTACGAAATATGCTCATTTTTGTGCTTTAAGAAATCCCTACACTGCTGCTAGTATTGCTCAGATTTTCATAGAAAATATTGTTAAACTGCATGGGATGCCAAGGTCCATCGTAAGTGATCGTGACAGGATCTTCACTAGTAAATTTTGGACCGAGTTATTTCAGTTACAAGACACCAAACTCAAGATGAGCACAGCATATCATCCACAAACTGACGGCCAAACAAAGGTGGTAAATAGGTGCTTAGAGACGTACCTCCGGTGTTTCGCTAGCGACCGACCAAAAGAGTGGGCAAAATGGCTTCCTTGGGCCGAATGGTGGTATAATACTACATATCATTCATCTACAAAATGTGCCCCTTATGAAGCATTGTATGGTCGACCAACACCTGTGATTCCAAAGTATGTAATTGGCTCGGCCAAGGTAGATCAGGTTGACCAAGAATTGATTGATAGGGACAAACTCTTACAACTGTTAAAAGATAATCTCTCTACCGCTCAAGCCAGAATGAAGCAGCAAGCTGACACACGACGAAGCGAAAGAGAATTTTCAATGGGAGATTGGGTTTATCTTCACCTACAACCATACAAGCAACTCTCTATCAACACTCGAGCCTCCATGAAGCTATCCCCACATTTTTATGGGTCATATCAGATCACAGAGCATATTGGAGCCGTGGCATACAGACTTAAATTACCTGAAGATGCCAAAATTCACCCTATCTTCCACGTATCATGCCTAAAGCCCAAGTTGGGAGAACACGAGTCACCCCAGATCCAACTGCCCAACACAACTGAGGAAGGAGTTATTCAAGCCCAACCACAGGCCATCCTCGATCGCAGGATCGTGATGCGTCGCCGACATCCCTCTACTGAAGTACTAGTGCATTGGAATAATCTACCACTTGAAGACGCCACATGGGAACCATATGATGCTAGTCATAGGTGCCTAGCAAGCCCATCACGTGAGTGATGGTACATGTGACTTGATACATAATCTTTTTGCTTATTATATTTTGGCGTATATCACTTTATAACTATTGCATAAATGCATATATATATTGTGATGTCCTTGGATTTGTGCAATGGGAATCGGATCGTGATGAGATCACGATAATGAGATTGATTCACCTTTAAACACATATCCTAAATAATCCCGGTCATAGGTTACTCGAGAGGGACATCGTGATAACCGGATAGACTGGTATGCTGTATACCCGTCCATATGATGGATGCAGCTGGTCTCATAGCTGCTCGTGTAGGGACACTAGGGATACAGTACAGGTGCTCATTGGAGAATGAGTTCACTGATTGATCCGCTTACGGAATGCTGGATGGTTGATGATGCCTTATTGTCAAACAGCGATTCCGTAGTCCTAGTGGTGTATCTGGTCCTTAGACTTGAGACACCAAGGATGTCCTATATGAGTGCTTCACTCTTTGATACCATACTTATAGGTTTGGCTGTCCCAGATCTAGTACAGCTGGTCATTGGGAGTGGTAGTCGACCTTACGAGGGCTATTGAGTGTCGATAGAGGATCATCCACTCTCGGCGTCATGAGAGGAATATCCCATGTGTTCTTGCTCAAACAAATCCCTGGCCAGGGTCATTCGGGTTGAGAGAGAAAGAGTTCTCCGGGAGAATCCGATTAAAGCGAGACTTGAGTAGAAACCGTATGGGTCTGACAGCACCATGCTCGATATACGGTCTCTGGGACATTAGATGGATGAGGGACTATAGGTACATGGTAACTGAGGACAGACAGGTCCAATGGATTAGATTCCCCTGTATCGTTTGGGGACTACGGCGTAGTGGCCTAGTATGTCCGTAGTCGATGAGTCGAGTGAATTATTACAGAGATAATAATTCATTGAGTTAGAAGGAGTTCGGACAGGTATGACTCATGGCCAGCTCGATATTGGGCCTAGAGGGTCACACACATATGGTAGGCATTGCGATGAGTAGAGGTTCGGATATGAGATATCCGACGGAGCCCTTGTCTTATTGGAAGCAGATCAAATACCTACTAGGGAAGGACCCATTAGGGTTTGACACGGGATCTCTATAAATAAGAGGGATTCACAGCCTCATAGGCTAGAGTCTTTGCTTGCCCTTCCTATTCTCCTCTCCCTCTCCACCTCAGAGTAGGCCTGGAGTTTTGAGGAGCGTCGTCGCAACCCTACTGTGTGGATCACCGCTAGAGAGGAGAACGCTTGACCTCCTTCACCCTCTCCTAAGGATCTGCAAGGAAACAGGGATATACGATCTCCCTAGGTAACACAATCTCTATACGCAATTTTTGTGTTTTGCGAATTTGTGCACACCAATCTTCGCACGACGACGAACATCTTTTCGGGAATCGGGGATTTTTGTTTTCTTGTTCTTCCGCTGCGCATATGATGTCGCCCCCCATGATTTCTCAACAGTGGTATCAGAGCCAGGTTGTTCGTGCGAATGATTGGTTTTGAACTACGTGTGCTGTGTTTAGGAAGAATATTGACGTTAAAATCGTTGACGCAAAAGCGAGGAAGGGCAGCAACAGTTGTTGCCCTCGATCTGCATGCCTGCAGCCACCTGCAACGGCAGCCGCAGCCGCAGCCAGGCAACACAACGTCGGCGCATGCGCAAGCGCTGTGCCTGCAGCAGCCGGCTGGCGGTCTGCTTGCAGCAGGCTTGCTGTTGGCGGGGCTGGCAGCCCATGGGCAGAGGCGCCACATGGCAGCGACTCCTGCCGCCGCTGCCCCCGCGGGTGAAACCCCCCCACAGGGGCGGCCGCCCGGCGGTACAGCACCGTCTGCGAAGGCAACGGCGCCCGAAGGGGGCACCCACCCGCAACGGCATCGCCGCTAGCAGGCGTGCCGCCTGTAGGCGAGGGTAGCAGCGAAAAGGGGAAAGGGTATTAGGGTTTTCTGGGAAAAAGATAGTTTTGCCCCTCGGAATTTGATAGATTCTAGTTTCTGTCTTTTGTCCAAATTACGAAAATACCCTTAGGAATTGGGAAATTCCCTACATGTCCCTGATTTCAGAAAAATATTAATTATTTAAAAGGTTTAGTTGATTATTATTTTTATTATTATCTAGTAGTCCTACATGATGATGATTATTTATACATGTGATGTATGATGTGTGGACGGATGATCATGGACCGTGTGATGTGTGTACTTGTGATTATTATTATTGAGGTATGCGAACCTCCATTATATTTCTCGTTTATTGTCGGGCTTGCGTGCCTATGATTAAGTTGGAATCACATGAGGAGGCGTAGCGGGAGCGTGGATGCGATAGCGGGACCCACGAGACGGACGATCGTGATGCATGGAGATGCATCAAGATGTCGACGGAACCGACGAGGACGAGATGGACGATCACAGGGCATGGAGATGCACCGTTGCACACATAGATCATGATGTGAGTGATTAGGCCTATTGTCTCGGGCCTAATCATATTAGGTTGTGGTCCATGATCATCTGATGTGATTGCTTATACACATACTAGATATGTATATATATTTGCATGCGATGTAGATATATATTAAATATGTATATGTGTGACATGTCATATTAGGAGACCAAATTATAGAAACATCTCTCGATAATATTAAGTCGGTAAACGTGAGGAAATTAGATTGACCCACGTGGCCTTCCATCGTTATGAGTAGGAACCGATTCTCGGTGTAGGTTGAGTTGGTCGAGTCCCTCGAGACTCACCTATATCGCGATTCGCTATCTTGCTTACGACATAGAGATGTCACCGGTGACCTGAGGGCATGATATGCTTGGTCGAGTCCCTCGAGGGTATATCATCAAATCAGACTCATCTTGTAACGAAGGTGTTGACTTAACCGAGCATCATAGTTGGTCGAGTCCCTCGAGGCCATGGTGATTCGGAGGCCGAACAGGACGGGAATCACAAGGAGTTGTGATCGGCAAGAGTTGTCTACCTTTTAGGCTTAGTGTGATTGGTCGAGTCCCTCGAGGTTACACTAAGACGCTGATTGGATCCTGATCCCCACTAGAAGTCTGCCGGAGACTTCCGTTTCACGTGCTGAGGGTGTCGCGTGACTCGTTAGTAAAATAGTGGGAGCATATTAAGAAAGAAGTCCATATCTTGATAGTTTATTTCTTGCAAAATCTCCATGTTATTCATTTCTGCTACATCTTTATTTTCAGAAAATGTCGCTTTCAAATCCCTTACGTGGCAAACTTGATGTCAACCGCCTCACTGGTCCAAATTATACGGATTGGCTCCGTAACTTGAGAATTGTTCTCACAGCGGAGAAAATCGTGTACGTCCTTGATACAGTGATGCCTACGCCCGAAGAAGGGGCAAGCGAGGATGAGATCGCTCGCAACGTGAAGTACATTGATGACTCCACTCTTGCTCAGTGCTATATGTTGGGCTCTATGACTCCAGAGTTACAGAGACAACATGAAAAGATGGATGCCAGATCCATTCTCCTACATGTCCGCAAATTGTTTGAGGAACAGGGAAGGACTCAACGATATGAGATATCCAAGAGCCTTTTCCGCGCTAGGATGACTGAGGGGACACCGGTTCAGAACCATGTCCTAAAGATGATTGAGTGGATAGAGAAACTCACAGGTCTAGGAATGGTCCTAGAGGATAACTTGTGTGTGGACATTGTGCTTCAATCCCTACCAGATTCCTTTTCACAGTTCATAATGAATTTTAATATGAACAAGCTTGAGGTGACTCTCCCATAGCTCCTTAATATGTTGAGGGAGGCAGAGAGTACTATTAAGAAAGAGAAGCCAGTTCTCTACACTAGTGAGACCAGAAAGAACACTTCTACATCTCCTTGAGTGTCGACAGAGGATCATCCACTCTCGGCGTCATGAGTGGAATATCCTATGTGTTCTTGCTCAGACAAATCCCTGGCCAGGGTCATTCGGGTTGAGAGAGAAAGAGTTCTCCGGGAGAATCCGATTAGAGCGAGACTTTAGTAGAAACCGTATAGGTCTGACAGCACCATGCTCGATATACGGTCTCTGGGATATTAGATGGATGAGGGACTATAGGTACATGGTAACTGAGGACAGACAGGTCCAATGGATTTGATTCCCCTGTATCGTTTGGGGACTACGGCGTAGTGGCCTAGTACGTCCGTAGTCGATGAGTCGAGTGAATTATTACAAAGATAATAATTCACTGAGTTAGAAGGAGTTCTGACAAGTATGAATCACGGCCAGCTCGATATTGGGCCTAGAGGGTCACACACATATGGTAAGCATTGCGATGAGTAGAGGTTCGGATAGGAGATATCCGACGGAGCCCTTGTCTTATTGGATGCAGATCCAATACCCACTAGGGAAGGACCCATTAGGGTTTGACACGGGATCTCTATAAATAGGAGGGATTCACAGCCTCATAGGCTAGAGTCTTTGCTTGCCCTTCCTATTCTCCTCTCCCTCTCCACCTCAGAGTAGGCCTGGAGTTTTGAGGAGCGTCGTCGCAACCCTGCTGTGTGGATCACCGCTAGAGAGGAGGACGCTTGACCTCCTTCACCCTGTCCTAAGGATCTGCAAGGAAACAGGGATATACGATCTCCCTAGGTAACACAATCTCTGTACGCAGTTTTTGTGTTTTGCGGATTTTTGCGCACCAATCTTCGCACGACAACGAACATCTTTTTGGGAATCGGGGAATTTGGTTTTTTGTTCTTCCTCTGCGCATATGATGTCGCCCCCCATGATTTCCCTACATATGAGGAGCTGAAGACCCGGTTCCCTGAGTTCATGGAATCTCAGCCTCGAGGACAAGACTGATTTGAAGAGGGCGGGTCTGTTAGGACTCTAGCTTTGAGAGTCCTAATTGAGAGGGACATTCTGTTAGGACTCTAGCTAGGAGAGTCCTAATTTAGAGGGACCTTATGTTAGGACTCTAGCTAGGAGAGTCATAATTGAGAGGGACACTCTGTTAGGACTAACTATGAGAGTCCTAATTGAAAGGGACATTCTGTTAGGAGGTTTTTTCTTAGAGAACAATTTGGAGTTGTAAGGGAATAGGAGTCTTGAGTATGAGTCATATTAGGAGTTGGTTAGAAGTAAGAGTTTTAAGTAGGAGTCCTATTAGGAGTTAGGGTTTAGAAGCCTTATAAATAGCCATGTATTCCTTCTCTTTTCTTAAGCAATAGATGAACCTTTTCTACAGCCTTTGATCACCAACTTGGAGGGAGGAACCCCTATAGAGTTCCAAGGAGGCCAATCCCCTAAAGAGATCAACCCCAAGTTTAGAATCTGCAAGGGTTCTAACAGATACCTAGTAGAAACCCATTGTGACCATAAGGAACATTTGTTTTACAAAAGGCCCCCCTTCATCTTTCGGATTGCATATGTTATCCCAATTTACCTTTTGCATATTGTCTTATCATTTGTGCCATTCTAAAAGAAGTTTATTAATAACCGTTCAATATCTTGGAGAAGTCCAATAGGCAAAAGAAATGCATGAGACCAATATATAGAGTAAGAGTACAACACCGAACGGATGAGTTCAAGTCGTCCTGATTTTGAAAGAAGCCCATTTTTCCAGGAGGAAATTATATTCTCTATTTTTTTTAGGATAGGCTGACAGTGGGTTTTGTGAATGCAAGTGGATATGAGTGAGAGACCAAGATATGTAACTGGCAGATTTTCCTCACTAACCCCTAGGGTATGTGCAATAATATTTTTGTCCTCAATACAATGGCTCATGTAGACTTTACTTTTCGCATGATTTAACTGAAGGCCATAAACTATGCCAAAATCATTCAGAATAGTAGCCAGGTTTCTTACTAAAGTTAAATCATTCTGAAGAAAGATAAGAAGATCATCTACAAAGATTATATGTGACGCATATTCCAACATATAGCTAAGTCCTTCCATTGCAATAGTAAAGAGATATGGAGAGAGTGGATCGCCTTGTCGGATGCCGTTCTTGCTCCCAAAAAAACCAATAAGTGAGTAGTTGAAGAGTATTGAAAACTTTGGAGTTTCTATGCAACATTGAATCCAATTAACCCATTGCTAAGGGAAGTTCATACCGTGGAGCATCTTATAGATAAAGTTCCTATTAACTGAGTCAAAGGATTTTCATAGATCATCTTTAAAACATATTTTTGTCCCTTTTGCTTTTGAGTGTAGATCCTTGACCAAGTCATTAGCAAGTAGAATATTATGATGTATACTTCTCCCTTTGATGAAAGCAGCCTGATTTGGACTAATTATCTTGTGTATTATCTTTTGCAATCTATTTGCTAACAGTTTGGAGATGATCTTATAAATAAAGTTGCATAAAGATATGGGTCGTTAGTTCTCTAGTGAATCAGCCCCTGCATTCTTGGGAATTAAAGAAATAAAAGTGCAATTCATCTCTCTAAGAATATGACCTGAAGAGAAAAAATATTGGCAAGCTTTAATCACAGCATTACCAATAATAGACCATGTAATTTGGTAAAATTCAGTAGGAAATCCGTCTGGACTAGGGCTTTTGTGCTTTGGTGACTTAAAGACAACTCTTACTATTTCATCATCTGTAATTGGGGCATTGAGGATAGCAATGGCACTCGAATCAAGCTTTCTTGTTGGCTACACATGAATATTATTACGTTGCCCCGCTTGTTTGAGTAAGGAATAAAAAAATTGCTCAGTGTATGCTTTAACCTCATCTAAATTCTCAATAAGATTGTTATCTTTGTCTCTCCATTTCCTGATGCGGTTAACGGCTCTTTGAGTAGCAATGAAAGCATAAAAAAACTTAGTATTGGAATCCCCTAAAGTAAGCCAATGCTGTCGAGACTTCTATTTTGCAAAACTTTCCTCCTGCTTTAAGGCTTGCATGAAGTTATTTCTAGCTTCTATCTCTTTTTCGATAAGATTCTCATCATGGGGCTGAAGTTGTAGCTCATGTTGCATTGCTATTAGTTCCTTTCTGCAAAATTGAACTCAGGTGGTAATATTGCCAAAGGTATTTGTATTCCACTCCTTAAGTGCTGCTTTGTAGGCTTTGAGTTTTTGACATAAGATGTATGGGGGGGATCCATGCACATTAACATTCAAAGCTGATCTGATAACATCAAGGAACTGAGGATGAGTACTCCATATGTTGAAGAATCTAAACGGTTTCTTGCCTTTTGGTGTTGCTTTTTCTACGTGTATGTACATTAAAGAATGATCAGAAAATAATGGAGCATCATACTCAAGAAGTGAATCAGGGTAAACTATTAACCATTCTTGATTGATCAGACATCTATCGAGTCGAGCCATTATTTTTCTGTTAGTAGCACCTTGATTACTCCAGGAGAGCCAATTACCCACTAATTTCATATCAATCAATGCAGTAGTATCTATATAATCATTAAAACTCTGAAGCTGACTTCCTGGAATCTGTCTACCCCCAACTTTTTTATTTGTGTACCGAACAGTATTAAAGTCACCAAGAACAATCCAAGGTATATTAAGATAGTCATCTGCAATGTTAGTCAAATCAGACCATAGTGTATTTCTTTCTTGCATACTGTTTGAAGCATATATACCAGTGAAATTGAATTGACAGCCAATGAGATGGATGGAACATTGAGATTTTGCATTGATTATAGACATTTGAATCAGGTGACCATAAAAAAACGAGTATTCTCTAAACTGACGACTTGTTTGATTCACTACAGGGTGCATATGTATTTTCAACAATTGATTGAAGGTCGGAACCATCTATTGACGATCAAGGAGGAGAATATTTCGGTCACTCTTGGATAATTGTGTAATTGTATTATATTAATAAAAGTAATTGAGAGCAGGAGGAGGAAAAAAAGAAATCATAATCCTCATCTTTTCATTGATTGAGCTATAACCAATTTAAGGGACTAAATTTTCTTTTAAGGGGGGGAGAGTGTAATATCCCTCACTTTCGAAAATTATTAATAAAAATTTATTTATAAATTGGAGGACCTATATGTAAATATATAAATTTGAAGGACTAAACTGTTAAGTTACAAAAAGAAAAAAAAAATCAATAATTTCGGTTTTATCCCACCGCCTCCCACGCTCTCTATTTCTCGAGAAACAGAGAGAGAGGAGTGGTGGGGCATGGTGAGAAGAAGAGACGAAGAAGAGGGAGAAGAGAAGAAAAGAAGAAGAAGTGGAGAGGGAAGAGGGAGAGGAAAGAGAGATAGCTGCAGCAGCTAGGGCTGCAGCACCTCTGTTTTGTGTAGTAGGAAATAGAGGAGTTTATGTGTGGGGCGTCGGGGAGGAGAAGGGAAGAAGAGGAGAAGAAGAGAAGTAGAGGAAGAGAAGCAGAAGAAGAAGAAGAAGAAGAAGAAGAAGAAGAAAAAGAAGAAGAAGGAGAAGAAAAGAGGAGGTGGCTGCGGCAAGGGCTACAGCGGGGAGTTGTGGGGCGTTGGGGAGGAGAAAGGAAGAAGAGGAGAAAAATAAAAGAAGAAGAGGGAGAAAAAAAGAGAGGAGGAAGAAGAGGAGAAAAATAAAAGAAGAAGAGGGGGAAAAGAAGAGAGGAGGAAGAAGAGGGAGAAGAGAAGAATAGAAGAAGAAAAAAAAAAGAGAGGGAAGTGGGAGAGGAGCGAGAGGTGGCAGTAGCTAGGGCTACAGTACCTATGTTTCCTGCAGGTGGAATTAGAGGAGACAAGGTGTGGGGCATTGGGGAGGAGAAGAAGAAGAAGAGGAAAAAAAAGAAGGATGGCTGTGGTATGGGATGCAGTGAGAAGGTGTGGGGTGTCGGGTAGGAGAAGGGAAGAATAGGAGAAGAAGAAGGAGAAGAATGAGAAGAAGAAGAAGAGAAAGAAAAGAAGTAGAAGCAGGTGAAGAGGCGGCACCTCTGTTTCCTGTAGGAGGAAACAGAGGATAGGAGGTGCTGTTCGTCGGGGAGAAGAAGGGGAGGAAGAAGAAGAAGAGAAGAAGAATAAAGGAAGGAGAAGGGAAAGAAGTAGCTGCGGCTGCGGCTATGGCAGGGAAAGAGGAAGAGGAATGAAGAAGGGTAGGAGAGGAAGAAGAGAAGGGGAAGAAGGGGCTGCGGCTGCAGCGATGGCAGCTGCAGTTGGAAGAGAAGAAGGAGAGGAAGATGAGCAGGGGAGGAAGAAGAGGCTGCAACTGGGGTGGCTGCGGTCGTGGCTGCGATTGTGGCTGTGGCTGCGATGTTGGCTGGGGTAGCTGCGGCAGCGGTGGTGGCTGCAGCAGCTGCTTTTAGGAAATAGAAAGAAAGGAAAGGGGACAAAAAAGGGGTCATGGCCGTGATTGCGACTGCGATGGTGGTGGCTGCATCAGCGACAACTGTGTTTGGAAAAGAAAAAGTAGGAACGAGAGAAGGGAGGTTGGAAGTAGTGCAGTGGAAGTGGCTGTGGTTGTGACAGCAGCTGCGGTCATGGCTACGACTATGGTAGTGGCAGCGGCGATGGCTGCGACAATTGTGTTTGAAAAAGAAAACGAAGGAATGAGAGTAAGAGAGAGTAGGTGACCATGCCTCTATGTTCTGCATGAGCTGCATTTGTGGATGAAAAATAGAAGACATATGTAGAACACGAAACAGGGAGAGGACACGGAGGAAAAGTAGAAGGATTTGGGTTGACACATTCTTTGGATCTTCGGATCAAAATCTTTGAAAGGCAAGTGTTCCGATCCTTCCTATTGCAAGCTTTCTAATCATTCCTATTGCAAGTGTCCTGATCTTTCCTTACTCTAATTTGATCTCTATATTTGCTTTGAATATGAGGAACTTTAAATTGTTCTAACCTTGCATTTGATATATCTCCTGTTTAGACGTAACGATTCGAATCTGTGCAACGTCTGAGATTCTGACCTTTTGATACTGAACTGCCTATAAGTCCTGTTGAAATCTTTAATTTATTCAAATCTTATTACATAGGAAACTAGACTCATAGATCTTTCTTTTGATACCTGGATTAAAAGATTTAGAGTCCAAATGTTTTCTCAGTTATCTATTGAATCGGACCCTTTGGATTATGCAAAACAATGATTTTGTTTTCTGACCTTTGGTTACTAAATCAATTGTAACTCTTTGTTGGAAACTTCGATTCATACGAGACTTGTTTTATCTGAAAATAGATTTAAATATATTTCCAGTGATATATTTTTGAGTAAATTAGAGTACGAATGATAGTTTGAATCAATTGTTCAATGTGCCTCTTGAGTTCTGCCAAAAATCGAGCTTTGATCGATTTCGCATATTCTGGTTTCATTCCTTTCGAAATTGATATCATTTAGCTTTCTTATTCAATTGAGCTTTATACGACTGCTTTGGATTCTTGTATGCTCTTGTCCTTAAAATTATTTGCATTCTTGAAAACTATTGTGTAACGTTTATACTATATCGTATTGACTAATATATGCACATGTATATCCCATTGTTTCGCATTTGCTTTCGATATGTGCCTATTCCAGTTTTATTCCTTTGTACATTAAATTCATCTAACCTTCTTTTTTGAATTGAGTTATATGTGATTGCTTGGAATCCTTGAATGCTCTTGCTTTCATTTCCTTTCAAATATTAATACAATTGTGAAAGATTATTACTTACTTCGTATTAACTCGTAAAGGCACATGTGTGTTTTGTTGTACCACATGTGCTTCCGATATGTGCTATTTATTGTTCATACTATCCTTTTGTACTCTGGTGTTTGTGGGATATTGTGAACCTTTGCCAGAAATGGTGAAGGGGGTTATGCATAGAGCCTGTAATGCTTTGTCGGCCCTTATGACTTCACTTAGACGTGGGTGGATGGAGCTCCCAAACGTGCGAGACTCATGTTTGGTGGTCATTCAGAAATGGATGTACCATATTATGTTATATTCCCACTTCACCTTCTATATGTTTGATATGGTATCCAGAGCTTTGGTTATGTGTTTCTATACATGCTTTGGATAAGAATGAAATGAATGCAACGTCAATTCGACGTTTGAGCTTCTGTTTCGTATTCGTTCATTGAAAAGCTCTGAAATGGTCCATACGCCATTGATATATTCTGAAATGTTTCATTTATTATTGATATGCTCCGAAACATTTCATACGATATTGGTATGCTCCAATTACTCTGTGCTTCATTCGCTATGAATTGATATGCTCTGAAATGACTTATTTGCCATTGATATGCTACGGATCATCTCATATGCTATTGATATGCTCCAATTACTCTATGCTCCATCTGTTATGAACCAAATAGGTTTTGAATGACATGACACATATGATTTTGTATCTAATTAGATGGTATCCTTGAGAAATCTTTTATTCTACCTTGCATTATGATATCTTACTTGTTTGAAACCGTTCCTTTTGTTATGAATATTCTTTATCACTTGCTGAGCTATTTTTAGCTCACTCCTTTGTTATATAAATCTTTTAGGTCAAGTTATAACTCTTTGAGATGTTTTGAATTGGGTTGAGGCAGTAGAGAGCTATTTAGAATTATGGGCAAGTCTTGTTGGTTATTATGTTATTGTTGTATACGCGTATTTTGTATGTAATGAAATGTTGTCGATGAATCGAAATGGATATACTGTGCAAAAGTGTTAGAAGATCTCTCTTATTTAGAATTTCGGAATGTTAAGTCTAGTTTATGATGATATGAACTTGTGGTGAATAATTGGAGTTCTGATTGTATAATTTATTTAGCTTGTTGATTTATAAATGTTGTTCATGTTTGTCAAGTTTGGCTTGGGTTGCCATAAATGTGAATTATTGAGTGATGTGATATATGATTATAAACTGCATAGGTTTTATATATGTGAATTTGATAGAATATTTTTCAGTGTCCTCAAATGTTAGTTTGGATCCTGGATTGGTTTGTAATGAAAATTTTAAAATCATCGTATTTTTGGAGGGCGTGACAGAGGTGGTATCAGAGCATGATTTGAGGATCACTAAAATATTTGATATGTTGACGTGCAAAATATATTGAGGTCTAGTGAACTATAGTGATCGGTGAAAATTTTATTTGATGCATTTTAGGAATCTAGGACGACGAGGACATTTGGTTCGCCTACTTCATCCGGTTTTGATTAATTAAGTGGGATGAATGGGGTAATCAGGGATATTGAATCAGAGTAGCGCAATGAAAGCATGGTAGACCTAATTTCATTGGTGGTAGAAAAATGGATGATGCGAATAGAGAAGATATTTGATGTTCAAAATTGTTCCGATGATCAAACGATTTCTTTTGCCCCCATATATTGGAAGTAGAGGCTGATTATTAATGGCAATAATGAAAATAATTTTTAAAGATCAATGGAAAGAATGACAAGGACAAGTTTACCAATAAAAAATATGATTGGAAATGAATTAGAAAGTGATAACAAAAGGGTCAAGACATTTGGAATTGAAAAGGGAAGTCACCACAAAAGACTCAATCATGTATGAATTATAAGTTAAATTATGAAATAAGTTTGTGTTTGTGGGTGACTATAGTCTATTTTGCTTGTGTAAAGTTGGATCATAAAATAAAATACTGCCCTTTGAATAAGAAGAAAGAGTCACTGCCTCCTAAATCATCAGCCCATGTCAGAGTGTATGCTATCACTGAATATGGTTCTGAAACTTCTGAATTAGTAGTCGAAGGCATTATGCATGTTTATGAAAGAATGCAAATATTTATTTGACCATGGGTCCTATCTACGATTTGATTCGTAATATTTTGCTTATCACTTGGGCATTTAACCTAGACCACTGCATTATGTGATATATGTAAATACAATCATTAGAGATTCTTTGATAATGGACTTGAATCTTGTCCACTTATCTGATTTTATTGGAGAACTTGAACTTTTTGCTGATTTAGTTCTTCTAGAGATTTGGAGTTTTGATATTATACTTGGTATGGATTGGTTATCTTCCTATCATACCACTATGGATTGGTATATAACAAATGATCACTTTTTGCATATTTGATCAGCCGATCTTTTATTTTGAGAGTATTGGACATGATTTATCTCCTTGCCTAATGTATCCCAAGATGATTTGCCCAAATTACAACCAAAACGTGACTTTGCTTTTGATTTGGTCTTTGAGACAATATCAATATCTAAGCCTCTCTACATAATGACATCATTTGAGTAAGTGGAATTGGAAAAGAAACTATTAGGACTATTAAATGAGGATTTTATTTAGCTTAATATTTCATCATGGGGTGCTCTGGTATTAGTTAAAAAGATGGATGGAACATTGAGATTTTACATTGATTATAGACAGTCGAATCAGGTGACCAGAAAAAAATGAGTATTCTCTAAAGTGACGACTTGTTTGATTAACTACATGGTGCACATGTATTTTCAACAATTGATTGAAGGTCAGATTACCATCTATTGAGGATAAAGGAGGAGAATATTTCGGTCACTCTTGGATAATTGTGTAATTGTATTATATTAATAAAAGTAATTGAGAGCAGGAGGAGGAAATAAATATATCATAATCCTCATCTTTTCATTGATTGAGCTATAACCAATTTAGAGGGCTAAATTTTCTTTTAAGGGGGGCAGAGTGTAATATCCCTCACTTTTGAAATTTATTAATAAAAATTTATTTATAAATCGGAGGAACTATATGTAAATATAGAAATTTCAATGACTAAACTGTTAAGTTGCAAAAAGAAAAAATAAAGAAAATAAAAAATTTTGGTTTTATCCCACCGCCTCCCACGCTCTCTATTTCTCAAGAAACAGAGAGAGAGGAGCGGTGGGGCGTGGTGAGAAGAAGAGGGGAAGAAGAGGAAGAACAAAAGAAAAGAAGAAGAGGAGAGGGAAGAGGGAGAGGAAAGAGAGATAGCTGCAGCAGGTAGGGTTGCAGCACCTCTGTTTCGTGTAGGAGGAAACAGAAGAGTTCATGTGTGGGGCGTCGGGGAGGAGAAGGGAAGAAGAGGAGAAGAAGAGAAGCAGAAGATGAAAAGAGGAGGTTGCTACGGCAAGGGTTGCAGCGAGGAGCTGTGGGGCATTGGGGAGGAGAGAGGAAGAAGAGGAGAAGAAGAAAAGAAGAAGAAGGGGGAAAAGAAGAGAAGGAAGAAGAGGGAGAAGAGAAGAATAGAAGAAGAAAAAAAAAGAGATTGAAGTGGGAGAGGAGCGAGAGGTGGCAGCAGCTAGGGCTGTAGCACCTCTGTTTCCTGCAAGGGGAAATAGAGGAGACGAGGTCTGGGGCGTTCGAGAGGAGAAGAAGAAGAAGAGAAAAAGAAAAAAAAAAGAAGGATGGCTGTGGTATGGGATGCAGTGAGAAGGTGTAGGGTGTCGGGTAGGCGAAGGGAAGAAGAGGAGAAGAAGAAGGAGAAGAAGGAGAAGAAGAAGAAGAGGAAGAGAAGAAGTAGAAGCGGGTGAAGAGGCGGCACCTCTGTTTCCTACTGGAGGAAACAAAGGAGATGAGGTGCTGTTCGTCGGGGAGAAGAAGGGGAGGAAGGAGAAGAAGGGGAGGAAGGAGAAGAAGAGAAGAAGAAGAAAGGAAGGAGAAGGAAGAGGAGAAGGGAAAGAAGTAGCTATGGCTACAGCTGCGGATGTGGTAGCTGCAATTGTGGCAAGGAAAGAGGAAGAGGAAGGAAGAATGGAAGGAGAGGAAGAAGAGAAGGGGAAGAAGGGGCTGCGGCTACGGCGATGGCAGCTGCAGTTGGAAGAGAAGAAGGAGAGGAAGATGAGCAGGGGAGGAAGAAGAGGCTGCGGTTGTGGTGGCTACGGCTGTGGCTACGACTGTGGTTGCGGCTGTGACGTTGGCTGCGGTAGCTGTGGTAGTAGTGGTTGTTAGGATCGGAGCGGCACTAAGAGGGGGGGGTGAATTAGTGCAGCGATAAAGTACGATAAACTATTGACGATTTAAACACTTTTGGAAACTTCGTATGATAAAAGCAGCATTTCGTTTGAAACCATTTTGATTACGTTTTAACTTGAAGAGATAAATAAGACGGAAACAAAGAAGTAGAGCATTAAAGTGCAAATGGTTTGCAGTAATGTAAATGACAATAAGTAAATGCAAACCAGAGATCACGCCAATTTTATAGTGGTTCGGTCAAATGACCTACATCCACTTGCGAGGCCCCTCTTCGATGAGGCTCCCACCTTCCACTAGCAAATCTCTTGAAAGGGAAGGGTAAATACCCCTCTTACAACTTTTACCAGCGGTTCACTCTCTTATAAATTTTCAACAAGAAAGAAGGAGGTGAACACTAGCCAATTGAAAACAAGAAAGGCAAACACTCTTCTAAGACTTTTCTCTCAATCACTTGCTGCTCAAAACATTGTATTCTCAACTGAGACTTAAGGGGTATTTATAGGCCTCAAGAGGATTCAAATTTGTGCTCCAAAAATTTGAATTCTCTTATGTTCCCGATGCTGGTGGTGCCACCGCCCAGCGCTCGGGTGCTGGGCGGTGCAACCGCCCAGCCCAAGAGGTGTCATCGCCCAGCTCTCGGGTGCTGGGCGGTGCCACCGCCTAGCCTAGGCGGTGCCACTGCCTTGGCCAATTCAGCTCACTGGTTGGGCTCCAAACATGGCCCAAACCAGTCCGAACTCGAGCCCAATTGGCCTCTACTTGGTTTATAGGATTAACACTTAATCCTAACCCTTATTAATATGCTAACTACGAATTTAAAGACATTTTCTAAGCTATTACAAAGTCCGTAAGTCAAGACTTCTTCCGGCGAGCTTCCGACGAACTTCCGACGGTCTTCCGAGAAACTCTCGGAAACCATTCTGCAGACTCCCGGCAAGCTCCTAAGACTTCACGATTTGATCTTGGCGAGTTCCAACGAGCTTCTTCGGCAAGCTCCGATCTTTCTCGGCAAGCTCCGCGAACTTCCAACGAACCTTCTGGCGAGTGTCCGAAAAACCCTTCGGCAAGCTCCCTACTCATTCTCGGCTAGTTCCGGTAGCATTCCCGACGAACCTTCGGACTTCCGTCTAACTCTCGAACTCCCAACGAATCCTTCGCGCTTGACTCCAGTACTTTGTTTCACTTTATGTCTTCATCATTATCGTAGTTAATCCTGAACACACAAACCAAAAACTCTACTCCGATCTAGACAATTATTATAAAGCGAATTGACATTCTGTTGCTCGGCACGTCATTGGTTGGCGCTTCGTCCGATTCTTTGGCGCATCGTCCTCTCTTGCGGTTTGTTGCCCAATCGATGGTTGACCTCCGCAACACCGATATCCTTGGCGCAATTTTGCTCTTGGCCCGATGCCCAACGTCTGAAGCCTTTTGCCATCCAATATCCTAACGTGATCTCCTCCGGTGCAACGTCAATTCCTCCTGCCTTAATTGTCTAATCCTGACCGAGTAGACCTGCATCACTCAAAATGCAGTTAAACATAAACATAATTATCAATTTGTTTCATCATCAAAATATAAGATTCAACAATCTCCCCCTTTTTGATGATGATAATCAATTGATGACGGAGTTAAACTTGACTCCTGGAGTTTAAACAAACTCCCCCTGTCAATATGCCATATTGATAGAACTTTGAATTCAAACTAAATTCAAGTCATTGCAATATTCATCATGAATACTTGCAACACGTCATTATGAACTCATGCATAGACTTATGCATATCATGTCATCAACATACTTCTCCCCCTTTGTCATCAACAAAAAGTAGTACAATTATTCTTTGTGTTTGTAATATAAGTTCAACTCATTGCATGAAAAACATAATATTAAGTTTTATCATCATGCTATTTTGAAGCTATAAAATTTAGCAAGTAATACATCAGTCTTAGGACATTCAAGCTATCAAGTTTAAGATATGCAAGTTTTACAGCATACAAGATAGCACTTTTGGTAATGTTCAAGATAGCAAGTTCTACATCATGCAAGCTAGCAATATTGAGATGTTCAAGAAAGCAACTCTTGCTTCTTGAAATATGCAAATTTGTCAAGTTTTGCTAGATGTGCAAGTTAGCATTTTTGCCTCTTAAGATAGGCAAGATAGCACATTTGCTTCTTTTGAGATAGCAGCTTTTTGCTTCTCTTTAGACTACAAGCTAGCAATTTTTACGATATGTAAATTTCACAATATACAAGCTAGCAAAAATTTCGAAAGCAAATGTAAGATAGCTTTCTTGTGTAAGCTCATAATTCTTGCTTCCTATTGCAATGTGCAAGTTGCAAGTTTTGCTTCTTGAGATAGGCAAAATAGCACTTTTGCAATTTTTGTTTCTTAAGATGGGCAAGCTTGTGATGTTCAAAATAACAAGCTCTTTCTTCTAGACGTGTCATTTTTGCTTTCTTTGCAAAGTGTAAGCTAGCAAAATGTTTGAAAAAGTGATCAAGTTTTGCAACATACAAGCTAGCAAAAATGCCAAACTAGCAAGAGATAATATTTTACATGAGGCAAGCAAACAATTTGGCAAATGTTACATTTGCATCTTCTCTTTTGAGAAGTGCAATTTTTTGCTTTCATCTTGAATTGTGCAAGCTAGTTAGTTTGCCTCTTTTTATGATGTCCATGCTAGAAATTCTTGCTCCCCCTTTGTCATTGTCAAAAAGAAGGGAAGACCCTTATATCAATTTTCATATTATGACAAAGGTAAGTATCGTTCTTATTTGTGCATCATTATATATTCAAATTAAAACATACACAATTTCAATAACCTTATTTTTCATGCACGATACCGAAAAATAAATCAATCATCATTAATAAGCATATCATACATGATACTCAAACATTAAAATTTTTAAGCATTTATCAACAGGTTGATAATGATACCAAACATTCATCATTTAAAGCATTCATGATACACATCATATGCAATAAATACATCATGTACATCATTATCATAAGTATTGCATACTTCATTTTAATTTTATGAATATTTCATCATTGCATGCATTATACCAAAACATTTTAAGCCATGCAAGCCATAAATACAATGAAATCATGTCATGAAGGATAAAATCATTTGAATACCAAAAGACATGATTCATATAGTAAATATCTTCTTTAAATAAAATATCAAGAAAATCATAAGAGTACAAAGAAGAGATCTTGTTTTAAAATTAAAATCAAGTAATAACTCCAAGAACTCACCAGGAAAAATCATGATTCATTTAGAAAATCTCCTCTCAAGAGAATATCAAGTAAAATCGTAGAAGATCGATTAATGAGAAATTTTGATTTATAATAAAATCTCATGTATCGAATGTCGAGAAATCAAAATGATGATTTATATAAAAAATATCACAAGTTATATTCAAGAGAAAAATCATCATTCATTTTCAACTTATTCAATTTGTCACATCAATATTTCTTAGATATGCATGATACCAAAACATGGTTTTAAATCTTTAACATATAACATGCATAAATTGAAAGGAGAAGGGAAGAATTCAAACGTACAAAGATTTCAACCATCTCATAAACAAATGTAAGACCAAGTCATGAATCCAAAATTCCATGAATCAAAATGATCATCAAAGGTAATCTCATGTTATTCCAAGAAATCAATATCATGATTTTGATAAAACTCATTTCAAATTTAAATCATCAAAATCATCAAAATATCAACATTACTTTCAAGAGATTCAAAATGCTATACATAGATTTATCATAATAAACATCAAGATCAATAGGATAGAGAAAAATAAATTTTCAAGGAAAAAATATTTTCCTCTTTTTAGTTGTTTCAATTCATATGATTTTATTTCACTTATACCAAATAAAAACATGTATAATATTTAAAACCGAAAGTGTAAGATTTATTACAACAAAGATTAATAAGGCACTTTCATTATGGTAAAAATCAATAATCCATAAATCACAAGATTCATATGCATAATTTCAAAATTTATTAAGCATGATCATTATGCATGACACTAAAACATGGTTTCAAAATGTTTAATATTTTTATTACATCATTATGCAATGGTTTCATTGAACATAATTTTGAATGATTCTTATAGATAACTAAAACTTCTTTAGTTTTAATTTATGTGATTGACTTTATATTAGCATGCTCAAGTTTTGTTCTTATGTCAAAAACATACCTCATGTTTGAAAACCAAAGACAAGGTTTAAAAAAAAAACATCAAGCCTTCCATATAAAAACCATGCATCATCATTGAAGGTTAATATGGAAATCATCAAAATACACATTCTTGCTTCTCAAGCACATATATATGATTATTTAAATCTAACATTTTATTCTATTAACATAAAACATACAATTTTTAAGAAAAATAATTATTCAAAAGAAAAGAGAAAATGCATCAAGGAAAACATCAAGTAATTTCAAAATAATTCAAGAGAGTTGAGTTACTTACCTTGTAGTCGAAGCCCGTCAAAGCTCAATTCTTCGTTTCACCTTTGGAAGTTCTTGATTCATCCTTGGTTGCCTTCCTCTTCTTTGGCCTCTCCCTCCGTTCAAGTTCATTGTTTATTTTAGATTTTTGCTTAATAAACTTATTAAGATTTAGTGTTCGAAGTTCAAGTTCATCATTGTCCTCATCACTTGAGTCATTGCTCAAGTGGTATTCATTTGTCTGGGGTTCCAAATCCTTCCTGTTCTTTGGATGGTGGTTCAAGTGTTTATTGTGTTCATCATGTGCATTGCGTACCATTTCATATGTCATCAACAAACCAATTAGTTCTTCAAGTGGAAAAATATTTAAATCTTTTGTTTCTTGTATTGCGGTTATTTTAGAGTCCCACCTTTTTGGAAGGGATCTTAAGATCTTTCTTACGAGATTAAAATTCGAAAAAGATTTACCAAGAACTCTTAGATTATTGACGACAGCCGTGAAACGGGTGTATATGTCGCCTATAGTCTCGTTTGGTTGCATTTGAAAAAGCTCAAAATCATGCAATAAAATGTTAACTTTCGAGTCTTTGACTCTACTAGTTCCCTCGTGCGTGATTTCAAGTGTTCGCCAAATATCGAAAGTCGTTTCATATGTAGAAATCCGATTGAACTCATTTTTGTCCAAAGCGCAAAATAAGGCATTCATAGCCTTTGCGTTTAAAGAAAAATATTTCTTCTCCAAATCTAACCATTCGTTCATCGGTTTAGAGGGAAGTTGAAAACCATTATCAACGATATTCCATAAATCCAAATTCATAGAAATCAAGAAAACTCTCATTCGAGTTTTCCAATAAGTGTAATCCAATCCGTTAAACAACGGTGGACGAACAACCGATAAGCCCTCTTGAAAGCCATGAAGAGCCATTTCTCTCAGGTGTAAATCCGAAATGAGAAATACCAGGCTCTGATACCAATTGTTAGGATCGGAGCAGCACTAAGAGGGGGGGGTGAATTAGTGCAGCGGTAAAGTACGATAAACTTTTGATGATTTAAACACTTACGGAAACTTCGTACGATAAAAGCAACGTTTCGTTTGAAACCGTTTTGATTGCATTTTAACTTGAAGAGATAAGTAAGACTGAGACAAAGAAGTAGAGCATTAAAGTGCAAATAGTTTGTAGTAATGTAAATGACAATAAGTAAATGCAAACCAGAGATCACGCCGATTTTACAATGGTTCGGTCAAATGACCTACATCCACTTGCGAGGCCCCTCTTCGATGAGGCTCCCACCTTCCACTAGCAAATCTCTTGAAAGGGAAGGGTAAATACCCCTCTTAAAACTTTTACAAGTGGTTCACTCACTTACAGATTTTCAGCAAGAAAGAAGGAGGTGAACACTAGCAAATTGAAAACAAGAAAGGCAAAGACTCTTCTAAGACTTTTCTCTCATTCACTTGCTGCTCAAAAAGTTGTATTCTCAGTTGAGACTTGAGGGGTATTTATAGCCCTCAAGAGGATTCAAATTTGGGCTCCAAAAATTTGAATTCTCTTATGTTCCCGATGCTGGTGGTGCCACCGCCCAACGCTCGGGTGCTGGACGGTGCAACCGCCCAGCCCAGGAGGTGTAACCGCCTAGCTCTCGAGTGTTGGGTGGTGCCACCGCCTAGGCCAAATCAGCTCACTGGTTGGGCTCCAAACATGGCCCAAACTAGTCCGAACTCGGGCCCAATTGACCCCTACTTGGTTTATAGGATTAACACCTAATCCTAACCCTAATTAACATGCTAACTACGAATTTAAAGACATTTTCTAAGCTATTACAAAGTCCGTAAGTCAAGACTTCTTCCGGCGAGCTTCCGACGAACTTCTGACGGTCTTCCAATAAACTCTCGTAAACCATTATGCGGACTCCCGGCAAGCTCCTAGACTTCACGATTTGATCTTGGCGAGTTCCAACGAGCTTCTTCGGCAAGCTCCGATCTTTCTCGGTGAGCTCCGCGATCTTCCAATGAACCTTCTGGCGAGCTTCCGAAAAACCCTTCGGCAAGCTCCCTACTCATTCTCGGCTAGTTCCGGCAACATTCCCGACGAACCTTTGGACTTCCGTCCAACTCTCGAACTCCCAACGAATCCTTCGCGCTTGACTCCAGCACTTTGTTTCGCTTTATGTCTTCATCGTTATCGTAGTTAATCCTGCACACACAAACCAAAAACTCTACTCCGATCTAGACAATTATTATAAAGCGAATTGACATTCTGTTGCTCGGCACGTCATTGGTTGGCGCTTCGTCCGATTCTTTGGCGCATAGTCCTCTCTTGCGGCTTGTTGCCCAATCGATGGTTGACCTCCGCAACGTTGATATCCTTGGTGCAATTTTGCTCTTGGCCCGATGCCCAATGTCCGAAGCCTTCTGCCATCCAATATCCTAATGTGATCTCCTCCGGCGCATCGTCAATTCCTCCTGCCTTAATTGTCTAATCCTGATCGAGTAGACCTGCATCACTCAAAATGCAGTTAAACATAAACATAATTATCAATTGGTTTCATCATCAAAATACGAGATTCAATAGTGGTGGCTGCAACAGCTGCTTGTGGGAAATAGAAAGAAAGGAAAGGGGAAAAAAAAGGGGTCATGGCCTTGATTGCGGCTGCGGTGGTAGCGACTGCATCAACGTTAGCTGTGTTTGGGAAAGAAAAAGTAGGAACGAGAGAAGGGAGGAAGGAAGTAGTGCAATAGAAGGGGCTATGGTTGTGACAGCAGCTGCGGTCATGGCTACGACTGTGGAAGTGGCAGTGACGATGGCTGCGACATTTGTGTTTGAAAAAGAAAACGAAGGAATGAGAGTAAGAGAGAGTAGGTGACTATGACTCTATGTTCTGCATGAGCTGCAATTGTGGAGGAACAAGAGAAGACATATGTAGAAGACGGAACAGGGAGAGGAGACGGAGGAAAAGTAGAAGGATTTGGGCTGACACCTTCTTTGGATCTTCGGATCAAAATCTTTCAAAGGCAAGTGTTCCGATCCTTCCTATTGCAAGCTTTCTGATATTTCCAATTGCAAGTGTCCTGATCTTTCCTTACTATTGTTAGGATCGAGAGCACTAAGAGGGGGGGGGGGGTGAATTAGTGCAGTTGAAAACTTTCTGCGATTAAAATCGAAAGCTGCGTTCGAACGATAAAAACAACTTCTGTATGAAAGTTGATACTAATCAAGGTTAAAGTCAAACTAAGCAGGTAGTTTGCAGCTATGATGAAAACCAGAATATCGGCGCAAACTAAAATCTGACGTTCGTACGAAGAAACTGATTTACGTCTAAATGCTGATTCGTAAATCACTTGATTAGATACGACGCAATTTAAGCAGGAGTGTAAAGGCAGTGTGCAGTATTGGTAAAGCTCAAAACGTAAATGTAACCTACAATATGATGATCATACGAAAAAGCAGATTTATGTCTAAACACTGATTTACGTCTAAACGCAGATTTACATATAAACGCAGATTTACGTCTAAACGTTGAAACTTGTTCGTAAAATCGCAGAGGGCAGTAGCTATTGAGAAGTTTGCAGTGAAGGTAAAATGCTCAAAGGAAATGCAAACCGAGATTTAGAGTGGTTCGGTCAATCTTGACCCACTCCACTTTTGGCTTCCTCCATCGACGAGGTCACCGACGTCAACTAGAGGCCTTCCTTCAATAGGCGAAGGCCAACCACCTTCTTACAGATTCACTCCGTTTGACGGGCTTAGAAGACAACCCATACAAAAGTTTTCTCTCCTCTCTTTACAACTCAAACTTTGAAGAACAGAAAGAGGAGAACTAGCAGTTTTGAGCTCTAAGAACCATAGAAAGACAGCAAGATTTCGAGTGTGTGTTCTGTGCTTTCAGTGCTGAATAGGTGGGGTATTTATAGGCCCCAACCCAGTTTAAATTTGGAGCTCAAATTTGTCAATTCCCGAAATTCCGGGATCAGGCGGTTGCACCTCCTGACTAGGGCGGTTGCACCACCTGGCAGAGCTCAAAGACTGAGCCTCTAGGCGGTGCCACCTCTGTCAGGGGCGGTTGCACCTATCTGCCAGAGCTCGAAGACCGAGCTCAGGCGGTTGCACCGCCTGACTAGGGAGGTTGCACCACCTGGCAGAGCTCGAAACTTGAGCTCTAGCGGTGCTACCTCTTGACAGAAGAGGTTGCACCGCCCAGTCTCGCTGGGAGACATAGTCTGGGCGGTGCTACCTCCTGGCTTCGGTTGTTGCACCTCCCACAGCAATCAGGGTCCGAATGAGTTAATCCATTCGGCCCAATTTAATTCTTTCAGGGGCCCAATTGCCCCAAGATTAAGCTAATGGGATCACCTCCCATTTCTAACTTAATCAATGTGCTAACTACGATTATTTCCTAAGACATATTCTGCAGCTTGCTCCGGTGCGTCAATCGCTTCTTCCGGCGAGTTTCCATCGATCATCCGACGAACCCTCGGTGATCCTCCTACGGACTTCCGGCAAACTCCTGGACTTGCGACGATCCACTTGGCAAGTTCTAACGACCTCCTTTGGCAAGCTTATGGACTTCTCGGATTTGTTCCCGTAGAACCTCCTCCGACTCTCCGAACTTCCGTCGAGCTCTTGAACTCCCAACGTGATCATTGTCATGACTCCGGCGCAACTCCTGCTGCATGTCTTACTTTCATCGTAGTTAATCCTGCACACTTATCTCAACACATAGATTAGACAAACAATTGACAATTGATTTCATCATCAAAATCCGAGATTCAACAATCTCCCCCTTTTTGATGATGACAATCAATTGATAATGGAGTTAACCTTAACTCCACTTGTCTATATGCCATACTTCTTGAATTTAAAAACTTTATAAATTCAAGAGAGATATTCCCATCATGATTCCTATCATGATGTATCTCTTTGAAGATGATGTCAAGGCTTGACATTCATTTTCAAATATAACAAGTTTGAATGATGGTAATTGTAGCAATTCATCATATTGTAAGATATCAACATGTAAAGCTGTGAAGCAAAATTTTGATATCATTACATGATATACACATTTCGAATATTTAGCAAGTGTAGCATTGCATCACATGGTAAGATATCAGTTCGTACGATGTAAATTTTTGTTTGATATCTTGATACTGGGCATATAGCAATGATAGCAATCATATATTTCTTGGTGATGCAAGTATAGCCTAATCATAGCAATGATAGCAATCATATATTTCTTGGTGATGCAAGTATAGCCTAATCATAGTAATGATAGCAATCATATATTTTTTGGTGATGCAAGTATAGCCTAATCATAGTAATGATAGCAATCATATATTTCTTGGTGATGCAAGTATGGCCTAATCATAGCATCAGTGATAGCAACCATATCAACATCAGTGATAGCAAACATATCAATTCATATATTTCTCCCCCTTTGTCATCAACAAAAAAGCATGGTAGATGTGATTCCAGGAGAACAATATAAGCAGGTTATCAAGCACATAAAGGAAGGCATGACATGTATAATGCTTTGAATAACTCTTCTCCTTGTATGTTATAATTCTTTGTGCATGAAAGAGGAAACTCATTTTTCCAAAAAAATTTACATAAGAGTGTACAGGAAAATCCAATTTTTAGCATTCAAATTGTTAAGCAAATCCGAAAATGAAATGAACTTTTCCAAAACATAATTTCCAACATGTTATTTGATCAAGTGATACCAAAGCATGTAATACTAATTAAGTGATTTGATCATTCAATAAAGTCCGAAAAATAATTTTAGCTAGTTTAAGTATTCGGACACATCAACATTCCTAATTCTCTTCGCATAAAATCAAATTGTTCTTCAATTAGAGGTTTTGTAAAAATATCAGCTAGTTGATGTTTAGTATCAATGAACTCTATGATTACATCATGATTCGTAACATGATCTCGTATAAAGTGATGTCTAATATCAATATGTTTTGTTCTTGAGTGTTGTATAGGGTTCTTTGTTAAGCATATTGCACTTGTGTTATCACATTTAATTGGAATATTTTTAAGATGAACTTTATAATCTTCTAAGATGTTTTTCATCCATACAACTTGTGCACAGCATGCACTCGCTGCAATATATTCAGCTTCGGTTGTTGATAGTGCAACCGAGTTTTGTTTCTTAGATGACCAGGAAACAAGGGCATGTCCTAAGAATTGACATGTTCATGATGTGCTTTTTCTATCTAATCTATAGCCAGCAAAGTCCGCATCAACATAAGCAATTAACTCAAGATTATCTGATATTGGGTACCATAATCCTAGATTTGTGGTACCATTATGATATATGAGTATTCTTTTAACTACTTTGAGATGCGATATCTTAGGGTTTGATTGAAATCTAGCACAAAGTCCCACACTGAACATGATGTCTGGTCTTGTTGCAGTGAGGTAAATTAAACTTCCTATCATACCCCTATAAGTTTTTTGATCGAAGCTTTCTCCACTTTCATCAATTTCTAACTTAGTGGAGGTGCTCATAGGAGTGTTAATGGCTTTTGAGTTCTTCATATTAAACTTCTTTAGTAAATTCATAGCATATTTAGTTTGACTAATAAAGATGTCATTGCTTAGTTGTTTGATTTGTAAACCTAAGAAGAATGTTAACTCTCCCATTAAACTCATTTCGAATTCAAGACTCAGAGTTTTAGCAAAAGATTCACAGAGAGATTCATTCGTAGAACCAAAGATAATATCATCAACATAAATTTGAACAATGAGAAAATTATTTTCAAAATTCTTGATGAATAATGTAGTATCAACCTTGCCTTTTATGAAATTATTTTCAATGAGAAAAGAACTAAGTCTCTCATACCAAGCCCTTGGAGCTTGTTTTAAACCATAGAGAGCTTTAGTTAATCTAAACACATGATTAGGGAGACTATTATTTTCAAATCCAGGAGGTTGTTCAACATAGACTTCTTCGGAAATAAAGCTATTAAGAAAAGCGCTTTTAACATCCATTTGAAACAACTTAAAATTATTACTACTAGCATAGGCAAGGAGCATCCTTATGGCTTCTAATCGAGCCACAGGAGCGAAGGTTTCTTCATAATCGATACCTTCTTCTTGGTTGAAACCTTTGGCCACTAATCTAGCCTTGTTTCTAACCACGATACCATTTTCATCTTGCTTGTTTCTAAAGACCCATTTAGTACCAATAACTAAATGGTCATTTGGCCTAGGAACAAGCGTCTATACCTCATTTCTCTCAAATTGATTCAATTCATCTTGCATTGCGATAATCCATGAATCATCATTCATGGCGTCATCAACACATTTGGGTTCAATTTGGGAGAGAAAAGCGGCATTGGCACAAAATTTTTTAAAAGAATATCGTGTTTGAACCCCCTTTGATGTGTCCCCTAAGATTTGCTCCTTAGGATGAGCATCTACATACTTCCAATCCTTGGGTAAGGAAATCTGGGAAGTGGATGCATCCAAGTTGCCAGTTGGAGATGGGGTTTCATTTAAATTCAAAGAATCAAAATTAACATCATCATGAAGATCATTTTTCCTAATTTCGGAAATCTCATTAAAAACAACATGAATGGATTCTTCAATAATTAAAGTTCTTTTATTGAAGATACGAAAAGCTTTAGAAACCGAAGAATAACCAAGAAAGATTCCTTCATCGGATTTAGCATCAAATTTTCCTAAGTTATCCTTTTCATTTAAGATAAAACACTTACACCCAAAAACTTTAAAATATGAAACATTGGGTTTTTTGTTATTCCATAACTCATAAGGAGTTTTGGTGAGTAGGGGTCTTACTAGAACTCTATTCAAAATATAGCATGCAGTGTTTACGGCTTTGGCCCAAAAATATTTGGGTAGGCTATGTTCATTCAACATGGTTCTTGCTATTTCTTGTAAATTTTGATTTTTTCTTTCTACTACCCCATTTTGTTGAGGATTTCTTAGAGTAGAGAAATTATGGTTGTATCCATTGAGTTCACAGAATTCTTGAAAATCATGGTTTTGAAATTCTCCAACATGATCACTTATAATTGACGAAATCATAGAACCCTTCTCATTTGGAACAAGTTTACAAAACTTGGTAAAATATCTAAAGCATTCATTTTTCTGTTTTAAGAAGTAGGTCCATGTATATCTGCTATAGTCATCAACAATGACAAAGGCGTATTTGCTACCTCGTAGACTCGATGTAGAGATTGGTCCGAATAAGTCCATATGGATCAATTGTAAGGGCCTAGAGGTGCTTATTTGATTCTTAGTCTTGAAACTACCCTTAATTTGTTTACCTAATTGGCAAGCATCACATACATTATCTTTGATGAACTTGATATGAGGAATTCCTCTTACAAGTTCTTTAGATGATATTTGAGTGATTAGTCTCATGCTGGCATGACCTAATCTTCTATGTCATAACCAAGCATCCTCATTCAAAACCGAAAAACACATTTCATTGCACAAATCATTTATGTCAATAGTGTATACGTTATTTTGTTTTAATGCAATCATGGACATGTTTTTATATGGTTTTTCAATGATGCAAGCATTAGATTCGAATTTGACAGTGTATCCTTTATCACATAATCGACTAATGCTCATGAGGTTATGTTTTAAACCATCAACTAACAAAACATCTTCAATAAAGAAGTTGGATTTGTTACCTATGGTTCCTTTGCCAATGATTTTACCCTTGTTGTTGTCTCCGAAGGTGACATAGCCTTCGTCTATGCTAGTGAGCTTAGAGAATTAAGATGGATCTCCGGTCATATGCCTTGAGCATCCACTATCAAGGTACCATCTCTTGCTCCTAGCTTGCGATGGTGTGGGTTTCTACAAGAAAGGATGATTTTTAGGTACCCATTTGCTTTTGGGTGCCTCAAAGATAGATCTACATTGTTTATCATGTTGCATAGAGTTTAGGAACCCAAGTCAGTTTGTTTGGACTTATTTTCTTGAATGGACAATAATGCGTCTTGTATCCAAATTTGCAACAAAAGTTGCATTTGGTTTGGTGTTGAACATGTAAGATGGGGCCTTTTATGAAGGTAGTTGGATTTAGGAGAGGACTTCTCACAAATCCAATTCCACTCCTTTTTGGAACGTGACCCTTGTTTGCAAGGATCATGTTCAATGACTTGCTACCAACCTCGAATTTCTTCAAGGTGTCCTTAAGTAGCAGGTTTTCTTTTTGGAGAGTTTCTAGATCATGGCATTTGATACATGAATTTAATCTATCATGATATTTAGTTTTTAACTTATCAAAATCACAAGTAAGACTATCATGCTCCTTTTTTAGCAATTTGTATTTTCTATTGATAATCTTGCATTTATCAAATAAGTCATGGAAGGCATTTAATGATTCATCGAAAGATAAATCAGCATCTAATAAATTCGTTACCTCATCTCCGATGGCCATTAAGGCGTAATGAGCAACTTGCTCGGTGTTGGACTCCTCTTCTTCGGATGTGCTCGAATCATCCCATGTTGCTTTGAGCGCCTTCTTCTTTGTTGTTCTCTTTTTGGCTTGGGGACAATCACTCTTGTAGAGTCCCGGCTTTTTGCACTCATAGCAAATAACTTGGTCCTTCTTGGGTTCAAGTTTATTTTTTATGTCATTCTTAAACTTGTTTCTTTTAATGAATGTTTTAAATTTTCTTGTTAGAAGTGCCAAGTCATCGTCACAGTCCTCATCACTTGAGTTTTCTTTCAAGTGGTCTTCCAAAGTTCTAAGTGCCATATCCTTCCTGTTCTTTGGAAGGATGTCTTCTTGCTCTTCATGAGCTTTGCAAGTCATCTCATAGGTCATTAATTACCCAATTAGTTCTTCAAGAGGGAAATTGTTTAGATCTTTTGCCTCTTGAATAACAGTGACTTTAGGATCCCAACTCTTAGGAAGGGATCTTAGAATCTTATTTACGAGCTCAAAATCCAAAAAACTTTTTTCGAGTCCTTTTAGACCGTTGACGACATCCGTGAAACGGGTAAACATGTCGCCAATAGTTTCACTCGGTTTCATTCGGAAAAGTTCGAAAGAGTGTAATAAAAGATTGATTTTTGACTCTTTCACTCTACTTGTGCCTTCATGAGTCACTTCGAGTGTGTGCCAAATATCGAATGCAGTTTCACAAATCGAAACACGATTAAACTCGTTTTTATCAAGTGCGCAAAATAAAGCCTTCTTCTCCAAATCATTCAAATCGATCATTGGAAGAGAAGACTTCGAAAAACCATTTTCGACAAGATTCCAAAGTTCAACATCCATAGAGATAAGAAAGATCCTCATTCGGGTCTTCCAATAGGTGTAGTCCGTCCCATTAAACATGGGTGGACGTGTAATAGAATGGCCCTCTTGGTTTCCGGCGTAAGCCATCTCTCTTGGGTTTTAATCCATTTGAGAGTTAACCGGGCTCTGATACCAATTGTTAGGATCGAGAGCACTAAGAGGGGCGGGGGGGGGTGAATTAGTGCAGCGGAAAACTTTCTACGATTAAAATCGAAAGCTGCGTTCGAACGATAAAAACAACTTATGTATGAAAGTTGATACTAATCAAGGTTAAAGTCAAACTAAGCAGGTAGTTTGTAGCTATGATGAAAACCAGAATATCGGCGCAAAATGAAATCCGACGTTCGTACGAAGAAACTGATTTACGTCTAAATGCTGATTCGTAAATCACTTGATTAGATAAGACGCAGTTTAAGCAGGAGTATAAAGGCAGTGTGCAGTATTGGTAAAGCTCAAAATGAAAATGCAATCTGCAATATGATGATCATATGAAAAAGCAGATTTACGTCTAAACACAGATTTATGTCTAAACGTAGATTTACGTCTAAACGTTGAAACTTGTTTGTAAAATCGCAGAGGGCAGTAGCTATTGAGAAGTTTACAGTGAAGGTAAAATGCTCAAAGGAAATGCAAACCGAGATTTATAGTGGTTCGGTCAATCTTGACCTACTTCACTTTTGGCTTCCTCCACCGACGAGGCCACCGACGTCAACTATAGGCCTTCCTTCAATAGGCGAAGGCCAACCACCTTCTTACAAATTCACTCCTTTTGACGGGCTTAGGAGACAACCCTTACAGAAGTTTTCTCTCCTCTCTTTACAACTCAAACTTTGAAGAACAGAAAGAGGAGAACTAGCAGTTTTGAGCTCTAAGAACCATAGAAAGACAGCAAGATTTCGAGTGTGTGTTCTGTGCTTTCAATGCTGAATGGGTGGGGTATTTATAGGCCCCAACCCAGTTTAAATTTGGACCTCAAATCTGTCAATTCCCGAAATTCCGGGATCAGGCGGTTGCACCGCCTGGCAGAGCTCGAAGACTGAGCCTCTGGGCGGTTGCACCTCTCTGCCAGAGCTCGAAGACTGAGCTCAGGCGGTTGCACCGCCTGACTGGGGAGGTTGCACCGCCTGGCAGAGCTCAAAACTTGAGCTTTGGCGGTGCTACCTCTTGATAGAAGAGGTTGCACCGCCCAGTCTCGCTCGGAGACTGAGCCCGGGGCGGTGCCACCTCTTGGCTGGGGCGGTTGCACCGCCCAATTTCGCTGGGAGACATAGTCTGGGTGGAGCTACCTCCTGGCTTGGGCGGTTGCACCTCCCACGGCAATCAAGGTCCGAATGGGTTAATCCATTCGGCCCAATTTGATTCTTTCAGGGGCCCAATTGCCCCAAGATTAAGCTAATGGGATCACCTCCCATTCTAACTCAATCAATGTGCTAACAACAATTATTTCCTAAGACATATTCTGTAGCTTGCTCCGGTGCATCAATCGCTTCTTCCGACGAGTTTCCGGCGAACTTCCGTCGATCATCCGACGAACCCTCGATGATCCTCCTGTGGACTTCCGGCAAACTCCTGGACTTGCGACGATCCACTTGGCAAGTTCCGACGAGCTCCTTTGGCAAGCTTCTGGACTTCTCGGATTTGTTCCCGTAGAACCTTCGACGACTGTCCGAACTTCCGTCGAGCTCTTGAACTCCCAACGTGATCATTGTCATGACTCTGGCGCAACTCCTGCTGCATGTCTTACTCTCATCGTAGTTAATCCTACACACTTATCTTAACACACAATTTAGACAAACAATTGACAATTGATTTCATCATCAAAATCCGAGATTCAACAACTATAATTTGATCTCTACATTTGCTTTGAATATGAGGAAGTTTAAATTGTTCTAGCCTTGCATTTGATATATCTCCTATTTAGATGTAACGATTCGAATCTGTGCAACGTATGAGATTCTGACCTTTTGATACTGAACTGCCTATAAGTCTTGTTGAAAACTTTGATTTATTCAAATCTTATTACATTAGAAATTAGACTCGTAGATCTTTCTTTTGATACGTGGATTAAAAGATTTAGAGTCCAAATGTTTGCTCAGTTATCTATTGAATCTGACCCTTTGGATTATGCAAAACAATGATTTTGTTTTCTGACCTTTGGTTAGAAATCAATTATAACTCTTTGTTGGAAACTTCGATTCCTATGAGACTTGTTTTATCTCAAAATCGATTGAAATATCTTTCCAATGATATATTTCTGAAAAAATTAGAGTGCGATTGATAGTTTGAATCATTTGTTCAATGTGCCTCTTGAATTCTACCAGAAATCGAGCTTTGGTCGATTTCACATATTCTGGTTTCATTCTTTTGGAAATTGATATCCTTTAGCTTTCTTATTCAAATGAGCTTTATACTACTGCTTTGAATTCTTGTATGCTCTTGTCCTTAAAATTATTTGCATTATTGAAAACTATTGTGTAACGTTTATACTATATCGTATTGACTAATATATGCATATGTATATCCCATTGTTCCACATATGCTTTCGATATGTGCCTATTCCAGTTTCATTCCTTTGTACATTGAATTCATCTTACCTTCTTATTTGAATTGAGTTATATGTGATTGCTTGGAATCCTTGAATGCTCTTGCTTTCATTTCCTTTCAAATCTGAATACAATTGTGAAAGATTATTGCTTACTTCGTATTAACTCGTAAAGGCACATGTACGTTTTGTTGTTCCACGTGTGCTTCCGATATGTGCTATTTATTGTTCATACTATCCTTTTGTACTCTGGTGTTTGTGGGATATTGTGAACCTTTGTCCGAAATGGTGAAGGGAGTTATGCATAGAGCCTGTGATGCTCTACCGGCCCTTATGACTTCACTCAAACGTGGGTGGATGGATCTCCCAAACGTGGGAGACTTATGTTTGGTGGTCATTTTGAAATGGATGTACCATATTATGTTTTGGTCCCACTTCACCTTCTATATGTTTGATTTGTTATCCAAAGCTTTAGTTATGTGTTTCTATACATGCTTTGGATAAGAATGAAATGAATGCAATGTCAATTCGACGTTTGAGCTTCTGTTTCGTATTCGTTCTTTGAAAGGCTCCGAAATAGTCCATACGCCATTGATATATTCCGAAATGTTACATTTATTATTGATATGCTCCGAAACATTTCATACGCTATTGGTATACTCCAATTACTTTGTGCTTCATTTGCTATGAACTGATATGTTCTGAAATGTCCTATTTGCCATTGATATGCTCCGGAACATCTCGTACACTTTTGATATGCTCCAATTACTCTATGCTCAATCTGTTATGAACCAAATAGGTTTTGAATGACATGACACATATGATTTTGTATCTAATGAGATGGTATCCTTGAGAAATCTTGTATTCTGCCTTGCATTATGATATCTTATTTGTTTGAAGTCGTTCCTTTTGTTCTGAATATGCTTTGTCACTTGCTGAGATGTTTTTATCTCACTCCGTTATTATATAAATCTTTTAGGTCAAGTTGTCACTCTTTGAGATGTTTTGAATTGGGCTGAGGCAGTTGAGAGCTATTCAGAATTATGGGCAAGTCTTGTTGGTTATTATGTTATTATTGTATAAGCATATTTTGTATGTAATGAAATGTTATCGATGAATCGAAATGGATATACTGTGTAAAAGTGTTAGAAGATCTATCTTTTTTGGAATTTCGGAATATTATGTCTATTTTATGATGATATGAACATGTGGTGAATAATTGGAGTTTTGATTGTATAATTTATTTAGCTTGTGGATTTATTAATGTTGTTCATGTTTGTCAAGTTTGGCTTGGGTTGTCATAAATGTGAATTATCGAGTGATGTGATATATGATTATAAACTGCATAGGTTTTATAGATGTGAATTTGATAGAATGTTTTTCAATGTCCTCAAATGTTAGTTTGGATCCTGGATTGGTTTGTGATGAAAATTTTAATATTCATGGATATTTTTGAGGGGTGTGACAACATGCGGTAGTTATGACTACACATGTTGTAGACTATAACTCCTAACTATAGCAACAAATAAAATCCATGTTCAAATATGTCAAGACTATTTGTGGGTATATTATTTAACATCATTCCCAAGATCTTTAGTTAATAACAAAATTAAATTTGATAAAAATATATTTTTCTCTTCGAGTAATGTGCTTCAATTTGAGATCGTGCTCTATACTGGATCTTGAGTCTCTAATAATCTCTGTCAAGAGCTGAGCAATGTTTGTGTGTTGACATTCAAATATTCTACTACATCTCTCCTTCCATATCCACCAAATCGCGCATCTGAAAGTAACCTTTGCCAGTTGTATGAGAGGCCCTTTTCTTGAGAAACATTGCATGAGGTCTCCTAGTTCTTGATGTTAGTTTGGTTGCGGTAGTCTATTGAGTTCAAATCGCTGGAGAATCTCCTTCCATATATATTTAGTATAGTCACAAGAAAAATAAAGGTGGTCAATAGTTTCTTCTTATTGCATACAAAGGGAGCATCGGTAAACATGGTATATACCTCTTCTCTTCATATTGTCTACTGTAGGTAGTTTATTGAGAAGGGCCTGCCATGTATATAGGGAATGTCTCTATGATCCCGATCGATCCCATGTCTAATTGCTTGGGATCCACTTTTTATTTTTTTGCCTGATTTGATTCCATGCAGATGTGGCACTAAAGTTATCATTATCATGAGGCCAAATAAGTATATTTGAAGAGTTTTTCCTAATTGGAATAGCTATGATAGTCGGTCAAAGTGATAACATTTCGGGAGAAATAGGATTCGGGAGACACCAGGTACCATTAGCAATGAACTCGAAAACCTTTCAATCTTTAGGATCCCCAAGGTCTTTTCATATTTTGTCACCATATAATTAAAATATACTCTTCCCATTTACCCAAGGATCATACCACATATTAGTATTAGTTCTAGAAGAGATTGCATAAGAAATGTGTTTGATTAGCTAATTCCTTGCCTTTAAAATCCCTTTTCAAGCTATAGAGTGGTATGTTCTTATTGATATTTTCCATATTGATTCTTTTGAAAGATACCTAGCAGAAACCCAAAGTGACCATAAGGAACATTTGTTTTGCAAAAGATCCCACAATTGTTGTACTAGACATGCTTTATTCCAATCTTTAATATCTCTCAAGTTTAGTCCCCCTTCATCTTTCGGTTTGCAGATGCTGTCCCAATTTATCATATGCATTACCTTATCATTTGTACCATTCTAGAAGAAATTCATTAATAACTATTCATTATCTTGGAGAAGTCCAACAGGCAGAAGAAATGCATTATACCAATATAAGGAATAAGTGTACAACACTAAACGGATGAGTTCAAGTCGTCTTACTTTTGATAGAAGCCTATTTTTCCAGGAAGAAATTCTATTCTTTATTTTTTGCAGGATAGGCTAATAGTGGGTTTTGTGAATGCCAATCGATATGAATGGGAGACCCAGATAACGAACTGACAGGCTTCCCTTATTAACCCCTAGAGTGTGTGCAATAAGGTCATTTTCCTTAATGCAAGGACCTATATATACTTTAATTTTTGCATGATTTAACCAAAGGCCAGAAACCATACCAAAGTCATTCAGAATAGATGTCAGGTTCCTTACTGAAGTTGGATCATTTTGGAGAAAGTTATGTGTGATATATGAAAAGAACCAGTATTGGGTACCTTAATGCTACCATTCGAGATTGTGTGTTCCAACATACAGCTAAGTCCTTCCATCGCAATAGTAAATAGATACGGAGAGAGTGGATCACCTTATCGGATGTCATTCGTGCTTCCAAAAAATCCAATAGGTGAGCCATTAAAGAGTATCGAAAACTTTGGGGTTTACCATCAACTTTGAATCCAATTGACCCATTGCTGTGGGAAGTTCATATCGAGAAGCATCTTATAGATAAATTTTCTATTAACTGAATCAAAAGCTTTTCGTAAATCAGCTTTAAAACAGATTTGAGTGCAGATCTTTGACCAAGTCATTAGCAATCATAATGTTATGATGTATACTTCTTCCTTAGATGAAAGCAGCTTAATTTGGACTAATGATCTTCTGTATTACCTTTTGCATTCTATCTGCTAACACTTTAGAGATCAACTTGTAAATAAAGTTGCATAATGATATGGGTCGATAGTTCTCCAGTGAATCAACCTGTCACGCCCCCACAAAATATATCGATAATATTTAAAATCTTCATCACAACTAACCCAGGATCCAAACACACATTTGAGGTCACTAAGAAAACATTCAGATCAAAATTTTCACTTCTATAATCTACCATTTCATAACCCTGTGCAATTCATAAACATAGCACACATCACTCGATAATTCATACAATCTGAACTCAACTCATCAAAATAAAAACCACAGTGTAAAACCATAAGTGGGGAATTCTATGCAGTCACCACAAACAACGATTTACCATAAGTTCATATCATTACACGAATTTAATTTAACATTCCAAAACCCTATACATGAGGGATCCATTAACTTACACAAAATCCACAAGTTTAGATTCATAGTCACATTTCATTAGATGCAAGGTAGCTTATACACAACTACATATATGCTAACAAAAGTTCTGCCCAACGTCTTATAAACTTTCCACTGCCTCAGCCCATTCTTAACATTTAAGCAAGCGATACGCTATCCTGAAAAATTTATCAACAAACGGGGTGAGCATAAAGAGCTCAGCAAGTGACTAACATATCCATATCAAAAGGGTACAATTTCCAAAGAGATACAGTTTCAAAACACAAAGCAGAATATACAATTTCGTAGACATAATATCATTAGGAGCAGAATCACAGTTTGTCCTTTGAATCATGCATATTTGGTTCCTAACAGATGGGGCATAGAGTAATTGGAGCATATCAGAAACAAAGGAAACATATCGGAGCTTATCAATGGCATATAAAATGTCTCGAAGCATATCAACAGCATATGGAACATTTCGAAGCAAAATCATCAGTGAATGAAGCCTTTCAGAGCATATAGGTACACATATCGTACAAGAGCTCAAACGTCGTCCTTGACGTTGCAATCATATGAATCTTATCCAGAGTACGAACAGAAATAACTCACCAAAACTCTGGATGTCATATCAAACATATAGAGGGTGTAGTGGGATCTCAGTCAGAATGTGATTCATCCATTTCTGAATAACCACCTGACAAAAGTCTCCCACGTCTGGGAGCTCCATCCACCCACGTCTAGGTGAAGTCAAAGGGGGCCGGCAGAGCATCGCAGGCTCTAATCACATACCCACAAAGCGGGCAACAAGCGCATACCCTTTACCATTTCTGGCAAAGGTCCAGAATATCCCACATAACGGGACCCCACAAAGCGGGCAAATAGCGCATACCCTTTACCATTTCTGGCAAAGGTCCAGACAATCCCACACACCAGAGTACAAAAGGGCTATTTCAATAATAAGTAGCATATATCGGAAGCACACGCGGAACAACGAAGCTTACATGTGCCTTTTTAAAAAACAAATGACGCAAGGACACAAATCTCTCACAAATGTATTCATTTTAGAAAGGAAAATGGAAGCAAGAGTGTACAGGGAATCCAATTATAGTTAGCTCAATTCAAATAAGAAGGTTAGACGAATTCAAGTATCCAAAGGAATGGAACAGAATACGCGAAATCGACCAAAGCTCGATTTCGGACAGAATTCCAGTGGCACATCAAACAAATATTTCAGAATAACAATTATGCTCCAATACCCATAAGAAGAATATGGTCGAACCGTATATCAATCTATATTCGGATGGAACAGATTTCATATGAAACAGGGCTCCCAACACAGAGTTACCTCATATTTGGTAACACAAGGTCAAAATCACAATCTTTGTTTTGCATAATTTATAGGGTCGGACTCAACAGATAATAGGGTAGGCAATTGAATTCCAAAATTTCCAAACTATATGTCAAAAGAAAGATTTTCAAATCTAGTTTAAAATAAAATCAGTTTGGTACAAATCAGAATTTTCAACAGGGAGTTATAGGTATTTTAGTATCGATAGGTCAAAAATCTTGAACTCTGTTTTACAACGTCTATAGTCTCATTTGAAAAAAATGTTTGGGTAAGTATTCGGTGTTCAAATTCTAAAAAATCAGTTTCAAAAGAAAGACATAAGAGTCTAATTACAAACAAAATAGTTCCTGTCTGAATTCACATGTTGTGCTAAATCTTATAGCCGAAAAAGTGTATAGGGGTCAGTATACCGAAAATATTTCAGAATCCATGGTTTTAAGTCCAAAGAGAGACATATCAGTTTCTAAATAGAAATATTCCAATTTATTTTGAATCGACATAAAAACAGAGTCTAATACTTCTGTAGGATGGGGTTAGAACACTTGCCTTTGAGAATTTTGACCCCCAATGAAAAGATTAAAGCAAGAACCCCAAAAGCCCCAATTTTTGTTTCTCTTCTTCTTCTTCTTTCTTTCTTTCTTTCCCTAATCACCCACGAGCTGCCTTCTCTGCTTCCTTAAGAACGAAGGCAGAGAAGCTTAAGCGGTGGGATTTGTCATTTGGTGCATTTTGCAGATTAGTCCTTGTTTTTATCATATTCACGATTAGGACCTTAGGGTTTACATATAGGTCCTCAGATTCTTTTTTTTTTTTTAACAGATCTCCCAAATCTTAAAAATAAGTTACCTCTAATCCATACTCTATTTCTTTTGTCAATTAAAATAGATGCTTACATTATCCCCAAAAATTTATACGAACATTCGGAAATGAGGGGTGTTACACTCTCCCCCCTTAAAAGAAAAATTTTGTCCTCTAAATTTATCGTACCTCTATTCGATGAAAAGACGAGGATACACCTTTTTCATTTCCTCTTCTAGCTCCCAAGTTGTCTCCGCTCCAGAATGATGTCTCCAAATTACTTGAACTAGTGGAATGACCCGATTCCTTAGGACTTTTTCTTTCTTATGAATAATCTGCATAGGCTCTTCCACATAGGATAAATCTTTATCGATCTCCACCAGCTCATACTTAATGATGTGAGAAGGGTCATACATATACTTCCTAATCATCGAGACATGAAATATATCATGGACATGGCTCAATGCTGGTGGTAAGGCAATCCTGTAAGCGACAGAACCAACCCTCTCAAGAACCTCAAAAGGTCCAATAAATCTTGGGCTTGATTTTCCTTTCTTCCCAAACCTTATAATGCCTTTGGAAGGGGAGACTTTTAAGAATACAAAATCTTCGATTTCAAACTCAATATCTCGCCTTCTATTGTCGGCATAACTCTTTTGACGACTCTGAGCAGTTTTTAGCCTTTTTCTTATAACTTGAATTTTCTCGGTAGTTTCTTGTACCTTGTCCGGTGCTAACAGCTTTCTGTCACCAACTTCCTCCCAACATATAGGTGTTATGCACTTTCGCCCATATAAAGCTTCATAAGGAGCCATCTGAATACTTGAATGATAACTATTATTATACGTGAACTCAACAAGTGAAATATCCTTATCCCATTCACCTTTCCAATCCATAACATAGGCTCTAAGCAAATCCTCAAGTGTTTGAATTGTTCTTTCTGACTGACCATCAGTCTGAGGATGATATGCAGTACTAAACTTAACTTTAGTGCCCATCGACTCCTGCAATCTTCTCCAGAATCTAGAAAGAAATCTGGAGTCTCTATCAGAGATAATCTCCTTTGGAATACCATGAAGTCTTACTATTTCATTAACATATAAATCTGTAAGTCTATCAAGCGAATAAGTCATATTAATCGGTAGGAAATGCGCAGATTTTGTTAACCTATCAATGATAACCCAAATAGCATCATGCTTCCTCGAGGTTCTGGGTAGTCCCGAAACAAAATCCATAGTAATGCATTCCCATTTCCATTCAGGAATATCTAAAGGTTGTAACAACCCTCTAGGTCTTTGGTGTTCTACTTTGATTTGCTGGCAAGTCAAACATTTTGAAACATACATTGCAATTTCTTTCTTCGTGCCTTCCCACCAGTAATGACCTTCAAGATCTCTATACATCTTAGTGCTTCCAGGGTGTAGGGTGTACTTTGAAGTATGACTTTCATTTAGGATTTGATTCTTGATATCTGGTTCATTTGGTACACATACTCTCTCCCCAAATCTCAATAGGCCATCCTTTGAAACTTGAAATTGTGGCTTCAATTCCTTTTCTACTTCACTCCTCAAGTAAATTAAATGTGGATCTCGTAATTGTCCTTCCTTAATTTGTTGAATAAGATCAGATTGCATTTGAATGGAGGCCATCAATATCATCGAGTCTTGCTCTTTGCTCAAAGCTTTCAAATCAAAACTTTCTTCTAATGACTTCCATTGCTTCACGACCAAACTAGCCATAAAACTTGTAGATTTCCTACTAAGTGCATCAGCTACAACATTGGCTTTGCCCGGGTGATAACGGATGGCACAATCATAATCCTTCAGAAGTTCTATCCATCTTCGCTGCCTCATGTTTAACTCTTTCTGAGTGAAAATATATTTTAAACTCTTGTGATCAGTAAAGATTTCAAACTGTCGACCATACAAATAATGTCTCCAAATCTTTAGAGCAAAAATAATTGCTGCCAATTCCAAATCATGAGTTGGATAGTTCAATTCATAACCTTTAAGTTGCCTAGAAGCATAAGCAATTACTCTCCCTTCCTGCATCAATACACATCCTAGGCCTTTTCTCGAAGCATCAATATAAACTACAAATCCCTCACTACGACTTGGAATAGTGAGAATAGGGGCACTAGTCAATCTTCTTTTTAACTCTTGAAAACTTTGCTCACAATCATCACCCCATACAAATTTCATATTCTTCTTAGTGAGTTTGGTGAGAGGTTGAGCGATTCGAGAAAATCCCTCCACAAATCTCCTGTAATAACCTGCCATGCCCAAAAAGCTTCGAACTTCTGTTACATTTGTTGGTACTTCCCATTCAACTACAGCTTCTATTTTCCTTGGATCAACAGATATACCCTTCCCTGAAATCACATGGCCTAAGAAAGCAACTTCATTCAACCAAAATTCCCATTTGCTGAACTTCGCATACAACTTCTTTTCTCTTAGTATGGACAACACATCTCTCAAGTGTTCCTCATGCTCCTGATTACTCTTTGAATACACCAATATGTCATCAATAAATACAATTACACAGATATCCAAGAGTGGTTGAAATATCCTATTCATTTGTTCCATAAAAGCTGTAGGGGCATTTGTCAGACCAAAAGGCATCACTAAGAATTCATAATGACCATATCGAGTTCTGAAAGCTGTTTTTGAAATATCCTCCTCCTTGATCTTCAACTGATAGTAACTTGACCTCAGGTCAATCTTAGAGAATACTTGTGCACCCTGCAATTGATCAAACAAATCATCAATTCTAGGTATGGGATATTTGTTTTTGATGGTCACCTGATTCAACTGTCTATAATCAATACAAAGCCTCAATGTTCCATCCTTCTTCTTTATTAATAGTACCGGAGCACCCCATGGAGATACACTGGGTCGTATGAAACCCTTATCTAATAATTCTTGTATTTGCTTCTTTAACTCTTCTAGCTCGAGTGGTGCCATTCTATAGGGAGGCTTAGATATTAGGGTTGTACTGGGAACTAGATCAATAGCAAATTCACCCTCCCTATCTAGAGGTAAACCAGGCAAGTCATCTGGAAATACATCAGGGAATTCTTTGACCACTGAAATTTCATCTAGGTGGGTTTCCTGATTTGAATGTTCCTTTACACACACCATATAACAAAAACAACCTTTCTGCATAAGACGATAAACTTGAAGTGCTGATATCAAGCAAGGAGGCAAATCATGCTTAATGCCCTCAAAGAAAAATATAGGCTGATCTGGTATGCAGAAAGTAATTATTTTTTTGTAACAATCAATACTAGCGTGATGAGAAGATAACCAATCCATGCCAAGTATAATATCAAAACCCTGGATCTCTAGGAGAATCAAATCAGCAAGGAGTTCGTGGTCTCCAATAAAGATCAAACAAGATGGGTAGACCAAGTTTGTTGCCAATGAATCACCAACAGCAGTTGTTACATATAACATATAATCCAGGGGTTTCGGTAGAATATCCAAGTGACAAGCAAAGTATTGTGAAACAAAAGATAAGTTGGAGCCGGGATCAAACAAAACTTTTGCATTTCTTTTAGAAACATGAAGAATACCTTCCACTACTGATTTAGAAGCTTTAGAATCTTGTTCAGTGATAGCGTACACTCTAGCATGGACTGAGGGTCTAGGAGACAATGGCTCTTTCTTCCTGTTCAGTGGGCAATCTCTTATTTGATGACCTAGCTTTCCACAACCAAAACATGCTCCAGTCACCCGAAAACACCGACTTGTTTCATGATTTAATCCGCATTTTGCACATAACTGAGTCCTCCCCAATGGTTTCCTTTTCTCAAATCCAGATGTCTTAAACCTCTTGTTACTATCTTCATATTCATTTTCTCTCCTGCTTTTGCTAGTAAATTTGCCCCTTTTGTTCTTGCCAATGATTTCTTGAATTTCCTCCATGTCTCTTTCAATTTTCAAGGCTCTTTCTACCGTATCAGCATATGTTTGTAATTTTAAAGCTGACATTCGGCTTCTTATTGCCGACTGCAATCCCCTTTCAAACCTTCTTGCCTTTCTAGATTCATCATCAGTCATATGTGTGGCAAACCTAGAGAGCTCAGTGAATTTAGATTCATACTTTGTAACCGTCATACTTCCCTGGATAAGATTCAAGAACTCCAATTCTTTTTGCTCTCTCATGCAATCTGAAAAATATTTGTCGTTAAACTTTTCTTGGAATAACTTCCAAGTCATTGGCTCATGTTTAATTTCAGACATCCTCTTAATCATTCTCCACCAGTGTTCAACTTCTCCTTCCAGCATAAAGGTGGCAAGAAAAACCTTTCGTTCATCAAAGTAACTTAAGGCATCAAATATTTTCTCTATCTGCATCATCCATCGTTCCGCCACCATTGGATCAGACTCACCACTGAAACTTGGAGGACTAAGCTTCTTAAACTGTCCAATTCCCAACCCCGTCTGGTTTGATGTCTCTGTCCCATCATTATTTCCTTGTTGGACAGGTTGTTGTTGTTGTTGCATCACTTGTGCCATAGTCTCCAAAGTCCGCATAATACCACTCAATTGATCAGCAGTAGATGCAACAGGAGAACTAGATGATCTCGTCATCCTCGCTTCCTAAAACATCAAAAGAACATTTTCTTTGATCAATCTCTAATGAGAGTCAATAAACCTCAAATAAAGATACTATTCTTAGTGATTCTTAAATCATGCTCTGATACCACCTATGTCACGCCCCCACAAAATATATCGATAATATTTAAAATCTTCATCACAACTAACCCAGGATCCAAACACACATTTGAGGTCACTAAGAAAACATTCAGATCAAAATTTTCACTTCTATAATCTACCACTTCATAACCCTGTGCAATTCATAAACATAGCACACATCACTCGATAATTCATACAATCTGAACTCAACTCATCAAAATAAAAACCACAGTGTAAATCCACAAGTGGGGAATTCTATGCAGTCACCACAAACAACGATTTACCATAAGTTCATATCATTACACGAATTTAATTTAACATTCCAAAACCCTATACACGAGGGATCCATTAACTTACACAAAATCCACAAGTTTAGATTCATAGTCAGATTTCATTAGATGCAAGGTAGCTTATACACAACTACATGTATGCTAACAAAAGTTCTGCCTAACGTCTTATAAACTTTCCACTGCCTCAGCCCATTTTTAACATTTAAGCAAGCGATACGCTATCCTGAAAAATTTATCAACAAACGGGGTGAGCATAAAGAGCTCAGCAAGTGACTAACATATCCATATCAAAAGGGTACAATTTCCAAAGAGATACAGTTTCAAAACACAAAGCAGAATATACAATTTCGTAGACATAATATCATTAGGAGCAGAATCACAGTTTGTCCTTTGAATCATGCATATTTGGTTCCTAACAGATGGGGCATAGAGTAATTGGAGCATATCAGAAACAAAGGAAACATATCGGAGCTTATCAATGGCATATAAAATGTCTCGAAGCATATCAACAGCATATGGAACATTTCGAAGCAAAATCATCAGTGAATGAAGCCTTTCAGAGCATATAGGTACACATATCGTACAAGAGCTCAAACGTCGTCTTTGACGTTGCAATCATATCAATCTTATCCAGAGTACGAACAGAAATAACTCACCAAAACTCTGGATGTCATATCAAACATATAGAGGGTGTAGTGTGATCTCAGTCAGAATGTGATTCATCCATTTCTGAATGACCACCTAACAAAAGTCTCCCACGTCTGGGAGCTCCATCCACCCACGTCTAGGTGAAGTCAAAGGGGGCCGGCAGAGCATCGCAGGCTCTAATCACATACCCACAAAGCGGGCAACAAGCGCATACCCTTTACCATTTCTGGCAAAGGTCCAGAATATCCCACATAACGGGACCCCACAAAGTGGGCAAATAGCGCATACCCTTTACCATTTCTGGCAAAGGTCCAGACAATCCCACACACCAGAGTACAAAAGGGCTATTTCAACAATAAGTAGCATATATCGGAAGCACACGCGGAACAACGAAGCTTACATGTGCCTTTTTAAAAAACAAATGACGCAAGGACACAACTCTCTCACAAATGTATTCATTTTAGAAAGGAAAATAGAAGCAAGAGTGTACAGGGAATCCAATTATAGTTAGCTCAATTCAAATAAGAAGGTTAGACGAATTCAAGTATCCAAAGGAATGGAACAGAATACGCGAAATAGACCAAAGCTCGATTTCGGACAGAATTCCAGTGGCACATCAAACAAATATTTCAGAATAACAATTATACTCCAATACCCATAAGAAGACTATGGTCGAACCATATATCAATCTATATTCGGATGGAACAGATTTCATATGAACCAGGGCTCCCAACACAGAGTTACCTCAGATTTGGTAACACAAGGTCAAAATCACAATTACTGTTTTGCATAATTTATAGGGTCGGACTCAACAGATAATAGGGTAGTCAATTGAACTCCAAAATTTCCAAACTGTATGTCAAAAGAAAGATTTTCAAATCGAGTTTCAAATAAAATCAGTTTGGTACAAATCAGAATTTTCAACAGGGAGTTATAGGTATTTTAGTATCGATACGTCAAAAATCTTGAACTCTGTTTTACAGCGTCTATAGTCTCATTTGAAAAAAATGTTTGGGTAAGTATTCGGTGTCCAAATTCTAAAAAATCGGTGTCAAAAGAAAGACATAAGAGTCTAATTACAAACAAAATAGTTCCTGCCTGAATTCACATGTTGTGTTAAATCTTATAGCCGAAACAGTGTATAGGGGTCAGTATACCGAAAATATTTCAGAATCCATGGTTTTAAGTCCAAAGAGAGACATATCAGTTTCTAAATAGAAATCTTCCAATTTATTTTGAATCAACATAAAAACAGAGTCTAATACTTCTGTAGGATGGGGTTAGAACACTTGCCTTTGAGAATTTTGATCCCCAATGAAAAGATTAAAGCAAGAACCCCAAAAGCCCCAATTTTTGTTTCTCTTCTTCTTCTTCTTTCTTTCTTTCTTTCTTTCCCTGGTCACCCACGAGCTGCCTTCTCTGCTTCCTTAAGAACGAAGGCAGAGAAGCTTAAGCGGTGGGATTTGTCATTTGGTGCATTTTGCAGATTAGTCCTTGTTTTTATCATATTCACGATTAGGTCCTTAGGGTTTACATATAGGTCCTCAGATTCTTTTTTTTTTTTGAACAGATCTCCCAAATCTTAAAAATAAGTTACCTCTAATCCATACTCTATTTCTTTTGTCAATTAAAATAGATGCTTACATTATCCCCAAAAATTTATACGAACATTCGGAAATGAGGGGTGTTACACAACCCCTGCATTCTAAGGAATTAGAGAGATAAAAGTGTAATTCATCTCTTTAAGAATATGACCTGAAGAGAAAAAATGTTGGCAAGCCTTAATCACATCTTTCCATTAATAGACCATGCAGTTTGTTAAAATTCAACTGGAAATCCTTTTGGACCAGAGCTTTTGCGCTTCGGTGACTTAAAGACAACTCTTACAATTTCGTCATATGTAATTGGGGCATTGAGAATTGAAATGGCATCTGAATCAAGTTTTCCAGTTGGGTCCACCTGAATGTTACTAGGTTGCTCAGCTTGATTGAGTAAGGAATAAAGAAATTGCTTAGTGTGTGATTTAGCCTCATCTAAATTCTCAATAAGATTATCATCTTTGTCTATACATTTCGAGACAAATATGGCCTTGTTGAAACCTTTGACAACGTGTCACGCCCCCCGAATTATCACATTCATGAGGTGTGACCCCGTCTAAAATCAATAATATTATGATTCATCATCAATTCAATCCAGGATCCAATCTAACAATTTGAGGATACTAAGAATCATTCAAAATTAATATTCATAATTCATAAACCTGTATGTTACATGAATCATAATCAACTTCACTCCAAGATTCACAAAATCTAAAGGCAACTCAACTAAACATCAACCACAACACAAATCCATAATCATAGAAATATATACAATCACAAAAAGGATAATTATTTACCATGAGTTCTTATTCTTATACAAAAAAAACTTATCATTCCATACACATGAGCGGTCCTTTAAACTTTTACAACACATAAGTATCAACAGATTCCTTAATATTACATCAGAAGTAAAGTATACTATACAACAAAAACTTATCATCCAACAAAGATTAGCTCAAAAATCTTCTAGCCTTTCACTGCTTTAACCCAATTCTAGCATTTCAGTGCGTGACAAGTTACCCTGAAAAATTTATATAGCAACGGGGTGAGCATAAAGAGCTCAGCAAGCGTCTAACATATCCATGGCGGTAGGAGAAGTTCAAGCAGGCTTAGTATCAAGATACAAAAGAAGAAATACAAGTGTTCATTTAAAATCATCTCATTTGATATGAAATCACAAAGGTTTACCTCATTCAAAAACAAGCATTAGACATAACAATAGGAGAAAGGAAATTGGAGCATTTTATTGGCAAAAGAAGCATTTAGGTACATATCAAAGGCATAAGAGTGTTTGGGAGCATAACAATGACATACGAAACACTTCAAGGTATAACAAGTGAACCGAATAATAAACACAAGCTTGTATGTCATTTTTTATGTATCATGCATTCCATTTTTATCCAAAGCATAATATGAACTCATAAACAAAGCTTTGGATATCATATCAATATACATAGATGGCGCTGTGGGACCACATACATAATGTGATTCATTCATTTCTGGATGACCACCAAGCATAAGTCTCCCACGTCTGGGAGCTCCATCCACCCACGTTTGAGTGAAGTTAATGGGGCCGATAGAGCAATCACGGGCTCTAAGCATAACTCCCTTTACCATTTCTAGCAAAGGTTCATAATATCCCACAAGACACCAGAGTACAAAAAGGGTAGTATGAACAATAACATTGGCACATATCAGAAGCACATGCGGAACAACAAAATATACATATGCCTTTCGAGTCAATACGATACAAACATAATCTTTCATAAATGTATTCAGATTTGAAAGAAAACAAAAGTAAGAGCATACAAGGATTTCCATAAATCACATATAAGTCAATTGAAATAAGAAGGTTAGGTGAATTCAATGTCCAATGAAATGAAACTGGAAGAGGCACATATCGAAAGCAAATGCGGAACAATGGGATGCATGTGCCGAATCATTATGATGCAAACATGATCTTTAGATGATAGCTGCAGATGTACAAATAAATAAAGGACAAAAGTATACAGGAATTAAAGGTAATAATGTAAAGCTTAACTAAAGTAAGAGTTTTTGCCGAAATCAATTTCCAAAAAGAAGGAACAAAGAAAGCTGAAATCGACCAAAGCTCGATTCTGGCAGAATTTGATAGGAACATTATATGAACGATTTGGATAACCAATTATGCTCCAATTTATACAAAATAGGTGTCATTAGAAATCTTTGTCAATCTAATTTTAGGCAAATCAAGTTTAACAAGAATTGGAATTTATAACAAGGAGTTACTGATAATTTTGTAGCTAAAGGTCTGAAAATATTAGCTCTATTTTACTGAATCCATAGGGTCGATGAAAGCAGATGTTTCAGTTAGCAATTGTACTCCAAAAATTTCAAATTAGGTGTATGCAGAAATTATTTTGAGTCTAGCTTCGAATAAATCATACTTTACATGTATCTGAGTTCACAGCAGAAAGTTATAAGTAGTTAAGCAACAAGAGGTCAGAAATTTCAGTCCCTATTTTGTAGAATTTGTAGGGTTAATTAAAACAGAAGTGTTAGTAGGAATTTAAACTCCAAATCATTCAATCTCAGTGTCAAAATAAATATATTTGAGTCTACGTTCAAATGAATTAGGTTTTGCCTAAATCTGAGTTTAGTGCTAAAAGTTAGATCCAAAACAATGTATAGAAGTCAAATTACCAAAAAAATTTCAGATTCATGGCTTTGTATCAAAAGGAAAAACGGTTTGGTACTAAGCTAAAATCTTTTGAATTATAAAGAACTAAAAGGAAAACAGAGATTAGGAATTCTGTAGGAAGAGGTTAGAACACTTGCCTTAGATGAGTTTGATTCCCAAATATAGGGAGTTGATGCAAAACCTCAAACAAAGTTTCCTCTTCTTCTTCTCCTTCTTCTTCTTCTTCTCTTCTTCTTCTTCTCCTCAAACTAACGTTGGCTGAAAACTTTCTTTTTAATGGTGCCTTAAATTACTTAGATTTGGCTTATGCTAAAATAGTGAGGTGGCAAGCATGCATGGGGGTTTAGGTGTCAACTTTAGAATAAATGCTAAGTGGCTCATCCTTGTTAATGACACATGTCCTCCATTTTATTTTATTTTATTTTATTTTTATTTACTCAATTCGGAATATTCTATAATTCATCTGAGACATTTAATATTTACTCTTAGGTCCTTAGCCATAAACTTTAATATAATATTATTTAATGAAAAAATATTATTAAATAATCTCATATTTACAAACAAGAATTTACTATTTTTTTTTTTTTAAATGGGGGATGTTACACTCTCCCCTCCTTAAAATAAAATTTAGTCCTCTAAATTTGTCATACCTCTTTTGGCAAAAAGATGAGGATAAACCAGATTTGTAGTCAAGGAATCCCCAACAGTAGTAGTTACGTGTAGCAAATAATCCAGTGGTTTAGGTTGAATGACAAGTGACAAGCAAAATATTGTGAAACAAAAGACAAGTTGGAGCCAGGATTAAACAAAACTTTTGCATTTCTATTAGAAACATGTAGAATACCTTCAACCACTGATTTAGAGGCCCTGGAATCTTGTTTTGTGATAGCATATACTCTAGCATGGGCAGTCGGCTTAGGGAGTAGTGGCTCTTTCGTCTTGTTTAGTGGGCAGTCTCTAACTTTATGATCTAACTTTCCACAGGAAAAACAGGCTCCAGTCACCCGAAACACTCACTAGTTTCATGATTACGTCCACATTTTGTAGACGATAGAGTTCTTTGCGATGAAGTTCCTTTCTCAAATCTAGGTACCTTTACCTTCTCGTTACTTCTTTCTGCTTCATTTGCTCTCTTACTTTTACCAATAAACTTATCCTTTCTATTCTTGTCCCTTATTTCTTAGATCTCCTCCAAGTCTTTCAAGTATGAAAGCTCTTTCTACTACATCAGTGTATACTTGGAGTTTTAAAACTGATATCCGGCTTCTTATTCCGGCCTTAATCCTCTTTCAAATCTTCTTGCTTTCCTATATTCATCATCAATCATATGTGTGGCAAATCTAGAGAGCTCGGTGAATTTAGACTCATATTTGGCTACTGTCAAATTTCCCTAGATGACATTCAGGAACTCCAATTCTTTCTGCTCTCTGATACAATTCGGAAATTATTTATCATTGAACTTTTCTGTAAATACCTTCCAAGTGATTGGCTCCTGTCGAGCTTTAGAAATCCTCTTCATGGTTCGCCACCAGTGCTCGCCACTCCTTCTAGCATGAAGGTAGCAAGAGAAACCTTCTTATCATCTAGGTAATTTAAAACATCAAATATTTTCTCCATCTACATCATCTAGTGTTCTGCTACCATTGGATCAGGCTCACCACTAAAACTGGGAGGACTAAGCTTCTTAAACTGTTCAATTCCCAACCCAGTCTGGTTTGAATTTCCAACTTCATAATTTCTTCCTTGTCGGACTTGTTGTTGCATTACTTGTCTCATCGCCTCTAGAGTTTTCATAATTCAACTCAATTGATCAGAAGTAGATGCAATAGGAGAACCATATGACCTTGTCATCCTTGCTTCCTAAAAATAACAAAAGAAAACTTTTGATCGGTCTATAAATAGAAATCACTGAACCTCAAAATTTATTACACATCTAGAATATCAAAATTCTTAGAAATCCTCAAATCACGCTCTGATACCAACTCTGTCATGCCCCCCGAATTATCACATTCAGGAGGTGTGACCCCGTCTAAAATCAATAATATTATAATTCATCATCAATTCAATCCAGGATCCAATCTAACAATTTGAGTATACTAAGAATCATTCAAAATTAATATTCACAATTCATAAACCTGTATGTTACATGAATCATAATCAACTTCACTCAAAGATTCACAAAATCTAAAGGCAACTCAACTAAACATCAACCACAACACAAATCCATAATCATAGAAATATATACAATCACAAAAAGGATAATTATTTACCATGAGTTCTTATCCTTATACAAATTAAACTTATCATTCCATACAAATGAGCAGTTCTTTAAACTTTTACAACACATAAGTATCAACAGATTCCTTAACATTACATCAGAAGTAAAGTATACTATACAACAAAAACTTATCATCCAACAAAGATTAGCTCAAAAATCTTCTAGCCTTTCACTGCTTTAACCCAATTCTAGCTTTTCAGTGCGTGACAAGCTACCCTGAAAAATTTATATAGCAACGGGGTGAGCATAAAGAGCTCAGCAAGCGTCTAACATATCCATGACGGTAGGAGAAGTTCAAGCAGGCATAGTATCAAGATACAAAAGTTGAAATACAAGTGTTCATTTAAAATCATCTCATTTGATATGAAATCACAAAGGTTTACCTCATTCAAAAACAAGCATTAGACATAACAATAGGAGAAAGGAAATTGGAGCATTTCATTGGCAAAAGAAGCATTTAGGTACATATCAAAGGCATAAGAGTGTTTGGGAGCATAACAATGACATACGAAACACTTCAAGGTATAACAAGTGAACCGAATAATAAACACAAGCTTGTATTTCATTTTTGATGTAGCATGCATTCCATTTTTATCTAAAGCATAATATGAACTCATAAACAAAGCTTTGGATATCATATCAATAAACATAGATGGCGCTGTGGGACCACAAACATAATGTGATTCATCCATTTCTGGAAGACCACCAAGCATAAGTCTCCCACATCTGGGAGCTCCATCCACCCACGTCTGAGTGAAGTCAATGGGGCCGGCAGAGCAATCGCGGGCTCTAAGCATAACTCCCTTTACCATTTCTGGCAAAGGTTCACAATATCCCACAAGACACCAGAGTACAAAAAGGCTAGTATGAACAATAACATTGGCACATATCAGAAGCACATGTGGAACAACAAAATATACATATGCCTTTCGAGTCAATACGATACAAACATAATATTTCATAAATGTATTCAGATTTGAAAGAAAACAAAAGCAAGAGCATACAAGGATTTCAAGAAATCACATATAGCTCGATTGAAATAAGAAGTTAAGGTGAATTCAATGTCCAATGAAATGAAACTGGAAGAGGCATATATCGAAAACAAATGCGGAACAATGGGATGCATGTGCCGAATCATTATGATGCAAACAGGATCTTTAGATGATAGCTGCAGATGTACAAATAAATAAATGACAAAAGTATACAGGAATTTAAGATAATAATTTAAAGCTTAAATGAAGTAAGAGTTTTTTGCCGAAATCGATTTCCAAAGAGAAGAAACAAGGAAAGCCGAAATCGACCAAAGCTCGATTCTGGCAGAATTTGATATGAACATTGTATGAACTATTTGGATAACCAATTATGCTCCAATTTATACAAAATAGGTGTCATTAGAAATCTTTGTCAATCTAGTTTTAGGAAAATCAAGTTTAACAAGAATTGGAATTTACAACAGGGAGTTACAGATAATTTTGTAGCCAAAGGTCTGAAAATATTAGCTCTATTTTACTGAATCCATAGGGTCGATGAAAGCAGATGTTTCAGTTAGCAATTGTACTCCAAAAATTTCAAATCAGGTATATACAGAAAGAATTTTGAGTCTACCTTCGAATAAAGCATACTTTGTATGAATCTGAGTTCACAGCAGAAAGTTATAAGTAGTTAAGCAACAAGAGGTCAGAAATTTCAGTCCCTGTTTTGCAGAATCTGTAGGGTTAATTTAAACAGAGGTCTTAGTAGGCATTTAAACTCCAAATCATTCGATCTTAGTATCAAAATAAAGATTTTTTTGTCTACTTTCAAATGGAATAGGTCTTGTCTAAATTAGAGTTTATTACAAAATGTTATGACCGAAACATTACATAAAGGTCAGATTACCGAAAAATTACAGATTCATAGCTTTATATCAAAACGAAAGAAGGTATGGTTCTCAGTTGAAATCTTTCAAATTTTACAGAATAAAAATGGAAACAAAGATTAAGGTTTCTGTGGGATGGGGTTAGAACACTTGCCTTAAAATTATTTGAATCCCAAAGGTGAGAAAATTGGTGAAAAACCTCAAGCTCTTCTTCTTCTTCTTCTTCTTCTTCTTCTTCCCATCTCTTCTCAAACTCACGTTGGCTGCAACTCTTCAGGTTTGTTTTCTTTAACCTTTCATCTAATTATTTGGGTTTTCGCTAATGCAAAAGTTTGCAAGGTCTCATGCATGCATGAAAGGGGCTAGGTGTCATCTTTAGAGCAAAGATAAGTGGCACTCTTAGGTTAACTAGTGACACATGTCCACTATATATATATATATATATATATATATATATATATATATATATATATATATATATATATATATATATATATATTTTAACTTAAATCTGAATCTTTCATAAATTATATTAAACTTCTAATATTTACTCTTAGGTCCCTAGTCATAAACTTTTAATATAATATCATTTAATATAAAATAATTATTAAACAATCCTTATTTTTACAAACAAACTTTTTACTAAATTTTCAAAAATGGGGGATGTTACACTCTCCCCTCCTTAAAAAAAAATTTAGTCCTCTAAATTTATCATACCTCATTCAACGAAAATATGAGGATAAGCTTTCATCATTTCTTCCTAAGATCCCAAGTTGTTTCCTCTTCAGAATGATATCTCCAGATCACTTTAACTAGAGCGATGACCCGATTCCTCAAGATCATTTTTTTTTTTTTTTATCAATAATCTGAGTGGGCTCTTCTACATAAGACAAGTCTTTATCAATCATCATCGGCTCATACTTAATGATATGAGAGGGATCAGGTATATACTTTCTAATCATTGAAACATAAAATATATCATGCATATGGCATAATGATGGTGGCAAGGTAATCCTTTAAGCGACAGAACCAACCCTCCCAAGAATATCAAAAGGGCCAATAAATCTTGGGCTTAACTTTCTTTTCTTCCCAAATCTTACAATGCCTTTAAAAGGGGAGACCTTCAGGAATACAAAATTCCCGATTTAAAACTCAATATTTCATCTTCTATTATCAGTATAATTCCTTTGACGACTCTGAGCAGTCTTTAACATTTTTCTTATAAGTTGAATTTTCTCAGTAGTCTCTTGTACTTTTTCTAGTGCTAATAACTTTCTATCATCAATTTCTTCCCAACATATAGGTGTCCTGCACTTTCGCCCATATATAGCTTCATAAGGAGCCATCTGAATACTTGAATGATAACTATTATTGTAAGTGAACTCAATAAGAGAAATATCTTTATCCCATTTACCTTTCCAATCCATAACATAGGCTCGAAGCAAATCCTCAAGTGTTTGAATAGTTCTTTCTAATTAACCATTAGTTTGAGAGTGATAAGCAGTGCTAAACTTGACTTTAGCGCCCATAGATTCCTGTAACCTTCTCCAAAAATCTAAATAGAAATCTGGAGTCTCTATCAAAGATGATCTCCTTTGGAACACCATGAAGTCTTACTATTTTATTGATATATAAATCTGCAAGCCTATCAAGAGAATAAGTCATATTGATCGGTAGAAAATGTGCAGATTTCGTTAACCTATCAATGATAACCCAAATAGCATCATGCTTTCTAGAAGTTCGGGGTAGTCCTGAAATAAAGTCCATGGTAATACATTCTCATTTCATTCAGGAATATCTAAAGGTTGCAACAAATCTCTAGGTCTTGTTGAATCTCGGATTTTGATGATGAAGTCAATTGTCATTTGTTATCTAATCTATGTGTTGAGATAAGTGTGCAGGATTAACTACGATGAGAGTAAGACAAGCAGCAGGTGTTGCGCCGGAGTCAAGATCATGATCACGTTGGGAGTTCGAGAGTTCGACGGAAGTTCGGACGGTCGTCGGAGGTTCAGCGAGAACAGATCCGAGAAGTCCAGAAGCTTGCCAAGCGAAGCTCGTCGGAACTCGCCAGGTGGATCGTCGCAAAGTCCAGGAGTATGCCGGATGTCCGCAGAAGGATCACCGAGGGTTTATCGGATGATCGACGGAAGTTGGCCGGAAACTCGCCGGAAGAAGCGATTGACGCATCGGAGCAAAGCTGCAGAAGTTGTCTTAGAGTTAATCGTAGTTAGCATGATGATTAAGCATGAAAATGGGAGGTGATCCCATTAGCTTAATCTTGGGGCAATTGGGCCCCTGAAAAGATTCAAATTGGGCCGAATGGAGCGAACCATTCGGACCCTGATTGCACCAGGAGGTGCAACCGCCCCAGCCAGGAGGTGCAACCGCCAGGGCTGCGAGGCTGGGAGGTGCAACCGCCCCAGCCAAGAGGTGCAACCGCCCAGAGCTCAGTCTTCGAGCTAGACTGGGCGGTGCAACCTCCTCTGTCAAGAGGTTGCACCGCCAGAGCTCATGTTTCGAGCTCTGCCAGGCGATGCAACCACCAAGCTCAGTCTTCGAGCTCTGGCAGAGAGGTGCATCAGCCTGAGCTCAGTCTCGAGCTTTGCCAGGTGATGCAACCACCAAGCTCAGTCTTCGAGCTCTGGCAGAGAGATGCATCAGCCTGAGCTCAGTTTCGAGCTCTGCCACGTGATGCAACCACCGAGCTCAGTCTTCGAGCTCTGCCAGGTGATGCAACCATCGAGCTCAATCTTCGAGCTCTGGCAGAGAGGAGCAATCGCCTGAGCTCAGTCTTCGAGCTCTGCTAGGCGGTGCCACCTCTCCAGTCAAGAGGTGCAACCGCCTGATCCCAGAATTCTGGGATTTGATCGATTTGATCGTTTTGAGCTCGAATTTTGAATTGGGTTGGGGCCTATAAATACCCCACCCATTCAGCACTAAAAAGATACAGACCTACACCGAAATCTTGATCTTTTCTGTGATTCTAAGAGCTCAAAAGTGTTGTAAAGCCTTTAAGTCTCCTCCTTCTGTTCTTCAAGTTTTCAGTTGTAAAGTGAGGAGAGAAAGGTCTGTAAAGGTTGTCTCCTGAGCCTGTCAAAAGGAGAGAAATTGTAAAAGGGCAGTTTGGCCTTCGCCTATTGAAGGAAGGCCCCTAGTTGACGTCGGCAACCTCGTCGGTGGAGGAAGCCAAAAGTGGAGTAGGTCAAGGCTGACCGAACCACTCTAAATCTCTGGTTTGCGTTTATTTTCGAGCACTTTATCATTACTGCAAACCTCCTTCATTACTACTGCTCTCTGCGCTTTCACGAACAAGTTCTAAGTGCTGTTCTTCCGAATTTGCATTCAGAAGTAAATTCGTATTTTCATACATTACAGTTTACGTTTACGTTTGATTCTGCAGAACTGTCTTCCGTGCTTTTACGAACGAGCTTCTTTGCAGTTTACACTTACATTTTGATCCTATTGATAACTGCAAACTGTCCTCTACAATTTTACGAACGAGTTTCAACATTTAGACGTAAAACTACATTCAGACGTAAATCGGCTTTCCTCGCTCAATCATCAGATCTCAGTTCACGTTTACGTCTTGATTTCAACTGCATACTGCCTTCTGCGAGTATACAAACAAGTTTCAAAGTTTAGACGTAAATCTGCGTCTAGACGTAAAACTGCGTTTAGACGTAAATCTGTGTTTAGACGTAAATCTGAGTTTAAGACGTAAATCTGAGTTTAGACGTAAATCTACGTTTAGACGTAAAACTGCGTTTAGACGTAAATATGCGTTTAGACGTAAATCTGCGTTTAGACGTAAATCTACGTTTAGACGTAAATCTGAGTTTAGACGTAAACTGCGCTTAGACGCAAAACTGCGCTTAGACGCAATCTGCGCTTAGACGCAAACTGCACTTAGATACAAACTGAGAATTTGCTTTTGCATCATAATAGTTTTTGAACGAACGCAGCTTTTGGTTTTTAATCGCTGTAAGATTTCCGCTGCACTAATTCACCCCCCCCCCCTCTTAGTGCTCTCGATCCTAACAATTGGTATCAGAGCAAGGTTAACTCTCTAAAGGATTAAAACCCAAGAGAGATGGCATACGCCGGAAACCAAGAGGGGCATTCGATTACACGTCCACCCATGTTCAGTGGAACGGACTACACTTACTGGAAGACCCGAATGAGGATCTTTCTTATTTCTATGGATTTTGAACTGTGGAACCTTGTTGAAAACGGATTTTCAAAGTCTTCTCTTCCAATGATCGATTGGAATGAGTTGGAAAATAAGGCTTTCGCTCTTAATGCAAAGGCTATGAATGCCTTATTTTGCGCACTTGATAAAAACGAGTTTAATCGTGTTTCAACTTGCGAAACTGCTTTTGATATTTGGCACACACTTGAATTGACCCACGAGGGCACAAGTAGAGTGAAAGAGTCAAAAATCAATCTGTTGCTGCATTCTTTTGAACTTTTCCGAATGAAACCGAGTGAAACCATTGGCGACATGTTTACCCTTTTCACGGATGTCGTCAACGGTCTAAAAGGACTCGGAAAAAGTTTTTCGGATTTTGAACTCGTAAATAAAATATTAAGATCCCTTCCTAAAAGTTGGGATCCTAAAGTCACTTCCATTCAAGAGGCAAAGGATCTGCGCAACTTCCCTCTTGAAGAAATAATCGGGTCATTAATGACCTACGAAATGACTTGCAAAGCTCATGAAGAGCAAGAAGACATCCTTCCAAAGAACAGGAAGGATATGGCACTTAAAACTTCTGAATGCCACTTGAGAGAAAACTCAAGTGATGAGGACTGTGATGATGACTTGGCACTTTTGACAAGAAAGTTTAAGAAATTCTTCAAAAGAAACAAGTTTAAAAACGATGTGAAAAATAAACTTGAACCCAAGAAGGACCAAGTGATCTGCTACGAATGTAAAAAGCCGGGACACTACAAGAATGATGGTCCCCAAGTCAAAAGAAGAACATCAAAGAAGAAGGCTCTTCAAGCAACATGGGATGACGCAAGCGCATCTGAAGAAGAAGAGTCCAACACCGAGCAAGTTGCTCATTACGCCTTTATGGCCATCGAAGAGGAGGTAACGGATTTATTAGATGCTGATTTATCTTTCGATGAATTATTAAATGCCTTCCATGATTTATTTGATGAATGCAAAGTTATAAATAGAAAATACAAGTTGCTAAAAAAGGTACATGATAATCTTACTTGTGAGTTTGATAAGTTAAAAGTCGAACATCATGATAGTTTAAATTCATGTATCAAATGTCATGATTTAGAAACTATACAAAAAGAAAACTTGCTACTTAAGGACACCTTGAAGAAATTCGAGGTTGGTAGCAAGTCATTAAACATGATCCTTACAAACAAGGGTCATGCTCCCAAAAGAAGTGGGATTGGATTTGTGAGGAGTCCTCACCAAAATCCAACCACCTTCATAAAAGGCTCCATCTTACATGTTCAACACCAAACCAAGTGCAACTTTTGTTGCAAATCTGGACACAAGACACATTGTTGTCCATTCAAGAAAACAAGTCCAAACAAATTAATTTGGGTTCCTAAAGGAACCATGATAAACTCTATGCAACATGATAGAAAATGTAGATCTATTTATGAGGCACCCAAAAGCAAATGGGTACCTAAACATCATCCTTTCTTGTAGAAAACTAAACAATCGCAAGCTAGGAGCAAGAAATGGTACCTTGATAGTGGATGCTCAAGGCATATGACCGGAGATCCATCTCAATTCTCTAAGCTCACTAGCATAGACGAAGGATATGTCACCTTCGGAGACAACAACAAGGGTAAAATCATTGGCAAAGGAACCATAGGTAACAAATCCAACCTCTTTATTGAAGATGTTTTACTAGTTGATGGTTTAAAACATAACCTCTTGAGCATTAGTCAATTATGTGATAAAGGATATATTATAAGATTTGAATCTAATGCCTGCATCATTGAAAAACCACACAAAAATATATCTATGATTGCATTAAAACAAAACAACGTATACACTATTGACATCAATGACTTATGTGATGAAATGTGCTTTGCCGTTATGAATGAGGATGCTTGGCTATGGCATAGAAGATTAGGTCATGCCAGCATGAAACTAATCACTCAAGTATCATCTAGAGAACTTGTAAGAGGAATTCCTCATATCAAGTTCATCAAAGATAATGTATGTGATGCTTGCCAATTAGGTAAGCAAATTAGGGGTAGCTTCAAAGCTAAGAATCAAATAAGCACCTCTAGGCCCTTACAATTGATCCATATGGACTTGTTCGGACCAATCTCTACATCGAGTCTAGGAGGTAGCAAATACGCCTTTGTCATTATTGATGACTACAGCAGATATACATGGACCTACTTCTTAAAACAAAAAAATGAATGCTTTAGATATTTTACCAAGTTTTGTAAACTTGTTCAAAATGAGAAGGAATCTATGATTTCGTCAATTAGAAGTGATCATGGTGGAGAATTTCAAAACCATGACTTCCAAGAATTCTGTGAACTCAACGGATACAACCATAACTTTTCTACTCCAAGAAATCCTCAACAAAATGGGGTAGTAGAAAGAAAAAATCGAAATTTACAAGAAATGGCAAGAACCATGTTGAATGAACATAGCCTACCTAAATATTTTTGGGCCGAAGCTGTAAACACTGCATGCTATATTTTAAATAGAGTCCTAGTAAGACCCCCTTACTCACCAAAACTCCTTATGAGTTATGGAATAACAAAAAACCCAATGTCTCATATTTTAAAGTCTTTGAGTGTAAGTGTTTTATCTTGAATGAAAATGATAACTTAGGAAAATTCGATGCTAAATCTGATGAAGGAATCTTTCTTGGTTATTCTTCGGTTTCTAAAGCTTTTCGCATCTTCAATAAAAGAACCTTAATTATTGAAGAATCCATCCATGTTGTTTTCAATGAGATTTCAGAAATTCAGAAAAATGATCTTGATGATGATGTTAATTTTGATTCCTTGAATTTAAACGAAACCCCGTCTCCAACTAGCAACTTGGATGCATCCACTTCCAAAACATCCTTACCCAAGGATTGGAAGTATATAGATGCTCATCCTAGGAGACACATCAAAGGGGGTTCAAACACGATCTTCTTTTAAAAACTTTTGTGCCAACGCCGCTTTTCTCTCCCAAATTGAACCCAAATGTGTTGATGAAGCCATGAAAGATGATTCATGGATTATCGCAATGCAAGATGAATTAAATCAATTTGAGAGAAATGAGGTGTGGACGCTTGTTCCTAGGCCAAATGACCATTTAGTAATTGGTACTAAATGGGTCTTTAGAAACAAGCAAGATGAAAATGGTATCGTGGTTAGAAACAAGGCTAGATTAGTGGCCAAAGGTTTCAACCAAGAAGAAGGTATCGATTACGAAGAAACCTTCGCACCTATGGCTCGATTGGAAGCCATAAGGATGCTCCTTGCCTACGCTAGTTGCAATAATTTTAAGTTATTTCAAATGGATGTTAAAAGCGCTTTTCTAAATGGTTTCATTTCCGAAGAAGTTTATGTTGAACAACCTCCTGGATTTGAAAATAATGGCTACCCTAATCATGTGTTTAGATTAACTAAAGCTCTCTATGGTTTAAAACAAGCCCCAAGGGCTTGGTATGAGAGACTTAGCTCTTTTCTCATTGAAAATAATTTCATAAAAGGCAAGGTTGATACTACATTGTTTATCAAGAATTTTGAAAATAATTTTCTCATTGTTCAGATTTATGTTGATGATATTATCTTTGGTTCTACAAATGAATCTCTTTGTGAATCCTTTGCGAAAACTATGAGTCATGAATTCGAAATGAGTCTAATGGGAGAGTTAACATTCTTCTTAGGCCTACAAATCAAACAACTAAGCAATGGCATCTTTATTAGTCAAACCAAATATGCTGTGAGTTTGCTAAAGAAGTTCAAAATGAATAATTCAAAAGCCATTGACACTCCTATGAGCACCTCCACTAAGTTAGAAATTGATGAGAATGGAGAAAGCTTCGATCAAAAAACCTATAGGGGTATGATAGGAAGTTTACTTTACCTCATTGCCACCAGACCAGACATCATGTTCAGTGTAGGACTTTGTGCTAGATTTCAATCAGACCCTAAGATATCTCATCTTAAAGCAGTCAAAAGAATACTCAGATATCTTAATGGAACTACCAATCTAGGATTATGGTACCCAAAATCAGAAAATTTTGAATTAACAGCTTATGCTGTTGCAGACTTCGCTGGCTGTAGACTAGACAGAAAAAGCACATCAGGATCATATCAATTTTTAGGACATGCCCTTGTATCCTGGTCATCTAAGAAACAAAACTCGGTTGCCCTATCAACAACCGAAGCTGAATACATTGCAGCAAGTGCATGCTGTGCACAAGTTGTATGGATGAAAAACACTTTAGAAGATTACAAAGTGAATCTTAAAGATATTCCCATTAAATGTGATAACACGAGTGCAATATGCTTAACTAAAAATCCTATACAACACTCAAGAACAAAACACATTGATATTAGACATCACTTTATACGAGATCATGTCTCTAATCATGATGTAACCATAGAGTTTATTGATACCAAACATCAACTGGCTGATATCTTCACAAAACCCCTATGTGAAGAACAATTTGATTACATAAGAAAAGAATTAGGAATGTTGAATTGTCCAAATACTTAAACTAGTTAAAATTATTTTTCGGATGTTATTACTATTACATGCCTTGACAACGCTTGATCAAATAACATGTTGCAAATTATGTGACAAATATTTTTAACCAAATGCATGTAAGAAGTTCATTTTTCGGTTTGTATGCTAAAAATGGGATGTTCCTGTACACTCTTATGAAAACTCTTTGAAAAATGACTTTCCTCCGTTAAGCAAAAACAATAAAGAGATATATGTGTCATGACTTCCTTTATGTACTTGATAATGCTATCATGCTTTTTGTTGATGACAAAGGGGGAGAAACATATGAATTGATAAACACTATGTCATAGCTGAACTGCCATAATCATGTCTATGTCATAGTTGCAAATACTTGAGTGATGCTATAAACAATGTTATGCCATCCTTGCATCACCAAGAGATATGTGAACATGTGCTATAGTTTGCATCATATCTTGATTTGATATTCTATAGAAAATGCAAACTTGCTAGAAAATCTCAAATGTGTGCATCATGTAAAAAGTCCTTCGTAGCTTTATATTATTACATGATGAATAGTTACAAACACTATCATACAAACTTGATGATGTATGTCATGCCTTGACATCATTCTTGAAGAGATACATCATGATGGGCATCATGATGAGAGCATTGATAAGTTTAACTGATCTAACTTATCAATACGTCACTTGAATTCTTTGGTCTTGAATTCAAGGTTGACTTATCTCAACTATGGCATATAGATAGGGGGAGTTAAGGACAACTCCTTTATCAATTGATTGTCATCATCAAAATGGGGGAGATTGTTGAATCTCGGATTTTGATGATGAAGTCAATTGTCATTTGTTATCTAATCTATGTGTTGAGATAAGTGTGCAGGATTAACTACGATGAGAGTAAGACAAGCAGCAGGTGTTGCGCCGGAGTCAAGATCTTGATCACGTTGGGAGTTCGAGAGTTCGACGGAAGTTCGGACGGTCGTCGGAGGTTCAGCGAGAACAGATCCGAGAAGTCCAGAAGCTTGCCAAGCGAAGCTCGTCGGAACTCGCCAGGTGGATCGTCGCAAAGTCCAGGAGTATGCCGGATGTCCGCAGAAGGATCACCGAGGGTTTATCGGATGATCGACGGAAGTTGGCCGGAAACTCACCGGAAGAAGCGATTGACGCATCGGAGCAAAGCTGCAGAAGTTGTCTTAGAGTTAATCGTAGTTAGCATGATGATTAAGCATGAAAATGGGAGGTGATCCCATTAGCTTAATCTTGGGGCAATTGGGCCCCTGAAAAGATTCAAATTGGGCCGAATGGAGCGAACCATTCGGACCCTGATTGCACCAGGAGGTGCAACCGCCCCAGCCAGGAGGTGCAACCGCCAGGGCTGTGAGGTTGGGAGGTGCAACCGCCCCAGCCAGGAGGTGCAACCGCTAGGGCTGCGAGGCTGGGAGGTGCAACCGCCCCAGCCAAGAGGTGCAACCGCCCAGAGCTCAGTCTTCGAGCTAGACTGGGCGGTGCAACCTCCTCTGTCAAGAGGTTGCACCGCCAGAGCTCAAGTTTCGAGCTCTGCCAGGCGATGCAACCACCAAGCTCAGTCTTCGAGCTCTGGCAGAGAGGTGCATCAGCCTGAGCTCAATCTCGAGCTCTGCCAGGTGATGCAACCACCAAGCTCAGTCTTCGAGCTCTAGCAGAGAGGTGCATCAGCCTGAGCTCAGTTTCGAGCTCTGCCAGGTGATGCAACCACCGAGCTCAGTCTTCGAGCTCTGCCAGGTGATGCAACCATCGAGCTCAGTCTTCGAGCTCTGGCAGAGAGGAGCAATCGCCTGAGCTCAGTCTTCGAGCTCTGCCAGGCGGTGCCACCTCTCCAGTCAAGAGGTGCAACCGCCTGATCCCAGAATTCTGGGATTTGATCGATTTGATCGTTTTGAGCTCGAATTTTGAATTGGGTTGGGGCCTATAAATACCCCACCCATTCAGCACTGAAAAGATACAGACCTACACCGAAATCTTGATCTTTTCTGTGATTCTAAGAGCTCAAAAGTGTTGTAAAGCCTTTAAGTCTCTTCCTTCTGTTCTTCAAGTTTTCAGTTGTAAAGTGAGGAGAGAAAGGTCTGTAAAGGTTGTCTCCTGAGCCTGTCAAAAGGAGAGAAATTGTAAAAGGGCAGTTTGGCCTTCGCCTATTGAAGGAAGGCCCCTAGTTGACGTCGGCAACCTCGTCGGTGGAGGAAGCCAAAAGTGGAGTAGGTCAAGGCTGACCGAACCACTCTAAATCTCTGGTTTGCGTTTATTTTCGAGCACTTTATCATTACTGCAAACCTCCTTCATTACTACTGCTCTCTGCGCTTTCACGAACAAGTTCTAAGTGCTGTTCTTCCGAATCTGCATTCAGACGTAAATTCGTATTTTCATACATTACAGTTTACGTTTACGTTTGATTCTGCAGAACTGTCTTCCGTGCTTTTAAGAACGAGCTTCTTTGTAGTTTACACTTACATTTTGATCCTATTGATAACTGCAAACTGTCCTCTACAATTTTACGAACGAGTTTCAACATTTAGACGTAAAACTACATTCAAACGTAAATCGGCTTTCCTCGCTCAATCATCATATCTCAGTTCACGTTTACGTCTTGATTTCAACTGCATACTGCCTTCTGCGAGTATACAAACAAGTTTCAAAGTTTAGACGTAAATCTGCGTCTAGACGTAAAACTGCGTTTAGACGTAAATCTGCGTTTAGACGTAAATCTGAGTTTAAGACGTAAATCTGAGTTTAGACGTAAATCTGCGTTTAGACGTAAAACTGCGTTTAGACGTAAATCTGCGTTTAGACGTAAATCTGAGTTTAGACGTAAACTGCGCTTAGACGCAAAACTGCGCTTAGACGCAATCTGCGCTTAGACGCAAACTGCACTTAGATACAAACTGAGAATTTGCTTTTGCATCATAATAGTTTTTGAACGAACGCAGCTTTTGGTTTTTAATCGCTGTAAGATTTCCGCTGCACTAATTCACCCCCCCCCCTCTTAGTGCTCTCGATCCTAACAGGTCTTTGGTGTTCTGCTTTGATTTGCTAACAAGTCAAACACTTTGAAACATATATTGCAATCTCCTTCTTCATGCCTTCCCACCAAGAATGACTTTGGAGTTCTCTATACATATTAGTGCTACTAGGATGCATGGTGTACTTTGCATTATGACATTCCCTCAGGATTTGATTTTTTTGATGTCATTGTCATTTGGAACCCATATTCTATCTCCAAATCTTAATAGGCCATCCTCTGAAACTCGAAAATTCAGTTTCAATTCCTTTTCTACTTTATTCCTTAAGCAGATCAAGCGTCGATCTCGTAGTTGTCCTTCTTTAATTTGTTGAATGAGATCATATTGCACTTGGATGGAGGCCATTAATATCATTGAGTCTTGCCCTTTTCTCATAACATTCAAATCATAATTCTCTTCTAATAACTTTCATTGCTTCATAACCAAAGTCGCCATAAAACTTGTAGATTTTCTACTAGGGCATCTGCTACAACATTAGCTTTACCCGGGTGATAAGGAATGGTACAATCATAATCCTTTAGAAGTTCTATCCATCTTCTTAACTAACACCGGAGCACCCCATGATGAAACACTAGCACCGGAGCACCCTTATCTAATAGTCATTGTAGTTGCTTTTTTTTTTTTTTTTTTTTCAATTCCACTTACTCAAATGGTGTCATATTATATAAAGAGGCTTAGATATTGGAATTGTCCCAAGGACCAAATCAAAAGCAAATTCATCCTCTCTGTCTAGAGATAATCTAGGCAAGTCATTTGGTAATACATCAAGCAAGGAGGTAAATCTTGCCCAATACAGAGGAGGTCTGAAGTATGAGATTGCTAAAGTTGTTCAGCTACAACCATATTGGTCTTTAAATGATGTGAGCAAGCTAGCATTAAAAGTTGAAAAGCAACAGAAGTTTGAAAAGAGTTTTCGGTATGGCTCAAAAGAAGGCTACACAAAAGGAGGAAGTTCTGAGCCTACTGTCCAAAGCAAGTGTTAGGATCAATAGCACTAAGGAGGGGGGGGGGTGAATTAGTGCAGTAGAAAACCTTCTACGATTAAAAAAACTGCGTTCGTTCGATAAAAGTGATTTCAGTGAGAAAGCCTAATTCGTAAATCACTTTAACTTTTGATTAAGCGAGATGCAGCAAAGATATAAATGTAATTTGCAGTTATGGTTCAAATTAAATAGTAGGCGCAAACTGAAATATGATATTCGTACAAAAAAATTGATTTACGTCTAATTGCTAATTCGTAAATCACTTGATTAAGCGAGATGCAGTTAAAGCAAGGATATAAAGGCAGTTTGCAGTTATGATTGAAATCAAAACGTAAACGCAAACTGAAATATGATGATCTTACGATAAAACCGATTTACGTCTAAACGTCGATTCGGAAAGTGCAAAGCTTGAAACCCAATCGTATATGCGCAGAAAGCAGTAAGCTTTTGAGGAGATTTGCAGTAACGATAAGATGCTCAAAGTAAATGCAAACCGAGAATTATAGTGGTTCAGTCAATCTTGACCTACTCCACTTTTGGCTTCCTCCACCGACGAGGTCACCGACGTCCACTAGAGGCCTTCCTTCAATAGGCGAAGGCCAACCACCCTTTTACAGTTTCACTCCTTTTGACGGGCTTAGGAGACAACCCTTACAGAATTTTCTCTCCTCTCTTTAAAGATCAGAACTTGGAAGAAAAGAAGGAGAAGAACTTTTGGCCTTTATAACAATTTTGAGCTCTAAGAATCACAGAATAAGATCAGGATTTCGGTGTGTTTTGAGTGCCATTTCAATGCTGAAAGGGTGGGGTATTTATAGGCCCCGACCCAGTTTGAATTTTTTTTTTATAAGTAAAAGTAAATTAATTTTGTGTAAAGTTTCTACAAATAGCTTTGTCTATACAAGTTATAGATGAAGCTAGGTAACTCATAGAGTACTCATGCGGTAGTTATGACTACACATGCTGTAGACTATAACTCTTAACTGTGGCCAACTAATAAAATTTAAAGTCCAGATATGCCAAGATTTCCTGTTGGTATAGCTTTTGACATCATGCCCAAGATCTTTAGCTAATAAAAAAATTGAATTTGATAAAAATATATTTTTCTCTCTGTGTCAGGTGCTCCATTTTGAGATCGTTTTCCATACATGATCTTGAGTCTCTAATAATCTCTGTCAAGAGCTGAGCATTATTTGTGAGTTGACACTGAAAGATTCTGCTACATCTTTCCTTCCACATCCACCAAATAGCGCATATGAATATAAAATTTGTCAATTGTGTAAGAAGCCGTTTTCTTGAAAAACATTGCACGAGGTCAGCTAATTCTTGATGCAAGTTTGGTTGCGGCATTCTATTGAGTTTGAATCGCTGGAGAATTTTCTTCCATATCCATTTAGTATAGTCACAAGAAAAATAGAGATGGTCAATAGTTTCTTCTTGTTGCATGCAAAGGGAGCATCGGTTAACATGATGGATACCTCTTCTTTTCATATTGTCTATTGTAGGTAGTTTATTCAGAAGGGCCTGCCATGTACATAAGGAATGTCTTTGTGATCCCGGTCGATCCCATGTCCAACTGCTTGGGAGCCACTTGTTATTTCTTTGCCTAATTTGATTCCATGCGGATGTGGCTCTAAATTTACCATTGTCATGAAGCCAAATAAGTACATATGAAGGGTTGTTCCTGATTGGAATAGCTGTGATAGTCGGCCAAAGTGATAATATTTCAGGAGAAATAGGAGTAGGGAGACACCAGGTACCATTAGCAATGAACTCGGAAACCTTCCAATCTTTGGGAGCCCCAAGGTCTTTTTGTATTCTATCACCATATAATTGAAATATACTTTTCCCATTCACCCAAGGATAGTACCACATATTAGTATTAGTTCTAGTAGAGATTGCATAAGAAATGTGTTTGATTAGCCAATTCCTTGCCTTTAAAATTCCTTTCCAAGCTACAGAGTGGTATGTTCTTGTTGAAATTTCCCAAATCGATTCCTTTGAAAGATACCTAGAAGAAACCCATTGTGACCATAAGGAACATTTGTTTTGCAAAAGGTCCCACAATTGCTTTACTAAACATGCTTTATTCCAATCTCTAATATTTCTCAGGTTCAGCCCCCCTTCATCTTTCGGTTTGCAGATGCTGTCCCAATTTACCATATGGATTGTCTTATCATTTGTGCTATTCCATAAGAAGTTTATTAATAACCATTTAATATCTTGGAGAAGTCCAACCCAGTGTGAATTTGTAGCTCAAAACTATCAATTCTTGGAATTCAGGGATCTGGCGGTTGCACCGCCTGACTGAGGCGGTTGCACCGCCAAGCCGAGCTCGAAGACTGAGCCTCTGGACGATGCCACCTCCTGTCAGGGGCGATTGCACCTCCTGCCAGAGCTCGAAGACTGAGCCTCTAAGCGGTGCCACCTCTTGTCAGGGGCAATTGCACCTCATACTAGAGCTCAAAGACTGAGCTCAAGCAGTGCTACCGCCTGACTGAGGTGGTTGCACCGCTCAGCTAGAGCTCGGAGATCGAGCCTAGGCGGTGCCACCTCCTGGCTGGGGCGGTTGCACTGCCCAGTCTCGCTTGAAGACTAAGCCCAGGCGGTGCCACCGCTTAGCTTGGGCGGTTCAACCGCCTAGCATAAATCAGGGTCCGAATGGGTGGATCCATTCGGCCCAATTTGGGTTTTTCAGAGGCCCAATTGCCCCAAGATTAAGTTAATGGGATCACCTCCCATTTCCAACTTAATCATTGTACTAACTACGATATTTTCTAAGACATTTACTGCCACTTGCTCCAGTGCGTCAATCGCTTCTTCCGGCGAGCTTCCGGCGAACTTCCGGCGAACTTCCGTCGATCATCCGATGAACCCTCGGTGATGCTCCTGTAGACTTCCGGCAAACTCTTGGACTTGCCACGATCCACTTGGCGAGTTCCGACGAGCTTCTTTGGCAAGCTCATGGACTTCTTGGATTTGTTCCCGTAGAACCTCCTACGACTGTCCGAACTTTCGTCGAACGCTCGAACTCCCAACGTGATCATTGTCTTGACTCCAGCGTAACTCCTGCTGCATATCTTACTTTTATCGTAGTTAATCCTGCACACTTATCTCAACATATAGATTAGATAACAAATGACAATTGATTTCATCATCAAAATCCGAGATTCAACAATCTCCCCCTTTTTTATGATGACAATCAATTGATAATGGAGTTAACCTTAACACCCCCTGTCTATATGCCATACTTGAGATAAGTCATTCTTGAATTCAAAACCTTTGAATTCAAGAGACATGTTGATAAGTTAAAATTATTTAAACTTATCAATACTCCCATTATGATTCACATCACGATGTATCTCTCTGAAGATGATGTCAAGGCTTGACATTCATTTTCAAATTTTACATTACAAGTTTGAATGATGGTAATAGTAGCAATTCATCATATTGTAAGATATCAACATGTAAAACTACTAAGTAAGTTTTTGATATCATTACATGATGCACACATTTCAAATGTTTTAGCAAGTATTGCATTTCATCACATTTTAAGATATCAATACGTCAAATTACGATGCAAGTTTTTTGTTTGATATCTTGACACGATACTAACAAGGCATAATGCAAATTATAGCAATCATAGCATCTATTCATATATCTCTTGGTGATGTAAGCATGGCATTAATACTCATATATTTCTCCCCCTTTGTCATCAACAAACAGTGTGGTAATTGTGATACCAGGAGAATAATATAAGCAAAATTTGAGCATAAGTGTGATAATTGTTCATGCCTTTACTAGGTTAATGTTATTTTCCAATATTGAGTGATACAAAATCAATTATACAAGCATATAAAGGAAAGCATGATATGTAGATCGCTTTGAATACTTCTACCTTTTTATTTGTTATAATCTTTTTGCATGAAGAAGGAAGGCCATTTGTGATACCAGCTATTTGTGTGTTCACTTGAGTGAAGTTAAAATCGATGAGAGATTAAATCATGCTTCATTTTTACAAGAATCAAGATATGTATGTGAAACAAATCTTTGCAAGTAAAAACACTATCATCCATATTTCAAGATGGAATTTATAAGTAGGAATCATTTCATCAAATCCATTTTAGAAAAATATTTTTCATATAATAAGTGTATGAGAAAATCCGATTGTTAGGATACCAATTGTTAAGCGACTCCGAAAATGAAATTAACACTTTCATGCATTCAGACAAGACTATGCTATAGATTTTCAAATACAATCATGAAGACAAAACATGCTTATTGTTATGGAAATTTTTGTATTCAACACATAATTTCCAACATGTTATTTAGGCATGTAATGGCAATCAAGTGATTTGATCATTCAATAAAGTCCGAAAAATAATTTTAACTTGTTTGTGTATTCGGACACATCAACATTCCTAATTCTCTTCTTATGAAATCAAATTGTTCTTCACTTAGAGGTTTTGTAAAAATATCAGCTAGTTGATGCTTAATATTATGACAATATAATAACATGATGCATCAACTGCATTGGTATATCATTTTCTCAAATCATATTTATCATGGAAACCAAGACACAAGGTTTTCAAGGTGGTTATAAAAACATTTAGTTTCAATGTAAAATCCGATAGTGAGTAACGAGATTAAACAATGAGTAATGTTTGTAACTCTACTCACAAATAAATACATCAGGTAACCATATCAAAAATCAAGGCACAGGGCATTGTGATCATAGTGAGTAACATAAAGAGTGTACAATATACATATAAGCTCATTCAGGAGGTGGAAAATTAAAATGCGTAAATAAAGAGTCAAATTGTCAATGAATTTGCTGTAGCTCAAATAGGATTTGATCTTGTCGATGTTCAAGTCGTTCTTGTCTTTGTTCAAATCGATCCATCTGAATCCCAATATCTTCGACATATGATGTAGGAGCTTGCTCAAATGAATGTATTTCCTCAAAGGGACAGATCGGAGGAGATTGAGTACCCCTAAAGACTAGTGTTTTCGGTTCTAGTTCAGATTGAGGGGGATCGGTTCTTCTAGGCATTCTAACCCAGTTACCGTTTCTATAAACACATCTTAATCGGTGAATTAGATTTTTATTTATTATGCTAAACCTATCTATTTTTATTACTTCTTCTTCCGGTGGTATTGGAATATCATAGGCTTTTAGTATTCTAGTGATTATACCACCATATGGAAGCATCATGTCTTTCTTAGATAGTTCTAACATGTTTTGGTGGATAAGATAGCCAAGACAGATGTCATGTCCTTTCATGATCCAATACATAGTTCATAATTCTATTTGGCTTACTTCATCATGATGGTGTTGTTTAGGGATAATGATGCTAGTTAGGATATGATGAAGTATCTTAGTGTTTAGTGGCAATAGATGTTCACAACTTTTAGGAACAAATGCTAAGTTGGGATTGGCGAAAATTGTTCCTAAGGCTTCAACATATGTTGTCCCCACAATGTCATCATCCCATGATCCTCTAAAGTAAAGTCCTCTATTTTTTATGGGAATGCCTATCATATCGCAAATGAATTTATCCGTAATGGAGATGTGTTGTCCTAAGAGATAGGTAAACATTCTTTCTTCTTTATCTACTTGTATATTGTTGTAAAACAATCTAACAAGTCTTGGATAGATGGGTTCACTAATTTGTAAAATAGGGAGTAGATCTATGTTTGCAAACCATTGGATTATCTCTAAGTCTCTTAGTTCATTTAAATCTACATGTTTTCCCTTATTGACACTCCTAAGTTCGAAAGAGGAAAACTTTTCAGCATGATATTTTGAATCGAAAAGGGTAAGATCAAAATCTTCTACTAATCTCCTCTTCCCTTTGTACCTTGAGGATCTTCTAGACCCCATAACTACTGCTATTTAAGAGGATAGTAATGAGCAAGAGTAAATGATTCAAAAACAGAATTTAAGGGGTTCTTAGAGAATACCTTAGTGAGATCTTCAATAGAAGGAGAGATTGTTGATCTTTTGCATCAAAATGAGGAGTATTTGGGATGCTATGAGGGGTGAAATGGAGGTGGCAAAGCTTTGAAAGAGTAAAGAGGGGAAGGGAGTGAGTTGGGGTCGGTTCCACCACCGGCCCTAGCTCGGGTTAAAAAGAGGCAGAATTGCGGGCGGTTGCACCGTTGGCTGGGGCGGTGAGCACTTGTTCTGACTGCAGTGTGTTCTGATTTGAATGTTTTTGACTTGAGAAGATTTTTCATTCAGAGCAATCAACTTTACTTACGTAATTACGTAAGAATTTTCATTGTAAGATAAGAAATTTTGCATGATCAAGATAGATCTTGTGATGTGCATATTCTAAATGTCATGCACATGTTTGTGATAGATTGTTCAGGTTGGTAAGCCTTGCATGTTCATGACAAACTTAGTAAGTTCATGATATAGTTGGATTCGAAAGTAACGAACGAATGAAATCAATGAGTTCGAAAATCTAGAGGATATGTGAAGTGAGAATCATGGGTTTCCAATTCTGAGAGATCAAATACGATTGTATCTATATCACATTTGTAATTTTAATTTTCTAATCCTCTTATGTTATTTAGGCTAGAGAGTATCGCGAGTTCTTTTTGGATCTCGAGTCATGAATATCGAGAATCCAAAGAGCAGGATATTATTTCTTGCTCCCAACTTAAGATGTTTTAAGTCTTTACAAGAAAGGATGATCTTTAGGTACCCATTTGCTTTTGGGTGCCTCAAAAATAGATCTACATTGTTTATCATTTTGCATAGAATTTATCATGGTTCCTTTAGGAACCCAAATTAATTTGTTCGGGCTAATTTTCTTGAATGGACAATAATGCATTTTGTGTCCAAGTTTGCAACAAAAGTTGCAATTGCTTTGGTGTCGAACATGTAAGATGGGGCCTTTTATGAAGGTGGTTGGATTTTGGTGAGGACTTCTCACAAATCCGATTCCACTTCTTTTGGAAACGTGACCCTTGTTTTCAAGGATCATGTTCAAGGACTTGCTGCCAACCTCAAATTTCTTCAAGGTGTCATTAAGTAGCAAGTTTTCCTTTTGGAAAGTTTCTAGATCATGGCATTTTATGCATGAACCTAAACTATCATGATATTCAGCTTTTAACTTATCGAAATTACAAGTAAGACTATCATGCTCCTTTTTTAGCAATTTGTATTTTCTACTAATAATCTTGCATTCATCAAATAAGTCATGGAAGGCATTTAATAATTCATCAAATGATAAATCTGCATCTATTACATTCGTTACCTCCTCTCCGATGGCCATTAAGGCGTAATGAGCACCTTGCTTAGTGTTGGACTCCTCTTCTTCGGACGCACTCGAGTCATCCCATGTTGCTTTGAGTGCCTTCTTCTTTGATGTTCCCTTTTTGACTTGGGGACACTCACTCTTGTAGTGTCCCTACTTTTTGCACTCATAGCAAATAACTTGGTCCTTCTTGGGTTCAAGTTTATTGTTTGTGTCATTCTTACACTTGTTTATTTTAATAAATTTTTTAAATTTTCATGTTAGAAGTGCCAAATCATCGTCACAGTCCTCATCACTTGAGTTTTCTCTCAAGTGGTGTTCTGAAGTTCTAAGTGCCATATCCTTCCTGTTCGTTGGAAGGATGTCTTCTTGCTCTTCATGATCTTTGCAAGTCATCTCGTAGGTCATTAATGACCCGATTAGTTCTTTAAGAGGGAAGTTGTTTAGATCTTTCACCTCTTGAATAGCAGTGACTTTTGGATCCCAACTCTTAAGAAGGGATCTTAGAATCTTATTTACGAGCTCAAAATCTGAAAAACTTTTTCCGAGTCCTTTTAGACCATTGACGACATCCATGAAACGGGTAAACATGTCGCCAATAGTCTCACTCGGTTTTATCCGGAAAAGTTCGAAAGAATGTAACAAAAGATTGATTTTTGACTCTTTCACTCTACTTGTGCCTTCGTGAGTCACTTCGAGTGTGTGCCAAATATAAAATGCAGTTTCACAAACCGAAACACGGTTGAACTCGTTTTTATCAAGCGCACAAAATAAGGCATTCATAGCCTTTGCATTAAGAGCGAAAGCCTTATTCTCCAATTCATTCCAATCGATCATTGGAAGAGAAGACTTCGAAAATCCATTTTCGACAAAATTCCAAAGTTCAAAATCCATAGAAATAAGAAAGATACTCATTCGGGTCTTCAAATAGGTGTAGTCCGTCCGATTGAACATGGGTGGACGTGTAATAGAATGGCCCTCTTGGTTTCCGGCGTATGCCATCTCTCTTGGGTTTTAATCCGTTTGAGAGTTAACCCCACTCTGATATCAATTGTTAGGATCAAGAGCACTAAGAGGGGGGGGGGGTGAATTAGTGTAGCGGAAAACCTTCTATGATTAAAAAAACTGCGTTCGTTCGATAAAAGTGATTTCGGTAAGAAAGCCTGATTCGTAAATCACTTTAACTTTTGATTAAGTGAGATGTAGCAAAGATATAAATGCAGTTTGCAGTTATGGTTCAAATCAGATAGTAGGCGCAAACTGAAATATGATATTCGTACGAAAAAACTGATTTACGTCTAAATGCTGATTCGTAAATCACTTGATTAAGCGAGATGTAGTTAAAGCAAGGATATAAAGGCAGTTTGCACTTATGATTGAAATCAAAACGTAAACGCAAACTGAAATATGATGATCATACGATAAAATTGATTTATGTCTAAACTTCGATTCAGAAAGTGCAAAGCTTGAAACCCGATCGTATATACGCAGAAAGCAGTAAGCTTTTGAGGAGATTTGCAGTAAGGATAAGATGCTCAAAGTAAATGCAAACCGAGATTTAGAGTGGTTCGGTCAATCTTGACCTACTCCACTTTTGGATTCCTCCACCGACGAGGTCACCGACGTCCACTAGAGGCCTTCTTTCAATAGGCGAAGGCCAACCTGTAACATCCCTCATTTCTGAATTTTCGTATAAGTTTCTAATTGTAATATAAGTATCTATTTTAAATTTGATAAAAGAGGCAAAATATGAATCTGAGAAATTATTCATAAGATTTGGGGGATTTGTTCAAAAAGAAAAAAAAAACTGAGGACTTATATGTAAACTCTGAGGACCTAATCGTAAATATAATAATACAATGACTAAACTGCAAAATGCACAAAAATACAAATCCCACCATTTAAGCCTCTCTGACTTCGTTCATAAGGAACCAGAGAAGGCAGCTGTGTGGAAGAACAGGAGAAAGAAAGAAAGAAGAAGAGAAGAAAAAGGGGGAAGAAGAAGAAGAAAAAAATTTGGGGCTTTGAGGTTTCTTGCTCAAAGCTTCTCATTTAGGGTCTAATTCTCAAAGGCAAGTATTCTAACCCTATCCTACAGAAGTATTAGTCTCTGTTCCTATATTGATTCTGAACGATTTATGCTTAGAACCTGATATTTCTCTCTTTGGACATAAAATCAAGGATCTGAAATTTTTTCGGTAAACTGACCCCTATACACTTTTTCAGCTATAATTTTTAGCACCAAATGTTGATTCAGGCAGGACCTAGCTCTTTTAAAATTAGACTCTTATATCTTTCTTTTGAGACTGATTTTGTGGATTTTGGACACCGAATTCTTACCCAAACGTCTGTTTCAAATGAGCCTATAGATGCTGCAGAACAGAGATCAAAATTTCTGACCTTTCAATACTAAAATACTTATAAGTCTCTGTTGCAAATTCTGATTTGCGCTAAACTGACTTTGTTTGAAACTAGACTTGTAGACCTTTCTTTTGAAATATTGATTGAAAAATTTGGAATTCAAATGCCTACCCTATTATCTGTTGAATCCGACCCTATGAATTCTGCAAAACAGTGATTTTGTTTTTGACCTTGTGTTACCAAATCAAAGGTAACTCCTTGTTGGAAACCATGATTCAAACGAAACTTGATTCAATAGAAAATAGATTGATATATATTTCAACAATAGCCTTCTTGAGGGTATTGGAGCATAATTGATAATCTGAAGTATTTGTTCAATGTGCCTCTTGAATCTTGTTAGAAATCGAGCTTTGGTCGATTTCGCGTATTATGTTTCATTCGTTTGGAAATAGATTCCATTCAGTCCCCTTCGCTCAATTGAGGCTTATGTTGGTGCTTGAATTCTGGTTTGATCTTGTCTATAAATTATTTACATTCTTGAATCCTTTTGTGTAATGTTTATGCTATATCGCATTGACACATATAGGCACATGTATATCCCATTGATCCGCGTTTGCTTTCGATATGTGCCTATTCTAGTTTCATTCATTTGGATATTGAATTCATCTAACCATCTTATTTGAATTGAGCTATATATGATTGCTTGGAATCTGTGTATACTCTTGCTTTCATTTCATTCCAAATTTGAACACATTTGTGAGAGATTATTGCGTGCATCGTATTGACTCGTAAAGGCACATGTACGTTTGTTGTTCCGCGTGTGCTTCCGATATATGCTATTTATTGTTCATACTGCCCTTTTGTACTCTGGTGTTGTGGGGCAATGTGAACCTTTGCCAAAAATGGTAAAGGGAGTTATGCATAGAGCCTGCGATGCTCTACCGGCCCCCTTTGACTTCACCTAGACGTGGGTGGATGGAGCTCCCAAACGTGGGAGACTTCTGTCTAGTGGTCATTCAGAAATGGATGAATCACATTCTGTCTGTGGACCCACTACACCTTCTGTATATTTGATATGATATCTAGAGCTTTGGTTATGTGTTTCTGTACATGCTTTGGATAAGAATGATATGAATGCAACGTCAAATACGACGTTTGAGCTTCTGTTTGGTATTTGTTATTGATATGCTCTGAAATGTTTCATACGCCGTTGATATGCTTCGAAACATTTCATATGCCACTGATAAGCTCCGAAACATTTCATTTGTTATTTATATGCTCCGAAATGTTTCATTCATTGTTGATATGCTTCGAAATGTTCCATACGCCGTTGATATGCTCCGGAACATTTCATATGCCATTGATAAGCTCCGATATGTTTCATTTGTTATTGATATGCTCCGAAATGTTCCATAAACCGTTGATATGCTCCAAAACATTTCATACGCCACTGATAGGCTCCGAAACATTTCATTTGTTATTTATATGCTCCGAAATGTTTCATTCATTGTTGATATGCTTCGAAATGTTCCATACGCCGTTGATATTCTCCAGAACATTTCATATGCCATTGAGAAGCTCCGATATGTTTCATTTGTTATTGATATGCTCCAAAACGTTTCATTCGTTGCAGATATGCTCCAATTACTCTATGCCCCATCTGTTATGAACCAAATATGTTTGATTGAAATTACAAATGTGATTCTGCACCTAATGATATTACGTCTATGAATTCTTATATTCTGCCTTGCATTTTGATACTTTATCTCTTTGAAAATTGTCCTCTTTTGACATGGATATGTTAGTCACTTGCTGAGCTTTATATGCTCACCCTATTGTTGTATACATTTTTTAGGATAGCTTATCGCTTGCTTTAATGTTAAGATTGGGTTGAGGCAGTGGAAAGCAAAAAGATTTTGGGCAGATCTTTATTAGTATATATATATTTGTTGTATAAGTACTCTCTGCATCTAATGAAATGTTGACGATGAATCTAAACTTGTGAATGTTGTATAAGTTTAAAGGACCTCTCATGTTTAGGATTCTGGAATGTTAAGTTTAATTCGTGTAACGATATGAACTTACGGTAAATGTTGGTTTTGTGACTGTATAGACTCCCACACTTGTGAATTTATGTTGTGGTTATTAATTTGGTGAGTTGGGTTCAGATTTTATGAATCATCGAGCAATGTGTTGTATGTTTATAAACTGCGCAAGTTTTATAGATATGAATTTGATAGAATGTTTTTCAGTGTCCTCAAATGTTAGTTTAGATCCTGTATTAGTTTGTGATGAAAATTTTTAATATCATGGATATTTTGAGGGGCGTGACACAACCACCCTTTTACAGTTTCACTCCTTTTGATAGGCTTAGGAGACAACCCTTACAAAATTTTCTCTCCTCTCTTTAAAGATCAGAACTTGGAAGAAAAGAGGGAGAAGAACTTTTGGCCTTTACAACAATTTTTAGCTCTACGAATCACATAATAAGATCAGGATTTCGGTGTTTTTTGAGTGCCCTTTCAGTGCTGAAAGGGTGGGGTATTTATAGGCCCCAACCTAGTTTAAATTTGGGGCTCAAAACTGTCAATTCCCGAAATTCCGGGATCTGGCGGTTGCACCGCTTGACAGAGTTCGAATACTGAGCCTCTGGGTGGTGCCACCTCCTGTCAAGGGCGGTTGCACCTCCTGCCAGAGCTCGAAGACCGAGCTCAGGTGGTGCCACCGCCTAACTGAGGCTGTTGCACCGTTCAACCAGAGCTTGGAGACCGAACCAAGGCGGTGCCACCTCCTGGCTGGGGCGGTTGCACCACCCAGTCTCTCTCGGAGACTAAGCCCAGGCGTTGCCACCGCCTGGCTTGGGTGGTTCAACCGTTTGGCAGAAATCAAGGTCCGAATAGGTTGATCCATTAGGCCCTATTTGGGTTTTTCAGGGGCCTAATTGCCCCAAGATTAAGTTAATGGGATCACCTCCCATTTTCAACTTAATCATTGTACTAACTACGATATTTCCTAAGACATTTACTGCAACTTGCTCCGGTGCGTTAATCGCTTCTTCCAGCGAGCTTCCGGTGAACTTCCGTCGATCATCCGATGAACCCTCGGTGATGCTCCTACGGACTTCCAACAAACTCCTGGACTTGCGACCATCCACTTGGCGAGTTCCGACGAGCTTCTTTGGCAAGCTCATCGACTTCTCGGATTTGTTCCCGCAGAACCTCCGACAACTGTCCGAACTTCCATCGAACTCCCAATGTGATTATTGTCTTGACTCCAGCGCAACTCCTGCTGTATATCTTACTTTTATCGTAGTTAATCCTACACACTTATCTCAACATATAAACTAGATAACAAACGACAATTGACTTAATCATCAAAATCCGAGATTCAATAGCAAGGTGATATCGAAGGTGCGAGAAAAGGGTGAAAAATCTACTGGCAGCCAAAGAACACCTAATTCTTCTACCCCAACTGGCCAAAAATGCTTCAAATGTCATGGTTTTGGGCATATTGCTTCGGATTGTCTAAATAGGAGGATTGTAACTTTGGTTGAAGATCATAGTGATAGAGGAGAAGATGAAGCTGACGACGAACCAAAATATGATGATGATGAGGAAGAGATTACTTATGCTGATCATGGTTTGTCTATTGTATTGCAACGTAGTTTACAAGTGTCATATGTGGCCGACGATGAAAGTTGGGTGAGCAAAAATGTGTTTCACACTAAATGCACTTCTCTTGGCAAAGTATGCTTGGTGATCATCAACAGCGGTAGTTTTGAGAATGTGGTATCTTTGGAGATGGTACAGAAGCTAAAGTTGGACACCATCCCTCATCCACATTCATACCAGTTATGTTGGCTACAAAAAGGAAATGACATCAATGTAACTAAAAGATGTTTAGTTTCATTTTCTATTGGCAAGAATTATAAAGATGAAGTATAGTGTGATGTTGCTGCTATGGATGCTTGTCATTTGCTATTGGGAAGACCTTGGCATTATGATAGAAGGGTGTTGTATGATGGCTACAAACATACTTATTCTTTTAAGGTGAATGAAAAGAAGATTATTTTAGCTTCATTACAACCATCCGAAATCAGTGCACCAAAAAAGAAAGTTAGCGCTTTTATGTCCTATGGTGAATGCAAAGATGAATTAGACAAGGGTGGTCATGTTATGACTCTACTAGTAGTAGAAGAAAATGAATAACACAAGGAGACACCAGAAATCATGAAACAAATCTTGGAAGAGTTTGAAGATGTTATACCAAAAGAGATTCCACATTACCTTCCACCCTTGAGAGATCTCCAACATCACATTGATCTTATTTCGGGGGCTATTCTACCTAATAAGGCAGCATATAAAATGAGTTCCAAGGAGCATGAAGAACTTCAAAGGCAAGTTAATGAATTGGTGAAAAAAGGGTTAATCCGGGAGAGCATGAGTCCTTGTGCGATTCCAGCCTTGTTAGTGCCTAAGAAGGATGGTTCTTGGAGAATGTTCGTGGACAGTCGCACCATCAACAAAATCACAGTGGACTATCGCTTTCCTATTCTAAGGTTAGATGATTTAATTGATCAATTGTGTGGTGCTTATATTTTCTCAAAAATTGCTTTGAGGAGTGGCTATCACCAAATAAGAATGAGGCCCGGAGATGAGTGGAAAATAGCATTTAAAACTAGAGAAGGCTTAAATGAATGGTTGGTTATGCCATTTGGGCTATCTAATGCTCCTAGCACCTTCATAAGATTTATGAATCACATACTTAAGCCATGCATTGGAATATTTGTTATAGTTTATTTTGACGATATATTGGTGTACAGCAAGAGCGAAGAGGAGCATATGAATCATCTGAAAGATATCTTTCTTATTTTGAGGCATCAAAAGCTTTATGCTAATCTAAAAAAGTGTGATTTCTTTACTTCTAGTGTGGTGTTTCTGGGGTATATTGTTTCAAAAGATGAAATCATGATGGATCAAAATAGGGTAGAGGCTATTCTCAATTGGCCAACACTTACTTCGTTGCATGATGTGAGGAGTTTCCATGGCTTAACTTCGTTTTACATAAGATTTATCAAGGGTTTCAGCTCTATTGTCGCTCCAATCACCGAATGTCTGAAATGTGATAAATTCAAATGGACTAGTGAAGCTAACGATGCTTTTCAGCTTTTGAAAAGAAAGGTTACTGAAGCTCCTATCTTAGTTCTACCAAATTTTGATAATGTGTTTGAAGTTGAATGTGATGCATCTAATGTGGGAATTAGTGCTGTTTTGAGTCAAGACGGAAAGCCCATTGTATTTTTTAGTGAAAAACTGAATGATACGAGAAAGAAATACTCTACTTATGATAAGGAGTTTTATGCGATTTATCGAGCTTTGTCTCATTAGAGTCAATATCTTCTTGCCAAGCCATTTGTTCTATATTCTGATCATGAGGCATTAAAGTTCATTAATCACCAGCACAAGCTAAACAAGAGGCATGCAGCTTGGGTGGAGTTTTTACAATCTTACAACTTTACAATCAAGCATAAATCTGGTGTTCAAGATGTAGTTGCTGACGCATTGAGCATAAAGCATTCTTTATTATCAGCAATGGAAGTCAAAGTGGTTGGATTTGAAACATTCAAAGATCTATATGAGAATGATGTGGATTTCGGCTCGATATGGTAGAATTGTAAATCTGGTTTCTTTCAACAATTTTTTTTCTTTGATGATTTTCTTTTTTGAGCTAATGCTTTGTGTGTTCCATCTTGTTCTTTGAGACAAGTAATTCTAGTTGAAGCTCATGGTGGTATTTTGGGAGGACATTTTGGCAGGGACAATACTCTAGCTCTTGTTCAATCAAATTTTTACTGGTCTAAAATGTTCAGAGATGTGGATAGACATGTGAAGCAATACTGATTGTGTCATTTGGCAAAAATAAGAAGTCAAAATTCTGGTTTGTACACTCCATTGTCATTGCCAAATGCTCCATGGGAGGATGTGAGTCTTGATTTTGTTTTGGGACTGCCAAGAACTTAAAGGAACAAGGATTCTATCATTATTGTTGTTGATAGATTTTTAAAAAATGTCTCACTTTGTTCCATGCAATAAATCAAATGATGCATCTCATATTGCTGATTTATATTTTAAAGGGATTGTTAGATTGCATGGTATTCCAAGAACTATGGTGTCTGATAGAGATTCAAAATTTGTTAGACATTTTTGGAGAACTCTTTGGAGGAAGCTGGGTACTTCTTTGAATTTTAGCAGCTCGCATCATCCACAAACTGATGGGCAAACTGAGGTAACAAACAGAAGCTTGGGAAATTTGCTTAGAAGCTATGTTGGCAAGAATATTAAGGAGTGGGATGTCATTCTTCCACAAATTGAGTTTGCCTATAATCGTTCATAGTATTGGTAAGAGTCCTTTTGAGGTAGTTTATGGTACTAATCCTACTGGTTCTTTGGACTTAATCTCTCATTATACAACAAAGCAATTTACTGAAGATGCTGATGAAAGAGCTAAGCAGATAAGGAAGCCGCATGAGGGTGTGAAAGCAACATTGAGAAACAAAATGAGAGGTACATGAAAGCTGCTAACAAACACAGAAAACATGTGGAATTTAATGCAGGTGATTTGGTCTGGATTCATTTAAGAAAGGAGAGGTTTCCGTCTGGTAAATTTGGAAAATTGAAACTGTAACATCCCTCATTATCGAAATTTTCGTATAAGTTTCTAGTTATAATGTAAGTATCTATTTTAAATTTGATAAAAGAGCCAAAGTATGAATCTGAGAACTTATTCATAAGATTTGAGAGATTTGTTCAAAAAAAAAAAAAGTTTTGAGGACCTATATGTAAACCCTAAGGACCTAATCGTAAATATAATAATACAAGGACTAAACTGCAAAATGCACAAAATTACAAATCCCACCGTTTAAGCCTCTCTGCCTTCGTTCATAATGAACTAGAGAAGGCAGCTGCGTGGAAACACAGGAGAAAGAAAGAAAGAAAAAGAGAAGAAAAAGGGAGAAGAAGAAGAAGAAAAAAATTTGGGGCTTTGAGGTTTCTTGCTCAAATCTTCTCATTTAGGGTCAAAATTCTCAAAGACAAGTGTTCTAACCCCATCCTACAGATGTATTAGTCTATGTTCCTACATTGATTCTGAAAGATTTATGCTTAGAACCTAATATTCCTCTCTTTGGACATAAAACCAATGATCTAAAATTTTTTGGGTAAACTGACCTCTATACACTGTTTCATCTATAATTTTTAGCACCAAATGTGTATTCAGGCAAGACCTAGCTCGTATGAAATTAGACTCTTATATGTTTCTTTTGACACTGATTTTGTAGATTTTGGACATGGAATACTTTCCCAAACGTCTATTTCAAATGAGCCTATAGATGCTGCAGAACAGGGATCAAAATTTCTGACGTTTTGATACTAAAATACCTATAAGTCCCTGTTGGAAATTCTGATTTGTACCAAACTAGTTTTGTTCGAAACTAGACTTGAAGACCTTTCTTTTCAAATATAGAATAAAAATTTTGGAATTCAAATGCCTACCCTATTATCTGTTGAATCTGACCCTATGAATTCTGCAAAACAGTGATTTTGTTTTTGACCTTGTGTTACCAAATCAAAGGTAACTCCTTGTTGGAAACCATGATTTGTACGAAACTTGTGTTAACTGAAAATAGATTGATATATCTTTCGACAATAGCCTTCTTGAGGGTATTGGAGTATTATTGATAATCTGAAGCATTTATCCAATGAGCCTCTTGAATTCTGTTAGAAATCGAGCTTTGAACAATTTCGTATCTTCTGTTTTCGTTTGTTTGGAAATAGATTTTGTTCAGTTCCCTTCACTCAATTGTGGCTTATATTAATGTTTGAATTCTCATTTGCTCTTGTCTATAAATTATTACTATTCCTGAACATATTGTGTAACGTTTATGCTATATTACATTGACTTATATAGGCACATGTATAACCCATTGTTCCGCATTTGCTTTCGATGTGTGCCTATTCTTGTTTCATTCCTTTGGATATCGAATTCATCTAACCTTCTTATTTGAATTGAGTTGTATGTGATTGCTTGGATTCCATATGTGCCCTTGCTTTCAATTCCTTTCAAATCTGAATATAATTATGAAAGATTATTGCTTACTTCGGATTGACTCGTAAAGGCACATGTACGTTTTGTTGTTCCGCGTGTGCTTTCGAGATGTGCTATTCATTGTTCATACTATCCTTTTGTACTCTGGTATTTGTGGGATATTGTGAACCTTCGCCAGAAATGGTGAAGGGAGTTATGCATAGAGCCTGAGATGCTATGTCGGCCCTTATGACTTCACTCAGACGTGGGTGGATGGAGCTCCCAGACGTGGGAGACTTATGTTTGGTGGTCATTCAGAAATGGATGTACCATATTATGTTATGGTCCCACTTCACCTTCTGTATATTCGATATGATATCCAGCGCTTTGGTTATGTGTTTCTATACATGCTTTGGATAAGAATGATATGAATGCAACGTCAAAGACGACGTTTGAGCTTCTGTTTGGTATTTGTTATTGATATGCTCCGAAATATTTCATACGCCATTGATAGGCTCCGGAACATTTCATGCACCACTTATAAGCTCCGAAACATTTCATTTGATATTTATTTTCTCCGAAATTTTTCATTTATTGTTGATATGCTTCGAAATGTTCCATATGCCGTTGATTTGCTCCGAAACATTTCATACCCCATTGATAAGCTCCGAAATGTTTAATTCATTGTTGATATGCTTCGAAATGTTCCATATGCCGTTGATATGCTCCGGAACATTTCATATGCCATTGATAAGCTCCGAAATGTTTCGTTCATTGTTGATATGCTTCGAAATGTTCCATATGTCGTTGATATGCTCCGGAACATTTCATACGCCATTGATAAGCTACGAAATGTTTCGTTTATAGTTGATATGCTTCGAAATGTTCCATATGCCGTTGATATGCTCCGGAACATTTCATACGCCATTGATAAGCTCCGAAATGTTTCATTTATTGTTGATATGCTTCGAAATGTTCCATACGCCGTGATATGCTCCGAAACATTTTATACGTCATTGATAAGCACCGAAATGTTTCATTTGTTATTGATATGCTCCGAAACATTTCATTCGTGGTTGATATGCTCCAATTACTCTATGCCCCATCTGTTATGAACCAAATATATATGATTGAAATGAGAATTGTGATTCTGCACCTAATGATATTACGTCTATGAATTCTTATATTCTGCCTTGCATTTTGAAACTTTATCTCTTTGGAATTTGTCCTCTTTTGACATGGATATGTTAGTCACTTGCTGAGCTTTATATGCTCACCCCGTTGTTGTATAAATTTTTCAGGATAGCTTGTCGCTTACTTAAATGTTAAGATTGGGCTGAGGTAGTGGAAAGCTAAAAGATTTTGGGCAGATCTTTATTAGTATATATGTTTTTGTTGTATAAGCACATGCTGCATCTAATGAAATGTTGACGATGAATCTAAACTTGTGGATTTTGTAAAAGTTTAAAGGACCTCTCATGTTTAAGATTCTGGAATGTTAAGTTTAATTCGTGTAACGATATGAACTTATGGTAAACGTTGGTTTTATGATTGTACAAACTCCCACACTTGTGAATTTATGTTGTGATTATTATTTTGGTGAGTTGGGTTCAGATTTTATGAATAATCGAGCGATGTGTTATATGTTTATGAACTACATAGGGTTTATAAATTTATGAATTTATGTTGTGGTTATTATTTTGATGAGTTGGGTTCAGATTTTATGAATCATCGAGCGATGTGTTGTATGTTCATGAACTACATAGGGTTTATAAATTTATAGATTATAGAGGTGAAAATTTAATCTGAATGTTTTTTTAGTGACCTAAAATGTTAGTGTAGTTCCTGGATTGATTTGTTTTCTTGAATTTTAAAATTATCGATATTTTGAGGGGCGTGACAAAAATGCTTATGAGATTGAGTTACCTAAAGATTACGGAGTATCTTCTACATTTAATGTGGCTGATTTAAGTCTTTTTTATAATCATGATGACGAAACAAACACGGACTTGAGGACAAGTCTTTTTCAACCAAGGTAGATTGACACGGGAGTGTCTAATTTGCTACAATCTGTTCATATGGACAATGCTGATAATATGATATTTTTTTCAGCCAATAATATTGCCATATAATCTTCCAGCCTACTCAGATAAGACAGCTCATCAGCATATTCCCTACACAAAGGAATACATTAATGGAGTTGGTTGGCAATTGTAAAGCTATATCATGGTGTTTTTCTTCATGGTTAAGGAATACATTAATGGAGTTGGTTGGCAGCTGTAAAACACTTAATTTCGAAATTTCCTATGCATGAAGGGTTGTTTCATGCACTAGTATTTATTTTGGGGTTTATGGCTTAGAAAGGACTTTAGAAAACTGAGGATATTGGAAGAAGCTCTCTTGGAGTGCTCTTTTTAACCCTGTATCTCTTGGATGTGTCCTTGAGTGGTGAGTCTTTTTCTTTCAGTTTTGTATCCTTGTTTATTGTCATTAGGGTGGTGATCTTTCTGTATCCCTTTAGATTTTAAACTTGGTGGTGAGCTATTTTTTGTTTTACTGAAGTTTCTTCAAGAGATTGTTCCTTGCTGTCTGTGACATTTTCTATCTGAACAACTATTCTATTAGTGTTCTTTCGAAATCCATTCTGTATTTTTACCCTCCCCAATATCACATTTGCACGAGCATGTGTACTAGTTTCTTCCGACGAAGATCTTCCTAATGAGGTTTTCTATCATGATCTTGACGGGAACACTCGGAAGGTACATGTCTCATATTCCTGGAAGCCACAACGATGTCAGCGTTGCTTATCTTTTGGTCATGCAAATGGAGTTTTTTAGCAAACTCCAAAACTGATCACAAAGGTCTATCGACAACGCCAAGCGCCTTATATATAATGATGGATGACATTGTAAAGTTATATATAATGATGCATAATGATGAAATTATGTAATAAAAATATTAAACATTTTGAAACCATGTTGTAGTGTCAAGCATATTGATCATGCTTAATAAATTTCGAAATTATGCATGATGAATCTTACGATTTATGGATTATTGATTTTTACCATAATGAAAGTACCTTATTGATCTTTGTTGTAATAAATCTTACTCTTTCGTTTTAAACATGATACATGTTTTTATTTGGCATAAATGAAACAAAATCATATGTTTTGAAACAATCGAAAAGACGAAAATATTCTTGAAAATTATATTGCTCAATCTTATTGATTTTGATGAATCCATTTGTATCATCTTTGTGAATCTCTTGGATTTTGATAATGATTTTGATGATTTAAATTTGAATATTTTTTTATCGAAATCACAATCTTGATCTCTTGAAATTTATAACATGAAATCCTTTATGTATCAAGATTGTTTTCTATTTAAAAGGAGATTTATCGAAATGTTTCATAGTCTTTTAGTATTCATGATCTTGATAATTATGTTTTGAAACTTTATGTAAACCAAGAATGTTCATCATGATTCTCTTTTTGAATATTTAAATAGGAGAATTTTCTAGATGAATCATGATTTTGATGATTGAATATTTGACGTGCATGAATTGAGATCTTGCTCTCCTACTATTCTTTTTGCTATTCACGAAAAGGAAGACTAATTCTAATAAATCATGATATGCTATATGAATTTTATTGTATTCATGAAGTAATATATCATCACTAATTTTTGTTTATATTCCTTCATGTGATGATATGAATGTATGAAACACTTATGATATGATTTTTTATACAATTCCATGTATTCGTGAAATATTTATCTCATCACCCAATTAATTCCTCTTGATACTCCTAATGTGGTGAAGTGAAATTATATATGAAATACAAATGGGGAGAAGTTTTGATCATGCATGGTACGATATAATTTGACAAATTGATACCATCATGATATGAAACATTTATGATTTGCAATGATGTATGAAATACTTGTGCCTTCTAATTATGATGTGATGTATTACATATGATGTAAATTTTGATTTAAAATACTATGAGTTGTTGCTAAAATGATGTATTATAAATATTGATTTAATGTTTTGTATCATGAATACTCTAAATGATGAATGTTTGGTATCATGATCAAAATGTTAATAAATAATTAAAAATTTTAGTATCATGTATGATATCCTCATAATGTTGATCGATTTATTCAATATCGTGCATGAAAGAATATAAGGTTTTTGAAAATGTGCATATTCTAATTTGAAAATATGATGATGCACAAATAAGATTGATACTTACCTTTGTCATAATTGATGTAAAGGGTCTTCCCTTCTTTTTGACAATGACAAAGGGGGAGATAGCTAGCTTGCACAAGTCAAGAAGATGCAAAAACTTGATTGATAGCTTGGCTATCTTAAGTAGCAAAGATTGCTAACTTTGCTTATTTCAAGAAGCAAAAGTTGTCTTCTTGAACATTACTATCTTGCCTATCTCAAGAAGCAAGACTTGCAAACTACACATTACAATAGGAAGCAAGAATCGATAGCTTACACACTTGAACAAGAAAGCAATCTTGTATTTGCTTTCGAAATTTTTACTAGCTTGTATGTTGCAAAACTTGCTCACTTTTTCAAACACTTTGCTAGCTTGCACTTTGTAAAGGAAGCGAAAATAACACTTCTCAAAAGAGAAGAAAGAACTTACTAACTTGAAGATCACAAAAATTTGCTACCTTGGATGATGTAAAATTTGCTAAGATCACTATCTCAAAAGAGTTGCTATCTAAAAAAAAAAAGCAAATGTGCTATCTTGCCTATCTCAAAATACAAAACATGCTAACTTGTTACAGAAGCAAAATTGCTAGCTCAAACATTGCAAAGGAAGCAAAAATTTGCTAGCTTGCAACTTGCATATCATGAAAATTGCTAGCTTGTAGTCTAAAGAGAAGCAATTATTTGTTCTTGGTGACTTTGCAGATGGCTATCTTAATGTACCTTGGATTGTTCTTGGTGACTTTAATACTGTTCGGTACATAAATGAAAAAGTGTGGGGTAGACAGCTTTCAGAAAGTCAGCTTCAGAGTTTTAATGATTACATAGATACTGCTGCATTGACTAATATGAAATCTGTGGGTAATTGGCTCTCCTGGAGTAATCAAGGTGCTGCTAACAGAAAAATAATGGCTCGACTCGATAGATGTCTGATTAATCAAGAATGGTTAATAGTTTACCCTAATTCACTTCTTGAGTATGATGCACCATTGTTTTCTGATCATTCTTTAATGTACATACACGTAGATAAAGCAACACCAAAAGGCAAGAAACCCTTTAGATTCTTTAACATGTGGAGTACTCATCCTCAGTTCCTTGATGTTATCAGATCAGCTTGGAATGTTAATGTGCATGGATTCCCCCCTTACATCTTATGTCAAAAACTCAAAGCCTGCAAAGCAGCACTTAAGGAGTGGAATACAAATACCTTTGGCAATATTACCACCCGAGTTCAATTTTGCATAAAGGAACTAATAGCAATGCAATATGAGCTGCAACTTCAGCCCCATGATGAGAATCTTATCGAAAAAGAGACAGAAGCTATAAATAACTTCATGCAAGCCTTAAAGCAGGAGGAAAGTTTTGCAAAACAGAAGTCTCAATAGCATTTGCTTACTTTAGGGGATTCCAATACTAAGTTTTTTTATGCTTCCATTGGTACTCGAAGAGCCGTTAACCGTATCAGGAAATGCAGAGACAAAGATAACAATCTTATTGAGAATTTAGATGAGGTTAAAGAATACACTAAGCAATTTTTTTATTCCTTACTCAACCAAGCGGGGCAACCTAATAATATTCATGTGGAACCAACTACAAAGCTTGATTCGAGTGCTATTTCTATCCTCAATGCCCCAATTACAGATGACGAAATAGTAAGAGTTGTCTTTAAGTCACCAAAGCACAAATACCCTAGTCCAGACGGATTTCCTACTGAATTTTACCAAATTACATGGTATATTATTGGTAATGATGTGATTAAAGCTTGCAAACACTTTTTCTCTTCGGGTCATATTCTTAGAGAGATGAATTACACTTTTATTTCTTTAATTCCCAAGAATCCAAGGGCTGATTCACTAGAGAACTATCGACCCATATCTTTATGCAACTTTATTTACAAGATCATCTCCAAACTGTTAGCAGATAGATTGTAAAAGATAATACATAAGATAATTAGTCCAAATCAGTCTGCTTTCATCAAAGGGAGAAGTATACATCATAATATTCTGCTTGCTAATGACTTGGTCAAGGATCTGCACTCAAAAGCAAAAGGGACAAAAATATGTTTTAAAGCTGATCTACGAAAAGCATTTGACTCAGTTAATAGGAACTTTATCTATAAGATGCTCCACGGTATGAACTTCCCTCAGCAATGGGTTAATTGGATTCAATGTTGCTTAGAAACTCTAAAGTTTTCAATACTCTTCAACGGCTCACCTATTGGTTTTTTTGGGAGCAAGAATGACATCCGACAAGGCGATCCACTCTCTCCATATCTCTTTAGTATTGCAATGGAAGGACTTAGCTATATGTTGGAATATGCGGTCTCTGATGGCAGTATTAAGGTACCCCATGCTGGCCCTATTCATATATCACATATAATCTTTGTAGATGATTTTCATATCTTTCGTTAGAATGATTTAACTTCAGTAAGAAACCTAGATATAGAAGGAGATTCTCCAGCAATTCGAACTCAATAGAATGCCGCAACCAAACTTGCATCAAGAATTAGGTGACCTCATGCAATGTTTTTCAAGAAAAGGGTCTCTTACACAATTGACAAAGGTTATATTCAGATGCACTATTTGGTGGATGTGGAAGGAAAGATGTAGTAGAATCTTTGATTATCAACACACAAACAATGCTCACATAGATTATTAGAGACTCAAGATCATGTATGGAGAACGATCTCAAAATGGAACACCTTACACAAAGAGAAAAAGATATTTTTATCAAATTCAATTTTGCTATTAGCTAAAGATCTTGGGCATGATGTCAAAAGCTATACCCACAGGAAATTTTGGCATATCTGGACCTTAAATTTTATTTGTTGGCCATAGTTAAGAGTTATAGTCTACAGTATGTGTAGTCATAACAACCGCATGAGTACTCTACGAGTTACCTAGCTTCGTCTATAACTTGTATAGATAAAGTTATTTGTAGAAACGTAACACAAAATCAATTTATTTTTACTTATAAAAAAAAAATTATTTGTTATCTCAAGAAAAGTAAAGAAGCTAAACTTACACATCTTTAATTGCTAGATGGCATGATGATAAAATTTGATACTATGTTTTTCATGAAATGTATGAAACTTTTTATCTCTAAACACATAAGAGTAGGAACTTCTCCTTTTTGTTAATGACAAAGGGGGAGAAATATGATGACATGACATGTTATGCATAAGTTTATGATGACATGTTGCTTGGATTCTTGAATCCAAGAGTTTCTATCAATAAGCCATATTGATAGGGGGAGTTTGTTTAAACTCCTGGAGTTAAGGTTAACTCCGTCATCAAGTGGCTGTCATCATCAAAAAGGGAGAGATTGTTGAATCTCGTATTTTGACGATAAAACCACTTGATATGTGTTTATGATTTAATATGCGTTTTGAGTGATGCGGGATGCTTCGATCAGGATGAGACAATTAAAGCAGGAGGAATTAACATTGCGCAAGAGGAGATCACGTCAGGATATTGGATGGCAAAATACTTCGAACGTTGGGCATCGGGCCAAGGAGAGCAAAATTGTGCCTAGGATATCGGGGTTGCAGAATTGCGCCAAGGACAATGCGTTGAAGAATCGGACGAAGCGCCAACCAATGACGTGCCGAGCAATAGAATGCCAATTCGCGTTGTAATAATTGTCTACATTGGAGTAGAGTGTTGGTTTGTGTGTGTAGGATTAACTACGATAACGATGAAGACATAAAACGAAACAAAGTGCCGGAGTTAAGTGCGAAGGATTCGTTGGGAGTTCGAGAGTCCGACGGAAGTCCAAAGGTTCATCGGGAATGCTGTCGGAACTAGCCGAGAATGAGTAGGGAGCTTGCCGAAGGGTTTTTCGGAAGCTCGCCGGAAGGTTCGTTGGAAGTTCGCGGAGCTCACCGAGAAAGATTGGAGCTTGCCAAAGAAGCTCGTCGGAACTCGCCAAGATCAAATCGTGAAGTCTAGGAGCTTACTAGGAGTCCGCAGAATGGTTTTCGAGAGTTTATCGGAAGACCACCAGAAGTTCACCGGAAGCTCGCCGGAAGAAGTCTTGACTTACGGACTTTGTAATAGCTTAGGAAATGTCTTTAAATTCATAATTAGCATGTTAATTAGGATTAGGATTAGGTGTTAATCCTATAGCCCAAGTAGGGGCCAATTGGGCCTTAGTTCGGACTAGGTTGGGCCAAGTTTAGAGCCCAACCAGTGAGCTAAAATAGTGTAGGCGGTGGCACCGCTGGACTGAGTGGTGGCACCGCCCATCACCCGAGAGGTTGAGCAGTGGCACCGCTAGCCTCGGAAACCCAAGAGAATTCAAAATTTCGAGCCCAAATTTGAATCCTCTTGGGGCCTATAAATACCCCTCAATTCTCAGTAGAGAACACAACTTTTGGAAAAACAATATATGTGAAAAAAAGCCTTAGGAAAGTCTTTAGCAAGTCTTGTTTTCAATTGCTTGAGTGTTCACCTCCTTCTTTCTCTTTGAAAATTTGTAAGAGAGTGAACCACTTGTAAAAGATTGTAAGAGGGGGTATTTGTCCTTCCCCTTCAAAGTGATTTGCTAGTGAAAGTTGGGACCCTCATCGAAGAAGGCTTCGTAAGTGGATGTAGGTCACATGACCGAACCACTATAAATCGGTTTACATTTATCTTATTATCATTTATATTACTGCAAACCATCTTCACTTTGATGCTCTACTTCTTTGTCTCCTTCTTACGTATGCCTTCAAGTTAAAACGCAATCGAAACGGTTTCAAACGAAACGTTGCTTTTATCGTACAAAGTTTCCGAAAGTGTTTAAATCGTCGAAAGTTTATCGTACTTTACCGTTGCACTAATTCACCCACCCCCTCTTAGTGCCGCTCCAATCCTAACAATTTATATCAGAGCCACAATTTTCTACTTTAGTTTAACTCTCAAATAGAAATGGCTCTTTACAGCTTTCAAGAGGGTCACTCTCTCGTTCGTCCTCCCTTTTTTCAATCGGATGGACTATACTTATTGAAAAACTCGAATGAGAGTTTTCTTACTTTCTTTGGATTTGAATTTATGGTACATAGTCGAAAATGGATTTGAAATGTCTTCTCTTCCAATGAACCATTGGAATGATTTGGAGAAGAAGATGTTTTCTTTAAACGCAAAGGCTATGAATGCCTTATTTTACGCTTTGGACAAAAATGAGTTCAATCGGATTTCTACATGCGAAACGGCTTTTGATATTTGGCGAATACTTGAAATCACGCACGAGGGAACTAGTAGAGTCAAATACTCAAAAGTTAATATTTTATTGCATGATTTTGAGCTTTTTCAAATGCAACCAAGCGAGACTATAGGCAACATGTACACCCGTTTCACGAATGTCGTCAATAATCTAAGAGCTCTTGGTAAATCTTTTGATACCGGGGAGGGTAAAAATGCAGAATGGATTTCAAAAGAACACCAATAGAATAGTTGTTCAGATAGAAAATGTCACAGAAGGAAAGGAACAAACTCTTGATAAAACTTCGGTAAAACGAAAAATAGCTCACCACCAAGTTTAAAATCAAAAGGGATACAGAAAGATCACCACCCTAATGACAATAAACAAGGATACAGAACTGAAAGCAAAAGACTCACCACTCAAGCCAAGAGAGCTTCTGCCAATATCCTCCGTTTTCTAAAGTCTTTTCTAAGCCTTAAACCCCAAAATAAATACTAGTACATGAAACAACCCTTCATGCATAAGAAATTACGAAATTAAGTGCTTTACAGCTGCCAACCAACTCCATTAATGTATTCCTTAGTCATGAAGAAAAGTACCATGATACAGCTTTACAACTGCCAACCAACACCATTAATGTATTCCTTTATGCAGGGAATATGCTGATGAGCTGCCTTATCTGAGTAGGCTGAGTTGAAGATTATGTAGCAATATTGTTAGCTGAAAAAAAATCATATTATCAGTATGGTCTATATGAACAGATTGTGGCCAATTAGACACTCCTGTGTTAGTAGTAAAGTTAATTGCACAAAAGGAAAAGCAAACCTGAATTTATAGTCGTCCATACGAACATATTGTAGCAAATTAGACACTCCCATGTCAATCTCCCCTAGTTGAAAAAGACTTATCCTCAAGTTCTTGTTTGTTTCATCACCATGATTATAAAAAGAACTTAAATCAGCCATATTAAATGTTGGGGATACTCCGTAATCTTTAGGTAGCTCAATTTATAAGCATTTTTGCCATTTCTCTTAAGCACCTTGAATGGACCATCAGCCTTAGGTTTCAGTTTTCCAAATTTTCCCGGAGGAAACCTCTCCTTCCTTAGATGAATCCAGACCAAATCCCCTGCATTAAACTCCACAAGTTTTATGTGTTTGTAAGTAGCTTGCATGTACCTCTCATTTTGTTTCTCAATGGATGTTTTCACACCCTCGTACAGCTTCTTTATCTGCTTAGCTCTTTCATCAGTATCTCCATTAAATTGCTTTGTTGTAGAATGAGGGATTAAGTCCAAAGGACCAGCAGGATTAGCACCATAAACTACCTCAAAAGGACTTTTACCAATACAATGATGCATAGAACGATTGTAAGCAAACTCAATTTGTGGAAGAATGACATCTCATTGCTTAATATTCTTGCCAACATAGCTTCTAAGCAAATTTCCCATGCTTCGGTTTGTTACCTCAGTTTGCCCATCGGTTTGTGGATGATGCGAGCTGTTGAAATTCAAAGAAGTACCTAGCTTCCTCCAAAGAGTTCTCCAAAAATGACTAACAAATTTTGAATCTCGATCAGATACCATAGTTCTTGGAATACCATGCAATTTAACAATCTCCTTAAAATATAAATCAGCAATATGAGATGCATCATTTGATTTATTGCATGGAACAAAGTGAGAAACTTTTGAAAATCTGTCAACAACAACCATGATAGAATCCTTATTCGTTTGTGTTCTTGGTAGTCCCAAAATGAAATAAAGACTCATATCCTCCCATGGAGCATTTGGCACTAGCAATGGAGTATACAAACCAGAATTTTGACTTCTTATTTTTGCAAATGACACAATCGGCATTGCTTCACATGTCTATCTACATCTCTGAACATTTTAGGCCAGTAGAAATTTGATTGAAAAAGAGCTAGAGTCTTGTCCCTACCGAAATGTCCTCCCAAAATACCACCATGAGCTTCAGCTAGAATTACTTGTCTCAAAGAACAAGATGGAACACACAAAGCATTAGCTCGAAAAAGAAAACCATAAAAGATAAAAAATTGTTGAAAGGAACTTGATTTACAATTCTGCCATATCGAGCCGAAATCCACATCATTTTCATATAAATCTTTGAATGTTTCAAATCCAACCACTTTGACTTCCATTGCTAATATTAAAGAATGCTTTCTACTCAATGCGTCAGCAACTACATTTTGAACACCAGGTTTGTTCTAGGTTGTAAAGTTGTAAGATGGTAAAAACTCCACCCAAGCTACATGCCTCTTGTTTAGCTTGTGCTAGTGATTAATGAACTTTAATGCCTCATGATCAGAATATAGAACAAATGGCTTGGCAAGAAGATATTGACTCCAATGAGACAGCTTGATAAATCGCATAAAACTCCTTATCATAAGTAGAGTATTTCTTTCTCGTATCATTCAGCTTTTCACTAAAAAATGCAATGGGCTTTCCGTCTTGACACAAAATAGCACCAATTCCCACATTAGGTGCATCACATTCAACTTCAAATACATTATCAAAATTTGGTAGAACTAAGATAGGAGCTTTAGTAAACTTTCTTTTCAAAAGCTGAAAAGCATCGTTAGCTTCACTAGTCCGTTTGAATTTATCACATTTTAGACATTCGGTGATTGGAGCGACAATAGAGCTGAAACCCTTGATAAATCTTCTGTAAAATGAAGTTAAGCCATGGAAACAACTCACATCATGCAACGAAGCAGGTGTTGGCCAACTGAGAATAGCCTCTAGCTTACTTTGATCCATCATGATTCCATCTTTTGAAACAACATACCCCAGAAACACCACACTAGAAGTAAAGAAATCACACTTCTTTATATTAGCATAAAGCTTTTAATGCCTCAAAATAAGAAAGATCTCTTTCAGATGATTCATATGCTCCTCTTCGCTCTTGCTGTACACCAATATATCATCAAAATAAACTATAACAAATATTTCAATGCATGGCTTAAGCATGTGATTCATAAATCTCATGAAGGTGCTAGGAGCATTAGATAGCACAAATGGCATAACCAACCATTCATATAAGCCTTCTCTAGTTTTAAATGCTGTTTTTCACTCATCTCCGGGCCTCATTCTTATTTGGTGATAGCCACTCCTCAAATCAATTTTTGAGAAAATATAAGCACCACACAATTGATCAATTAAATCATCTAACCTTTGAATAGGAAAGCGATAGTCCACTATGATTTTGTTGATGGTGCGACTGTCCTCGCACATTCTCCAAGAACCATCCATCTTAGGCACTAACAAGGCTGGAACCGCACAAGGACTCATGCTCTCCCGGATTAACCCTTTTTTCATCAATTCATCAACTTGCCTTTGAAGTTCTTCATGCTCCTTGGGACTCATTCTATATGTTGCCTTATCAGGTAGAACAACCCCGGGAATAAGATCAATGTGATGCTGGATATCTATCAAGGGTGGAAGGCCATGTGGAATCTCTTCTGGTATAACATCTTCAAACTCTTCCAAGATTTGTTTCATGATTTCTAGTGTCTCCCTGTGTTGTTCATTTTCTTCTACTACTAGTAGAGCCATAATATGACCACCCTTGTCTAATTCATCTTTGAATTCACCATAAAACATAAAAGCGCTAACTTTCTGTTTTGGTGCACTGATTTCGGATGGTTGTAATAGAGCTAAAATAATATTCTTTTCATTCACCTTAAAAGAATAAGTATGTTTGTAGCCGTCATACAACACCCTTCTATCATAATGCTATGGTCTTCCCAACAGCAAATGACAAGCATCCATAGGAGCAACATTACACCATACTTCATCTTTATAATACTTGCCAATAGAAAATGAAACTAAACATCTTTTAGTTACATTGATGTCATTTCCTTTTTGCAGCCAACATAACTGGTATGGATGTGGATGAGGGATGGTGTCCAACTTTAGCTTCTGTACCATCTCTAAAGATACCACATTCTCAAAGTTGTTACTGTCGATGATCACCAAGCTTACTTTGCCAAGAGAAGTGCATTTAGTGTGAAACATATTTTTTCTCACCCAACTTTCATCGTCGGCCACATATGACACTTGTAAACTACGTTGCAATACAATAAACAAACCAAGATCAGTATAAGTAATCTCTTCCTCATCATCATCGTATTTTGGTTCGTCATCAGTTTCATCTTCTCCTCCATCACTATGATCTTCAACCAAAGTTACAATCCTCCTATTTGGACAATCTGGTGCGATATGCCCAAAACCATGACATTTGAAGCATTTTCGGCCACTTGGGGTAGAAGAATTAGTTTTTTTTTGCTGCCAGCAGATTCTTCACCCTTTTCTTGCACCTTTGATATCACCTTGCTTTGAATAGTAGGCTTGGAACTTCCTCCTTTTGTATATCCTTCTTTTGAGCCGTACCGAAAACTCTTTTCAAACTTCTGTTGCTTTTCAACTTTTAATGAAAGATTGCTCACATCATTTAAAGACCAATATGGCTATAGCTGAACAAATTTAACAATCTCATACTTCGGACCTCCTAAGTATCTTGCAATTGTTTGCTCTTCCGGTTCCACAAGCTCTCCTTTTAACATCAAATTATCAAATTCTGCAGTGTACTCCTCCACACTAAAATCTTTTTGCTTGAACTCATGTATTTTGAGAAAATCTCTTACCTATAATTATGAGGTAAATATTTTCTCTTCAGATCCCTTTTAATTTTCTCCTATTTAACGATCTTACTCTTCCCCTCACATTCTCTTTGTTTCTTCAGATTTTTCCCACCAAAAAGATGCATTCCGCTTGAGTTTGAGTGCCACAAGTTTGACCTTCTTTTGTTCTGGTGGTTCATGAAAATCGAAAATTCTTTCTACTGTATTAAGCCAATCGATAAAGTCATCAACATTTATTTTACCTTCAAATTATGGAATATCAAATCTGGGGATATATTTATTTTGCCACTCGTCTTGGACTTCATTTTTTCTTAGACATCTTCTCGACTCCCTTGGAAGATGAGGTGTATCATCATCAGAAGTAAACTCTCAATCGTCATTTTCATGCTGGTTATGTCTACTTTGAAGTTCGTCGATTATTTCATTGTTTTTCTTGTAGGCTACGTAGCAATTTTCGTAGCTGTAGCCTCAACGACTCAGCGTCATCTTCATGGTCGCTACCTTCACCAACTACATCTTTTCCAATCCGCCTTGTCATGATCTCTAGCCTTTAGCTCTGATACCAAACTGATACCGAGGAGGGTAAAAATGTAGAATGGATTTCGAAAGAATACTAATAGAATAGTTGTTCAGATAGAAAATGTCACAGAAGGCAAGGAACGAACTCTTGATGAAACTTCGGTAAAACGAAAAATAGCTCACCACGAAGTTTAAAATCAAAAGGGATACAAAAATATCACTACAGATACAAAACTGAAAGCAAAAGACTCACCACTTAAGGACATATCCAAGAGATATAGAGTTCAAAAGAGCACTCCAAGAGAGCTTCTGCTAATATCCTCAGTTTTCTAAAGTCCTTTCTAAGCCCTAAACCCCAAAATAAATACTAGTGCATGAAACAACCCTTCATGCATAGGAAATTTCGAAATTAAGTGCTTTACAGCTGCCAACCAACTCCATTAATATATTCTTTAGTCATGAAGAAAAGTACCATGATACAGCTTTACAACTGCCAACCAACTGCATTAATGTATTCCTTTGTGCAGGGAATATGTTGATGAGCAGTCTTATCTGAGTAGGCTGAGTTGAAGATTATGTAGCAATATTGTTGGCTGAAAAAAAAAATCGTATTATCAGTATGGTCTATACGAACAGATTGTAGCAAATTAGACACTCCCGTGTCATCTTTTTCGAATTTTGATCTCGTGAGCAAGATCTTAAGATCCCTTCCAAAAAGGTGGGATCCTAAAATAACCGCAATACAAGAAACAAAAGATTTAAATATTTTTCCACTTGAAAAACTAATTGGTTCATTGATGACATATGAAATGGTGCACAATACACATGATGAACATGATGAACAAAATCACCTTCAAAAGAATAGGAAGGATTTTGAACTCCGGACAAATGAATACCACTTGAGCGATGACTCAAGTGATGAGGACAATGATGAACTTGAACTTCGAACACTAAATCTTAATAAGTTGATTAAACAAAAATCTAAAATAAATAATGAACTTGAACGGAGGAAGAGGCCAAAAAAGAGGAAGGCAACCAAGGATGAATCAAAAACTTCCAATGGTGAAATGGCGAATTGGGCTTTGACGAGCTTCGACTACAAGGTAAGTAAATCAACTCTCTTGAATTATTTTGAAATTACATAATACTTTTCATGAGTTATTTTTAATTTAGTTTAGGATTAATTTTCTTAAAAATTACATGAAAATAAAAAAATTAGAAATCATGCTTATCATTCTAGTAATTTTGAAAATAATCATGAAAATTATATGTTTATGATAAACAAAATGATTTTGATTAAAAATGCCTTTTAAAATATGATATCATGCCTAATAAATTTATTTTATGAAGCTATGCATGATGATGATGAGTTTTGGGTAATTTATAGTTTATTGATTATTGATGATTTCCATAATGATCTTTGTTAGAATCCTTATAGATTCTAAACTTGGGGTTGATCTCTTTAGGGGATCGACCTCCTTGGAACTCTATAGGAGTTCCTCCCTCCAAGTTGCTGCTTAAAGACTGCAGAAAAGATTCATCTATTGCTTATGAAAAGAGGTGGAATACATGACTATTTATAGGGCTTCTAAACCCTAACTCCTAATAGGGCTTCTAACCAACTCCTAATAGGACTTTTACTCAAGACTCCTACTTCTAACCAACTCCTAATAGGACTCCTAACCCTAGCTGGCCTCTTCACCTCTTTAATAAGGGTCGGCTTAGGTAGGTCTTACATGAATGTCCCTCTCAATTAGGACTCTCCTAGCTAGAGTCATAACAGACTCGCCCTCTTCAAATCAGCCTTGTCCTCGAGGCTGACGATTAATGAATTTTGGGAATTTGATCTTCAAGTCATCATAGTTCTCCCAAGTGGCATCTTCTGTTAGTAGGTTTGCCCATTGTATTAGCAATTCGGTAGTGGATCGTCGTCGTCGAGTCACGATCCGTCGATCAATAATGGCACTTGACTGAGTCTGAAGTTCTCCTTGGGTAGTCATATTTGTTGGGTGGCTTTGGGCAGTCTCCAAGCACCTATTTACAAATTTCGTCTAGCTGTCGGTTTGTGGGTGATATGTCATACTCCTTTTCAATTTAGTACCCTGCATATGGAATAACTTTGTCCAAAATCTGCTTGTGAAGATGCAAGTAGAATTTATCATAAGCACAATGCGTCCATTATAGTGTAATTCTTTTGAGTCCCAATTGTAATGAGTCATGGGGCTTGGTGCTTCCTCCAATTTTTTCATAATCTTACTAGTCTCTGAATCTTCCTGCCATTCCATCTTAATATCCTCAAAGAAGTCACTAGTCGGAAGTGAAACGGTCAAAACTTCAACTTCCTCGGGTAGTTGCGAAAGCGCATCTACAAGAACATTCTCTTTCCCCTTTTTGTAAGTTATTTCATAATAAAATCCAAGAAGTTTTGTTACCCATTTTTGCTGCTCAGGGGTTGATATCTTTCGCTCCAAAAAGTACCTGAGGCTTTTATGGTCGGTTTTAATTTGAAATCGTCGACCAATCAAGTAGGGTCTCCACCTCGTTGCTGCACGCACAATGGCGAGCATATCCTTATTATATGTGACTTATTTTGATGGGAGGGAGATAATGCCTAGCTAGTGTATGTGAGTGGTCGACCATCTTGCATGAGAATGGCTCCAATTCCGACTCTAGATGCGTCGGCCTCAATAATGAAGGGTCGGTTGAAATCTGGTAGTGTTAGCACCGGCGTCATCGTCATGGCTGCCTTAAGTTTGTCGAAGGCAGCGGAGGCTCTGTCTGACCATTGGAAGACATCTTGTTTTAGTAAGGAAGTAAATGGTGCACTGATCTCTCCAAAGTTTTTCACGAACTTGCAGTAGTAGCCTGTTAAACCTAGAAAGCCATGTAACAATTTTATGTTCCTCGAGGTCAGCAAGTTTTGCATTGCTCTAATTTTGAAGGGGTCTACTACCACACCTTCCTCTGATATGATATGCCCAAGATATTCCACCTACATTTGAAGAAATCAAAAATTCATAGTAGTTGTTGTGTGTTCAAAAGGTGGTTTTCGGTATGTTTTCTTCGCATACTCGTATTTGATGATACCCGAATCGAAGGTCCATCTTTATAAAGATTTGTGCTCCCTTTCATCTAGAAATTCATCTACTATACGAATAAGGTATTTGTCCTTGATGGTTATGCCATTGTGTAACATCCCCCATTGAAAAAAAAAAAAATTAGTAAATGCATGTTTGTAAATATGAGGATTATTTAATAAATTTTTTAATTAAATAATATTATATTAAAGTTTGTGGCTAAGGACCTAAGAGTAAATATTAAAATTTTGATATGATTTATAGAATATTCAGAATCGAGTAAATAAAAATAAAATAAAATAAAATGGAGGACATGTGTCATTAACAAGGATGAGCCACTTGCATTTATTCTAAAGATTGACACCTAAACCCCCATGCATGCTTGCCACCTCACTATTTTAGCATGAGCCAAACCTAAGTAATTTAAGGCATCATTAAAAAAGAAACTTTGCAGCCAACGTTAATTTGAGGAGAAGAAGAAGAAGAGAAGAAGAAGAAGAAGAAGGAGAAGAAGAAGAAGAGGAAACTTTGTTTGAGGTTTTGCATCAACTCCCTATACTTGGGAATCAAACTCATCTACGGCAAGTGTTATAACCCATCCTAGAGATAAATTTTGATCCTTGTTTTCATGTTTATTTTGAGAAAATTGGGAGATTGCGGCTGTATGAAAGATATCTATGCCGTTTATACATCAAATGTTGAATCTGAAAATTTTCAGATTTTGACCTTTCGGTACTGGTATGACTATAACATTTTGCACCAATTTCAGATTGAGGAAAAACCTCTTTCATATGAAAGGAGACTTAAAGAGCTTTCATTTAACATAAAAATTGAAAGATTTGGAGTAAAATTACATTCCAAACAATTTAATGAAAATACCTTATGTATTTGGTAAAACAGATACTATGAATTCTGACCTTCTGTTACTAAATTGCTCATAACTCTCTATTGAAAATTCTGAATTACACAAAACTTAGTTCTTTGGAAACTAGATTTACATATAATTCTTATGACATATAATATATAAATTTTGAAGTACGTTTGCATTTTGAAAAATCTGTTTAAATTGATTCTATCAATTCTATAAAACAGATATGATTAATTCTGACGTTCGATTACTAAATTGCTCATAACTCTCTAGCGTAAATTCTAAATTATACAAAACTTAGTTCTTTGGAAACTAGATTCATATTTCTTTCTTTTGACATATAATATAGAAATTTTGAAGTACGTTTGCATTTTGAAAAATCTGTTTAAATTGATTCTATCAATTCAACAAAATAGAGATGATTAATTCTGACCTTCTATTACTAAATTGCTCATAACTCTCTATCGAAAATTCTAAATTATACAAAACTTAGTTCTTTGGAAAATAGATTCATATATCTTTCTTTTGACATATAATGTAGAAATTTTGAACTATGTTTTCCTTCTAAAACATCTATTTAAATTGATTCTATCTAGTCAGCAAAATAGGGATGATCAATTCTGACCTTCCTTTACTCTATTTGTTGTAACTTCCTGTTAAGAACTCAAAAAATTATAAATCTAAGTTCATCTGAAAATAGATTGATACAGCTTTCCAATGACATCTAGTTTTAGTGATTTGGAGCATGCTTGGTCACTCAAACAATCGAGAAATATACCATTCAAATTCTATCAGAATTGAAAACTTTGTTGGGTTTTGCCTATTCAATTTTCATCCTATTGGAAATTTTATTTCTGCTAAATTCATCTTCAATTGAGCATTATACTAGTCCTTTGAAATTCTTGTATTGTTCATCCTGAAGTTGTTATATATCTGAAATTTATTATGTAATGCTTTGTATGCATTACCTTGTTTGATAAAGGCACATGCATATCTTCGTTGTTCCGCATGTGCTTCTGATATGTGCCAATGTTATTATTCATACTACCCTTTTTGTACTCTGGTGCCTTGTGGGATATTGTGAACCTTTGCCAGAAATGGTAAAGGGAGTTATGCTTAGAGCCCGCGATTGCTCTACCGGCCCCATTGACTTCACTCAGACGTGGGTGGAAGGAGCTCCCAGACGTGGGAGATTTTGCTTGGTAGTCATCCAGAAATGGATGAATCACATTATATATATAGTCCCACAGCGCCCTCTATGGTTATTGATATGATATCTAAAGCTTTGTTTATGAGTTCATATTATGCTTTGGTTAAAAATGGAATGCATGCTACATAAAAAATGACATACAAGCTTGTGTTTATTATTCGGTTTACTTGTTATACTTTGAAATGTTTCATTTGTCATTATTATGCCCCCAAACACTCTTATGCCTTTGATATGCACCTAAATGCTTCATGTGCCATTTGATACATGCCTAAATGCTTCTTTTGCCAATGAAATGCTCCAATTTCCTTTCTCCGATTGTAATGTCTAATGCTTGTTTTTGAATGAGGAAAAACCTTTGTGATTTTATATCAAATGAGATGACTTCAAATGAACACTTGTATTTCTACTTTTGTATCTTGATACTAAGTCTGCTTGAACTTCTCCTAACGCCATGGATATGTTAGACGCTTGCTGAGCTATTTATGCTCACCCCGTTGCTATATAAATTTTTCAAGGTAGCTTGTCACGCACTGAAAAGCTAGAATTAGGTTAAAGCAGTAAAAGGCTAGAATATTTTTGAGCTAATCTTTGTTTGATGATAGGTTTTTGTTGTATAGTATACTTTACTTCTGATGTAATGTTAAGGATCTATCGATACTTATGTTTCGTAAAAGTTTAAAGGACCGCTCATGTGTATGGAATGATAAGTTTAAGTTGTATAAGAATAAGAACTCATGGTAAATAATTTTCTTTTTGTGATTGTATATACTTCTACGATTATGGATTTGTGTTGTGGTTGATGTTTAGTTGAGTTGCCTTTGGATTTTGTGAATCTCTAAGTCAAGTGGATTATGATTTATGTAACGTACATGTTTATGAATTGTGAATATTGATTTTTGAAAGATTCTTAGTATCCTCAAATTGTTAGATTGGATCCTGGATTGAATTGATGATGAATTATAATATTATTGATTTTAGATAGGGTCACACTTCCTGAATATGATAATTCGGGAGGCGTGACAGAGTTGGTATCAGAGCATGATTTGAGGATTTCTAAGAATTTTGATATGCTAGATTTGTAATAAATTTTGAGGTTTAGTGATTTCTATTTAGAGACTGATCAAAAGTTTTTTTTGTTATTTTTAGGAAGCAAGGATGACGAGGTCATCTGGTTCTCCATTGCATCTACTTCTGCTCAATTGAGTGGAATTATGAAAACTCTAGAGGCGATAACACAAGTAATGCAACAACAAGTCCGACAAGGAAGAAATGATAAAACTAGGAATTCAAACCAGAATAGGTTGGGAATTGAATAGTTTAAGAAGCTTAGTCCTCCCAATTTTAGTGGTGAGCCTGATCCAATGGTAGCAGAACAATGGATGATGCAGATAGAGAAAATATTTGATGTTTTAAATTGCCCAGATGATAAGAAGGTTTCTCTTACTACCTTCATGCTAGAAGGAGAGGCTGAGCACCGGTGGCTAACCATGAAGAGGATTTCTGAAGCTCGACTAGAGCCAATCACTTGGAATGTATTTACATAAAAGTTCAATGATAAATATTTTTCAGATTGTATCAAAGAGCAGAAAGAATTGGAGTTCCTAAATCTCATCCAGGGAAATTTGAGAGTAGCCAAATATGAGTCTAAATTCACCGAGCTCTCTATATTTGCCACACATATGATTGATGATGAATATAGGAAAGTAAGAAGATTTGAAAGAGGATTGAGGCCGGCAATAAGAAGCCGGATATCAGTTTTAAAACTCCAAGTATACACTGATGTAGTAGAAAGAGCTTTCATACTTGAAAAAGACTTGGAGGAGATCCAAGAAATCAGGGACAAGAATAGCAAGGATAAGTTTGTTGGTAAAAGTAAGAGAGGAAATGAAGCAGAAAGAAGTAACAAGAAGGTAAAGGTTGTAAGATCCCTCACCTTTGAAAATTATTAATAAGAAATTATATGTAAATTTGAGGACCTATATGTAAATATAAAAATTTCAATGACTAAACTGCTGAGTTACAAAATGAAAAGAAAATAAAGAAAACAAAAAATTTCGGTTTTATCCCACCGCCTCCCACGCACACTCTGTTTCTTCGAGAAACAAAGAGGAGCGGTGGGGCGTGAGGAGTGAAGAAAAGAAGAAGAAGAGGGAAAAGAAGAGAGGAGGAAGAAGAGAGGAAGAAGAGGGAGAAGAGAAGAAGAAGAAGAAGAAGAGGAGGTGGCTGCAGCGAGGAGCTATGGGGCGTGGGGAGAAGAAGAGAGGAAGAAGAGGGAGAAGAAGAAGAAGAAGAAGAAGAAGAAGAAGAAGAAGAAGAATAATAAGAAGAGAGGAGGATAGCTGCGGCAAGGCTGTAGCGAGAAGGTGTGTAGCGTTGGGGAGGAAAAGGGAAGAGGAGAAGAAAAGAAGGAGAAGAAGAGGGAAAAGAGAGGGAAGAGGGAGAGGAGCGAGAGGTGGTATCAGAGCATGGTTTGAGGATTACTGAAATATTTGATATGTTGACGTGCAAAATATTTCGATGTCTAGTACACTATAGTGATCGGGAAAATTTTCTTTGATGTATTTTAGGAATCAAGGATGATGAGGTAATTTGGTCCTCCTATTTCAATTGTTTTTGATTAATTAAGTGGGATAAAAGGTTTGATCGAGGATATCAAATCAGAGTAGCGAAATGAAAGCATGGTGGACCTAATTTCATTGGTGGTAGAAAAATGGATGATGCAAACGGAGAAGATATTTGATGTACAAAATTGTTATAATGATCAAAAGATTTCTTTTCCTACCTTATATTGGAAGTAGAGGCTGATTATTATTGGTAACAATGAAAAATCTTTTTGGAGATCAGTGACAAGAATGATAAGGACAAGTTTACCAATAAGAATGTGATTGGAAACGAATCAGAAAGCGATAACAAGAGGGTCAAGACATTTCGATTTGAAAAGGAAAGTCACCACAAAAGACTCAATCATGTGTGAATTGCAAGTTAAATTATGAAACAAGTTTGTATTGGTGGGTGACTAGAGTCTATTTTGCTTGTATAAAGTTGGATCATAAAATAAAAGACTGTCCTTTAAACAAGAAGAAAGAGTCACTGCCTCATAAATCATTAGCCCATTTCAGAGTATATGCTATCACTGAATATGATTCTAAGACTTCTGAATTAGTGGTCGAAGGTATTATGCATGTTTATGAAAGAATGCAAATATTTGTTTGAACATAGGTTCTATCTACGATTTGATTCGTAACATGTTGCCTATCACTTGGGTATTCAACCTAGACCACTGTAATATGTGATATATGTAAAATACGATCATTGGAGATTCTTTGATAACGAACTTGAATCTGGTCCTCTTGTCTGATTTTTATTGGAGAACTTGAACTTTTGCTGATTTAGTTCTCCTAGAGATTTGGAGTTTTGATATTATACTTGGTATGGATTGGCTATCTTCCTATCATACCAGTATGGATTGGTATATAACAAAAGATCACTTTTTGCATATTTGATCAGCCGATCTTTTATTTTGATAGTATTAGACATGATTTATTTCCTTTCCTAATGTATCCCAGGATGACTTGCTTGGATTACCTCCAAACGTGACTTTGCTTTTGATTTGGTCCTTGGGACAATCCCAATATCTAAGCCTCTCTACAGAAAGATATCATTTGAGTAAGTGAAATTGGAAAAGCAACTACAAGGATTATTAAATGAGGTTACCATCTATTGAGGATCAAGGAGGAGAATATTTCGGTCACTCTTGGATAATTGTGTAATTGTATTGTATTGATGAAACTATTTGAGAGTAGGAGGGGGAAATAAAGAAATCATAATCATCATCTTTTCATCGATTGAGCTGTGATTAATTTAGATGACTAAATTTTCTTTTAAGGGGGAGAGAGTGTAATATCCCTCACCTTTGAAAATTATTAATAAGAAATTATATGTAAATTTGAGGACCTATATGTAAATATAAAAATTTCAAGGACTAAACTGCTAAGTTGCAAAATGAAAAGAAAATAAAGAAAACCGAAAATTTCGGTTTTATCCCATCGCCTCCCACGCACACTCTGTTTCTTCGAGAAACAGAGAGGAGCGGTGGGTCGTGAGGAGTGAAGAAAAGAAGAAGAAGAGGGAAAAGAAGAGAGGAGGAAGAAGAGAGGAAGAAGAGGGAGAAGAGAAGAAGAAGAAGAGGAGGTGGCTGCAGCGAGGGCTACAGCGAGGAGCTGTGGGGCGTGGGGAGAAGAAGAGAGGAAGAAGAGGGAGACGAGAAGAAGAAGAAGAAGAAGAAGAGAGGAGGATGGCTGCGGCAAGGCTGCAGCGAGGAGGTGTGTGGCGTTGGGGAGGAAAAGGGAAGAGGAGAAGAAAAGAAGGAGAAGAAGAGGGAAAAGAGAGGGAAGAGGGAGAGGAGCGAGAGGTGGCAGCAGCTAGGGCTGCAGCACCTATGTTTCATGCAGGTGGAAACAGAGGAGAGGTGTGGGGCGTTCAAAGAGGAGAAGAAGAAGAAGAGTAAGAGAAGAGGAAGAGGAAGCAGGAGAAGAGGTTGTGATACCTCTGTTTCCTGCAGAGGAAATAGAGGAGAGGGTGTGTGTGACGCTAGGGAGGAGGAGGGAAGAAGAAGAGGAGAAGAAGAAGAGAAGGGAAAGAAGGAGGTGCGGCTGCGGCGGTGGTAGCTACAGCTGGAAGAGAAGGAGGGGAAGAGATGGTGAGGAAGAAGAGAAGAAGTAGAAGCGGGTGACGAGGCGGCACCTCTGTTTCTGCAGGAGGAAACAGAGGAAAGGAGGTGCTGTTCGTCGGGGAGAAGAAGGGGAGGAAGGAGAAGAAGAGAAGAAGAAGAAAGGAAGGAGAAGGAAGAGGAGAAGGGAAAGAAGTGGCTGCGCCTGTGGCTGTGGTAGCTGCAGTTGTGGCAGGGAAAGAGGAAGAGGAAGGAAGAAAGGAAGGAGAGGAAGAAGTGAAGGGGAAGAAGGGGCTGCGGCTGCGGCGATGGCAGCTGCAGTTCGAAGACTAGAAGGAGAGGAAGATGAGCAGGGGAGGAAGAAGAGGCTTCGGTCGTGGCTGAGGCTGCGACTACAGTAGTGCAGCTGGGAAAGAAGAGAAGGAAAGGAAGAAGAAGAGAAAGGGAAGGAGGGGAAGAAGAGAGGAAGAGGAGAAGTGGAAGAAGGGGTTGCGGCTGCGGCGATGGCAGCTGCAGTTGGAAGATAAGAAGGAGAGGAAGATGAGCAGGGGAGGAAGAAGAGGTTGTGGCCGTGGCTGAGGCTGCGACTGCAGTAGTGCAGCTGGGAAAGAAGAGAAGGAAAGGAAGAAGAAGAGAAAGGAAAAGGGAAGAAGAGAGGAAGAGAGGAAGAGGAGAAGGGGAGGCAGCTGCGGTAGTGGCAGCTGCAGTTGGAAAAGAAGGAGGAAATAGAGCAAGGGAGGAAGAAGAGGCTGTGGTTGTGGTGGCTGCGGCCATGGCTGCGACTGCGACTGCGACAGTTGCAGCTGGGAAAGAAAGGAAAGGAAGGGGGGGAAAAGGGGCTACGGACAGGATTGCGGCCGCAGCGGTAGAGACTGCGTATGCTACAGTTGTGTCTGCGAAAGAAGGGGAGGAAGAAAAGCAGTGCGGTGGAAGGGGCTGCGATTGTGACAGCGGCAGCAGTGGCGGCTATGGCAGATGCGTTTGAAAAAAAAAGAAAACGAAGGAATGAGAGTAAGAGAGAGCAGGTGACTATGCCTCTATGTTCTGCATGAGCTATAGTTGTGGAGGAAAAGTAGAAGGATTTGGACTGACACCTTCTTTAGATCTTCGGATCAAAATATTTGAAAGGCATGTTCCCTGATCGTTTCTCCTATAATTGCTCTAATATTTCTTATTGGAAGTTCCCGATTCGTTCCTCCTGTAATTGTTCTAATCTTTCCTATTGCAAGTATCCTGATCTTTCCTTACTGTAATTTGATCTCTACATTTGATTTGAATATGTGGAACTTGAATTGTTCTAGCCTTGCATTTGATATATCTCTTGTTTAGACATATCGATCTGAATCTATGCAACTTCTGAGAATCTGACCTTTCGTCCTTGTTATGATTATAACTTCATGTATTGACCTCTGATTTGGACAAAACTTATTTGATTAGAATAAAGACTCATAAACCTTTGTTTTGATAGCCTATTTTAAGAATTCGGAGTAAGTTTGTCTGCCCAAACTTCTGTTTCAAATGAGCCTACTGATTTTGCAAAACAGGGATCGTAATTTCTGACCTTTTGATACTGAACTGCTTATAAGTGCCTGTTGCAAACGTTGATTTATTCAAAGCTTATTTCATTGGAAACTAGACTCATAGATCTTTCTTTTGATATATGGATTGAAAGATTTGGAATCCAAACACCTGCCCAGTTATCTGTTGAATCTGACATTATGAATTCTGCCAAACAGAGATTTTGTTCTACGACCCTTGTTTACCAAATTATTTGTAACTCTCTCTATTGGACAGTTCAATTCATATGAAGCCTGTCTTATCTGAAAGTATAATCCAATGATATATTTCTAAGTAAATTGGAGCACGATTGATAGTTTGAATCATTTGTTCAATGTGCCTCTTGTATTCTGCCAGAAATCGAGCTTTAGTCGATTTCTAATATTCTGGTTTCATTCCTTTGGAAATTGATATCCTTTAGCTTTCTTATTCACTTGAGCTTTATAATACTGCTTTGAATTCTTGTATGCTCTTGTCCTTAAAGTTATTTGCATTCTTGAAAACTATTGTGTAACGTTTATGCTATATCGTATTGACTCATTTAGGCACATGTGTATCCCATTGTTCCGCATTTGCTTTCGATATGTGCCTATTCCATTTCCTTTCAAAATTCGAATATCATTTTGAAAGATTATTGCTTACTTCGTATTGACTCGTAAAGGCACATGTACGTTTTGTTGTTCCACGAGTGCTTCCGATATGTGCTACTTATTGTTAAAACTGCCCTCTTGTACTCTGGTGTTGTGGGATTGTCTGGACCTTTGCCAGAAATGGTAAAGGGTGTTATTCTGGATCTTTGCCAAAAATGGTAAAGGGTGTTATTCTGGACCTTTGCCAGAAATGGTAAAGGGTATGTGCTTAGAGCCTGCGATGCTCTGCCGGCCTCCGCTGACTTCACCTAGACGTGGGTGGATGGAGCTCCCAGACGTGGGAGACTTTTGTCGGTTTGTCATTCAGAAATGGATGAATCACATTCTGACTGAGATCCCACTACACCTTCTGGATGTTTGATATGATATCCAGAGCTTTGGTTATGTGTTTCTGTACATGCTTTGGATAAGATTGATATGTTTGCAACGTCAAAGACGACGATTGAGCTTCTGTACGGTATTTGTTATTGATATGCTCTGAAATGTTTCATCCACTGTTGATATGTTTCGAAATGTTCCATTTGCCGTTGATATGCTCCGGAACATTTCATACACCATTGATAAGCTCTGAAATGTTTCATTTGTTATTGATATGCTCCGAAACATTTCATATGCCTTTGTTATGCTCCGAAATGTTCCATATGCCATTGATATGCTCCGGAACATTTCATACGCCATTGATAAGCTCCGAAATGTTTCATTTGTTATTGATATGCTCCGAAACATTTCAGATGCCTTTGTCATGCTCCGAAATGTTTCATATGCCGTTGATATGCTCTGGAACAATTCATATGCCATTGATAAGCTCCGATATATTCCATTTGTTGTTGATATGCTTCGAAATGTACCATTTGCCATTGATATGTTCCGGAACATCTCGTACGCTATTGATATGCTCCAATTACTCTGTGCTCCATTTGTTATGAATCAAATATGTTTTGAATGACATGATACTTATGATTTTGTATCTAATGAAATGGTATCCTTGAGAATTCTTGTATTCTGCCTTGCATTATGATACCTTACTTGTTTGAAACCATTCCTTTTGTTCTGAATATGCTTTGTCACTTGCTGAGCTGTTTTTAGCTCATTCCGTTGTTATATAAATCTTTCAGGTCAACTTGTCACCATTTGAGATGTTTGATTTGGGCTGAGGCAGTGGATAGCTATTTAGAATTATGGGCAAGTCTTGTTGGTAGTTATGCTATTGCTGTATAAGCATATTTGGTATGTAATGAAATGTTGTTGATGAATCGAAATGGATATTCTGTGTAAAAGTGTTAGAAGATCTCTCTTATTTGGAATTTCGGAATGTTAAGTCTAATTTATGACGATATGAACTTGTGGTGAATAGTTGGAGTTCTGAATGTATAATTTATTTAGCTTGTGGATTTATAAATGTTATTCATGTTGTCAAGTTGGCTTGGGTTGCCATAAATGTGAATTATCGAGTGATGTGATATATGATTATAAACTGCACAGGTTTTATAGATGTGAATTTGATAGAATGTTTTCAGTGTCCTCAAATGTTAGTTTTGATCCTGGATTGGTTTGTGATGAAAAATTTTAATATTGTGGATATTTTGAGGGACGTGACAAAGGTACCTAGATTTGAGAAAGGAACTCCATCGCAAAGAACTCTATCGTGTACAAAATGTGGATGTAATCATGAAACAAGTGAGTGTTTTCGGGTGATTGGAGCCCGTTTTGCCTGTGGAAAGTTAGATCATAAAGTCAGAGACTGCCCACTAAACAAGAAGAAAGAGCCGCTACTCCCTAAGCCGACAGCCCATGCTAGAGTATATGCTATCACATAACAAGATTCTAGAGCCTCTAAATCAGTGGTTAAAGGTATTCTATATGTTTCTAATAGAAATGCAAAAGTTTTGTTTGATCCTAGCTCCAACTTATCTTTTGTTTCAAAATATTTTGCTTGTCACTTTGGCATTCAACCTAAACCACTGGATTATTTGCTACACGTAACTACTGTTGGGGATTCCTTGACTACAAATCTGGTTTATCCATCTTGTTTGATTTCTATTGGAGAACATGAACTCCTTGCCGATTTGATACTCCTAGAAATCCAAGGTTTTGATATTATACTTGGCATGGATTGACTATCTTCCTATCATGCTAGTATTGATTGCTATACAAAAATAATTACTTTCTGCATACTAGATCAACCTATATTTTACTTTGAGGGTATTAGGCATGATTTGCCTCCTTGCTTGATATCAACACTTCAAGCTTATCGTCTTATGCAGAAGGGTTGTTTTTGTTATATTATGTATGTAAAGGAGCATTCAAATTAAGAAACTCACCTAAATGAAATTACAGTGGTCAAAGAGTTCCCTAATGTATTTCCAGATGAATTGCCTGGTTTACCTCCGGATAGAGAGGGAGAATTTGCTATTGATTTGGTCCCTGGGACAGCCCCAATATCTAAGCCTCCCTATAGAATGGCACCACTTGAGCTCGAGGAATTGAAGAAGCAAATACAAGAGTTGTTATATAAGGGTTTCATTCGACCCAGCGTCTCACCTTGGGGTGCTCCAGTGCTATTAGTTAAGAAGAAGGATGGGACGTTGAGGCTTTGTATTGATTATAGACAGTTGAATCAAGTGACCATAAAAATCAAGTATCCCCTACCCAGGATTGATGACTTGTTTGATCAATTGCAGGGTGCACAAGTATTCTCCAAAATTGATCTAAGATCAGGTTACTATCAGTTAAAGGTCAAGAAGGAGGATATTCCAAAAACAGTCTTTTGGACTCGATATGGTCACTACGAATTTTTAGTAATGCCTTTTGGCTTGACTAATTCTCTTGCAGCTTTTATGAAACTGATGAATAGAATATTTCAGCCACTCATAGATGATTGTGTAATTATATTCATTGATGACATATTAGTATATTCAAGAAGTAATCAAGAGCAAGATAAACACTTGAGAGATGTATTATCTATACTAAGAGAAAAGAAGCTATATGCAATTTTGGTTGAAGAAAATTGCTTTCTTTGGCCACGTGATTTCAGGAAGGGGCATATATGTTGATCCAAAGAAGGTGGAAGCAGTAGTTAATTGGGAAGTGCCAACAAATGTAATAGAAATTAGAAGTTTCTTGGGCATGATAGGTTATTACAGGAGATTTATGGAGAGATTTTCTTAAATTGCTCATTCGCTTACCAAACTGACTCAAAAGAATGCGAAATTCGAATGGAGTGGTGATTATGAGCAAAGTTTTGTTAGAACCCTTACAGATTCTAAACTTGGGGTTGATCTCTTTAGGGGATCGGCCTCCTTGGAACTCTATAGGGGTTCCTCCATCCAAGTTGCTACTCAAAGGCTGCAGAAAAGATTCATCTATTGCTTATGAAAAGAGGTGAAATATATGATTATTTATAGGGCTTCTAAACCCTAACTCCTAATAGGACTCTTACTTAAGACTCCTACTTCTAACCAACTCCTAATAGGACTCCTACTTCTGACCAACTCCTAATAGGACTCATACTCAATACTCCTATTCCTTTACAACTCCTTATTCTTCTCTAAGAAATAACCTCCTAACCCTAGCCAACCACTTCACCTCTTTAATAGGGGTCGGCTTAGGTAGGTTTTACATGAATGTCCCTCTCAATTAGGACTCTCCTAGCTAGAGTCCTAACAAACCCGTCCTCTTTAAATCAGCCTTGTCCTCGAGGCTGACGATTCATGAATTTTGGGAATTTGATCTTCAAGTCATCATAGTTCTCCCAAGTGGCATCTTCTATTAATAGGTTTGCCCACTGTATTAGCAATTCAGTAGTGGATCGTTATCGTCGAGTCACGATCTTTCGATCAATAATGCCACTTGGCTGAGTCTGAAGTTCTCCTTGGGTAGTCATATTTGGTGGGTGGCTTTGGGCTGTCTCCAAGCACCTATTTACAACTTCCGTCTGGCCGTCGGTTTGTGGGTGATATGCCATACTCCTTTTCAATTTATTACCCTACATATGGAATAACTTTGTCCAAAATCTGCTCGGGAAGATGCAAGTAGAATTTAACATAAGCACAATGCGTCCCTTATAGTGTAATTCTTTTGCGTCCTAATTGTAATGAGCCTTGGGGCTTGGTGCTTCCTCCAATTTTTTTATAATCTTACTAGTCTCTGAATCTTCCTGCCATTCCATCTGAATATCCTTAAGAAAGTCACTGGTCGGAAGTGAAACGACCGAAACTTCAACTTGCTCGGGTAGCTACGAAAGCGCATCTACAAGAACATTCTCTTTCCCCTTTTTGTAATTTATTTCATAATCAAATCCAAGAAGTTTTGTTACCCATTTTTGCTGCTCAGGGGATGATATCTTTCACTCTAAAAAGTCCTTGAGGCTTTTATGGTCGGTTTTAATTTGAAATTGTCGACCAATCAAGTAGGGTCTCCACCTCATTGCTGCACGCACAATGGCGAGCATCTCCTTATCATATGTTGACTTATTTTGATGGAAGGGAGATAATGCCTTGCTAGTGTATGTGAGCGGTCGACTATCTTGCATGAGAATGGCTCCAATTCCGACTCCAGATGCGTCGGCCTCAATAATGAAGGGTCGGTTGAAATCTGGTAGTGTTAGAACCGGCGTCGTCATCATGGCTGCCTTAAGTTTGTCGAAAGTAGTGGAGGCTCTGTCTAACCATTGGAAGACATCTTTTTCCAGTAAGAAAGAAAGTGGTGCATTGATCTTTCCATAGTTTTTCATGAACTTACGATAATAGCCTATTAAACCCAGAAAGCCATGTAGCAATTTTATGTTCCTCGGGGTAGGCCAGTTTTGCATCGCTTCAATTTTGAAGGGGTCCATTGTTACACCTTCCTCTGATATGATATGCCCAAGATATTCCACCTTATGTTGAAGAAATAAAAACTTCGTAGTGGTTGATGTGTGTTCAAAAGATGGTTTTCGGTATGTCTTCTTCGCACACTCATGTTTGAGATACCCAGATCAAAGGTCCAGCTTTGTAAAGATTTGTGCTCCCTTTCATCTAGCAATTCATCTGTTATTGGAAAAAGGTATTTGTCCTTGATGGTTATGCCATTGAGAGCTTGGTAATCAACGCATATTCACCATGTTCCGTCCTTCTTGCGCGCACAAGTAGCACCGGTGAAGAATAGAGGTTGCAACTTGGCCGAAAAACTCCTGTTTCAAGCATCACTTTTACAATCCTTTCTATTTCATCCTTCTGGAGATGTAGATATTGATATGGCCGAGTATTTGCTAGAGGTTTGCCTGAAAGAATCATTATATAATGATCATGCCGACGGGTAAGAGGTAGGTTGTACGGTTCGTCAAATATATCTAAAAATTCAGCAAGCAAAGGAAGTAGGTTTGGATCTTCAAATTGTATTGGCTCTCCCTTAGTTTGCTACTCAAGTTGTACCAAAAAGCTGCTGCATGCTTTATTTAAAACCTTCTCCATTTGTTGTGTGTAAATCGTCGTTACATCGCCCTCGCGTTTCTCGTGCAGTATCACCTGTTTCTCCTTACTGTAAAATTTTATAATTAGTTGCATAAAATTCCAAGAAATATCACCTAATGTCATCAACCATTTAATTATGAGTATGGCGTCATGATCATCAAGAGGGAGGAGGAAGAAACTTGCAATTATCTCTTGGTCCAGCAGCAACAGTTTCACCTGCGGGCACCTATGATCACACTTCAAAATCCGTCCGTTGGCGACCTTAACGACAAACCTACTGCAATTCTCAATAGGTAAGTTCATATGGACAGCAACCTTACTATTTAGGAAGTTATGAGTGCTACCCGTGTCGATGAGAACAGTGATCGGTTGTTGTTTGAGAAGGCCTCCAACTTTCATCGTTTGCGGGTTTGAATAGCCAGCTATTGTATGTAACGTAACTTCGGTCGGTTGTGGCTCTTCTTCTGCATCTTCTTCTTCATGTTCAAGGCTCTCTTCTAGATGTTGAATGACCTCTTCTTCTATTGGTTCAATCATAAGAAGTCTCTCTTTACTACAGCGATGCTCACGGCTCCACGGCTCGTCATAATGCCAACATAACCCCTTCGTATATCTCTCCCGAAGCTCTTCTCTTGTTAACCTCTTTTATAATATCCCACACTTTTAAAAATTATTAATAAAGATTTATTTATAAATCAGAGGACCTATATGTAAATATGGAAATTTCAAGGACTAAACTGTTAAGTTGTAAAAAGAAGAAAATAAAGAAAACCAAAAATTTTGGTTTTATCCCACCACCTCCCACGCTCTCTCTGTTTCTTCGAGAAACAGCGAGAAGCGGTGGGGCGTGGGGAGAAGAAAAAGAGAAGTAGAGGGAGAAGAGAAGAAGAGGGAAAAGAAGAGAGGAAGAAGAGGGAGAAGAGAAGAAAAGAAGAAGTAGAAGAGAGGGAAGATGGAGAGGAGAAAGAGAGGCAGTTGCAGCAGCTAGGGCTGCAGCACCTCTGTTTCTCGCAGGTGGAAACAGAGGAGAGGATGTGTGGGGTGTTGAGGCTGAAAAGGGAAGAAGAAGAAGAAGAAGAAGAAGAAGAGAGGAGGATAGCTGCGGCAAGGCTGCAGCGAGGAGGTGTGTGGCGTTGGGGAGGAAAAAGGAAGAGGAGAAGAAGAGAAGGAGAAGAAGAGAAGGAGAAGAGAGGGAAGAGGGAGACGAGCGAGAGGTGGCAGCAGCTAGGGCTGCAGCACCTCTGTTTCTTGCAGGTGGAAACAGAGGAGAGGTGTGGGGCGTTCGAAGAGGAGAAGAAGAAGAAGAGGAAGAGAAGAGGAAGAGGAAGTAGGAGAAGAGGTTGTGATACCTTTGTTTCCTGCAGAGGAAACAGAGGAGAGGGTGTGTGTGACGCTGGGGAGGAGGAGGGAAGAAGAAGAGGAGAAGAAGAAGAGAAGGAAAGGAGGAGCTACGGCTGCGGCGGTGTAATCTGCAGTTGGAAGAGAAGGAGAGGAAGAGATGGTGAGGAAGAAGAGAAGAAGTAGAAGCGGGTGAAGAGGCAGCACCTCTATTTCCTACAGGAGGAAACAGAGGAAAGGAGGTGCTGTTCGTCGGGGAGAAGAAGGGGAGGAAGGGGAAGAAGAGAAGAAGAAGAAAGGAAGGAGAAGGAAGAAGAGAAGGGAAAGAAGGGGTTGCGGCTACGGCGATGGCAACTGCAGTTGGAAGAGAAGAAGGAGAGGAAGATGAGCAAGGGAGGAAGAAGAGGCTGTGGCCGTGGCTGAGGCTGCGACTGCAGCAGTGCAGCTGGGAAAGAAGAGAAGGAAAGGAAGAAGAAGAGAAAGGAAAAGGGAAGAAGAGAGGAAGAGGAGAAGGAGAGGCAGCTGTGGCAATGGCAGCTACAGCTGGAAGAGAAGGAGAGGAAACAGAGCAGGGGAGGAGGAAGTGGCTATGGTTATGGTGGCTGCGGCCATGGCTGCGACTGCGACTATGGCAGTTGCAGCTGGGAAAGAAAAGAAAGGTAGTGCGGTGGAAGGGGCTACGATTGTGACAACGGCAGCGGCGGCGGTTGTGATAGCTACGTTTGAAAAAAAGAAAACGAAGGAATGAGAGTAAGAGAGAGCAGGTGACTATGCCTCTATGTTCTGCATGAGCTGCAGTTGTGGAGGAAAAGTAGAAGGATTTGGGCTGACACCTTCTTTGGATCTTCGGATCAAAATATTTGAAAGGCAAGTTTCCTGATCGTTTCTCCTGTAATTGTTCTAATCTTTCCTATTGCAAGTATCCTGATCTTTCCTCACTGTAATTTTATCTCTACATTTGCTTTGAATATGAGGAACTTTGAATTGTTCTAGCCTTGCATTTGATATATCTCCTGTTTAGACGTAACGATTCGAATCTATGCAACTTCCAAGATTCTGACCTTTCTACCATGTTATGATTATAACTTCATGTATTGACATCTGATTTGGACAAAACATATTTGATCATAATATAGACTCGTAAACCTTTATTTTGATAGCTTATTTTAAGAATTCGGAGTAAGTTTGTCTGCCCAAACTTCTGTTTCAAATGAGCCTACAGATTCTGCAAAACCGGGATCATAATTTCTAACCTTTTGATACATAACTGCTTATAAGTCCCTGTTGCAAACATTGATTTATGCAAAGCTTATTTCATTGGAAACTAGATTCATAGATCTTTCTTTTGATATATGGATTGAAAGAATTGAAATCCAAACACCTGCCCAGTTATCTATTGAATCTGACAATATGAATTCTACCAAACAGAGATTTTGTTCTATGACCCGTGTTTACCAAATTATTAGTAACTCTCTCTATTGGATAGTTCAATTCATATGAAGCCTATCTTATCTGAAAGTATAATGCAATGATATATTTCTGAGTAAATTGGAGCACGATTGATAGTTTGAATCATTTGTTCAATGTGCCTCTTGTATTCTGCCAGAAATCAAGCTTTGGTCGATTTCTAATATTCTGGTTTCATTCCTTTGAAAATTAATATCCTTTAGCTTTCTTATTCAATTGAGCTTTATATTACTGCTTTGAATTCTTTTATGCTCTTGTCCTTAAAGTTATTTGCATTCTTGAAAACTATTGTGTAACGTTTATGCTATTTCATATTAACTCATTTAGGCACATGTATATTCCATTGTTCCGCATTTGCTTTCGATATGTGCATATTCCATTTCCTTTCAAAATCTGAATATCATTATGAAAGATTATTGCTTGCATCGTATTATCTCGAAAAGGCACATGTACGTTTTGTTGTTCCGCGTGTGCTTCCGATATATGCTACTTATTGATAAAACTGTCCTCTTGTACTCTGGTGTTGTGGGATTGTCTGGACCTTTGCCAGAAACCGTAAAGGGTGTTATTCTGGACCTTTGCCAGAAATGGTAAAGGGTGTTATTCTGGACCTTTGCCAGAAATGGTAAAGGGTATGTGCTTAGAGCCTGCGATGCTCTACCGGCCCCCTCTGGCTTCACCTAGACGTGGGTGGATGGAGCTCCCAAACGTGGGAGACTTTTGTCAGGTGGTCATTCAGAAATGGATGAATCACATTCTGACTGAGATCCCACTACACCTTCTGTATGTTTGATATGATATCCAGAGCTTTTGTTATGTGTTTTTGTACATGCTTTGGATAAGAATGTTATGAATGCAACGTCAAAGACGACGTTTGAGCTTCTGTTTGGTATGTGATATTGATAAGCTCCGAAACATTTCATTTGTTATTGATATGCTTCGAAATGTTTCATACGCCATTGATATGCTCCGTAACAATTCATATGCTATTGATAAGCTCCGATATGTTTCATTTGTTATTGATATGCTTCGAAATGTACCATTTGCCATTGATATGCTCCGGAACATCTCGTACGCTATTGATATGCTCCAATTACTCTGTGCTCCATTTGTTATGAATCAAATATGTTTTGAATGACATGATACAAATGATTTTGTATCTAATGAGATGGTATCCTTGAGAATTCTTGTATTATGCCTTGCATTATGATACCTTACTTTTTTGAAACCATTCCTTTTGTTCTGAATATGCTTTGTCACTTGCTGAGCTATTTTTAGCTCACTCCGTTGTTATATAAATCTTTCAGGTCAGCTTGTCACCGTTTGAGATGTTTGATTTGGGCTGAAGCAGTGGATAGCTATACAGAATTATGGGCAAGTCTTGTTGGTTGTTATGTTATTGTTGTATAAGCATATTTTGTAAGTAATGAAAAGTTGTTGATGAATCGAAATGGATATACTATGTAAAAGTGTGAGAAAATCTCTCTTATTTGGAATTTCGGAATGTTAAGTCTAATTTATGATGATATGAACTTGTGGTGAATAGTTGGAGTTCTGATTGTATAATTTATTTAGCTTGTGGATTTATAAATGTTGTTCATGTTTGTCAAGTTGGCTTGGGTTGCCATAAATGTGAATTATCGAGTGATATGATATATGATTATAAACTGCACAGGTTTAATAGATGTGAATTTGATAGAATGTTTTTCAGTGTCCTCAAGTGTTAGTTTGGATCCTGGATTGGTTTGTGATGAAATTGTTTTAATATCATGGATACTTTTTGAGGGGGCGTGACATCTTTGGTGTAGGGAATTGGTCGATAGTAGGGGGGACTGAGGGCTTCAATATTACTAGTTGAGGAGCGACCCTAGTCTTGTGAGCTTCATGGTTCAATTGCTCCTCTTGTTGTCGTGCGAAAGAGATGGCTGCCATAAGTGTATATGGTTGTCGCGCTTTAACTTCTCCTCGGATCTCCGGCTTCAAACCCTCAATGAAGGTCCTCAATAGCTGTTTTTTAGACCAATCATGGGTTTGATTAGATAACCTTTCAAACCTAGTTTGGTACTCCTGAATGGTAGAGGTTTGTCGGATCTTTGCTAGTTGTCCGTCAATATTCTCGTAATCGGTTGGTCTGAAGCGGATCAGCAGTCCTTCTTTGAATTGTCGCCATGAAAGGACTCCATAAGTATGTTCAAACTTGTCAAACCACTATTTAGCATCCCCTTCAAGATGTATAGCTACAATTTTCACCATAGATGCATCCGCGGTTTTGTGGTACCGAAAATATTGCTCCGCGCGCGTGATCCAACCAATTGGGTCTCCTTCTTCCCATCTAGGGAAGTCCACTCTTATGCATGGATAGTTGGGGTTGGTTATAGAGCTTCCCCTCTCTTGGAAGTCATATCTTTAGGCTTCGTGCGAATGGGCAAAGCTCTCTCCTTGATGTGATTTCTTCGGGCTTAGTGGTCGGCCCAATATGAGTTCGGTAAAGAGCGTCTGAATCTTATCCTCCATTCGCACCTCGAAGGCTTCGAATTTAGCATTAATTATCTCCTCATATGTCATAGTATATGCCGCCAAATCTGTGATGTTAAGATCTCTCTTTTGCTGTCGGGTTAAAGGCATGTATTGGTTGATAGAGGTGATGGTCGAAAGGGTTGGTAGATTGGTGGATATAGGCTACGGTTTAGGCTTATTTTGTGGCTATTTTAGGTGTAGTTTAAGGGTATAATTTGGTGGAGTTTTAGGGCTGTAGATGAAAGTTTTGGATCTATGGTAGATGGTCGCAGAGGTTGGATAGAAATAAGTGGAAGTTGCAGCAAGTATGTGCTGTCTTGTAAGAGTAGAATTGTCGTCGAAGAAACAATGGTTTCTCGACGTAATTTTCACCAAAAACTTAAGAGAATTAAGGAGGAAATTGATAGTAAAATCATAGTTTATATGACAGCAAGGATATCTAATTTAATCAAAAAAATTTCGGCAGTATAACAGCAAGGAAATTGGTTTAAGTTACGATTCCAGAATTCTCATCGAAAAATTTCAGCGGGTTATGACGAAAATTTACAGCAACACAAAATAATTTTTAGAGATGAATTTCTTAATAGATCAATCGTATATAAAAGCCAAGATAATCTATGAAGTGTATAAGAAATTTCATTCAAAAAATATTGCTAATAGTTGGGTTAAGGCAACAATATGCGGCTGAAATTTTCTACAGCACAGATTTTTAAGTATAGCAGAATGGACGTAAGAGATCAGTGGTTTATATTGAGAATTTTTTGATGAAACCAAAGGGAATTCTGTTGAATCTCGGATTTTGATGATGAAACTAATTGATTGTGTTTAAATGTTTGACTACATTTTGAGTGATACAGGTCTACTCGATCAGGATTAGACAATTAACGCAGGAGGAATTGACGTTGCGTCGGAGGAGATCACGTCAGGATATTGGATGGCAGAAGGCTTCGGGCGTCGGGCATCGGGCCAAGGAGAGCGAAATTGCGCCATGGATATCGGGGTTGCGGAGGTCAACCGTCGATTGGGCAACAAGCCGCAAGAGAGGACGATGCACCGAAGAATCGGATGAAGCGCCAACCAATGACGTGCCGGGCAACAGAATGTCAATTTGCATTATAATAATTGTCTAGATCGGAGTAGAGTGTTTGCTTGTGTGTGCAGGATTAACTACGATAACCAGAAAACACAAAGCGAGAATACCGGAGTCAAGTTCGATGGACGTTTAAGAGTCCGAAAAATCGTCGGAGATGCTGCCAGAACCAACCGAGAAGAAATCGGGAACTTGTCGGAATTTTCGGAAGTTCACCGAAGAGATCGTCGGAGGTTCACGGAGATCACCGAGAAGGCTCGGCTACTCATTAAAGTCATCACAAGTTCGGGAGCTTGCTAGAAGCCCGTCAGCAGAAAGTTCGTCGGAAAGCTCGCCAGAACAAGACTCGACGTTCGCGGTTGAAAATTTGCTTAGGATGTGTTTTGGTTATGTAGTCCACTTGTAATTAGGATTAGGATTAAGAGATAATCCTATATCCTGGTTAGGGGCCAACTGGGCCCAAAGTCAGAGTTGGTTTAGGCTAAAAATTAAGCTAAACCAGCGAACTAGAGAGCCAAGATTGAAGCCCAACTAGTGGCTGAAAACACTGTAGTCGGGCTGAAAACACTGTAGGCGGTGGCACCGCCTAGCTGGGCGGTGGCATCGCCCAACACCCGAGAGCTGGGCGGTGTCACCTCCTGGCTGGGCGGTGGCACCGCCCAGCACCCGAGCCCTGGGCGATGGCACCGCTTGGCTGGGCGGTGGCACCTCCAACAGCGGGAACCCAAAGAGAATTCAAATTTTGAAGCCCAAATTTGAATCCTCTTTAGGCCTATAAATACCCCTCAAATCTCAGCTGAGAGAACAACTTTTTGAGCAGCAAGTGTTTGAGAGAAAAGCCTTAGAAAAGTGTTAGCTTGTCTTGTTTTCAATTTGCTAGTGTTCACCTCCTTCTTTCTTGTTGAAAATCTGTAAGAGAGTGAACCGCTTGTAAAAGTTGTAAGAGGGGTATTCACCCTTCACTTTCAAGAGATTTGCTAGTGGAAGGTGGAAGCCTCATCGAAGAGGGGCCTCGCAAGTGGATGTAGGTCACTTGACCGAACCACTTTAAAAACGACGTAATCTCTGGTTTGCATTTCTTATTGTCATTTACATTACTGCAAATCTTCTTACTTGCTTTGTTTCATCATTACCTTTGCTGCGCAACTTTAAGAATACGCTTTCAAGTTAAGCTTTTCAAGTTCCGTTCTTATCGTACGAAAAATTTGTCGAAATCAACGTTTTAATCCGCTGCACTAATTCACCCCCCCCTCTTAGTGCCACTCCGATCCTAATAAATTCTACTATTAGGAAGTGTCAAAGCTAACATAAAAATTTTGTAGAGATTTGGATAGAAACAACATAGTATCAAGATCAAACAAATAGAGCTATGCGGTTGAAATTTTACAGTGCAGATTTTCAAGTATAGCAGATTAGATATAAAATATCAATGGTTTATATTGAGAATTTTTTGACAAAACCAAAGGATATCTGTTGTTAAGAAATTTTAAAGATGTCATAAAAATTTTGTAGAGATTTGGATAGAAAAAATACAGTAGCAAGATCAAACAGACGGTGCTATACGGTTGAAATTCTGCAATATATCTTTCGTCATAGAGATGAAAACTTTATGACGAAAAGTTTATGCAGCAATATAGGAATAATTTTTTTAGGATTTTCAAATAAGGATAACTAAATTGCAGCAGCAGTAAGGTAGAAAACCATAACCTGTTGCAATTCACGGGGAGATCAAAGGATGATCCGTGGTGGTGGAGATGACGGCGGAATTTGGCAACGATCTCTTAAGCAATTGTGGGAATTGCTTTGGGCGGTTGTGGATGGTTGATGGATGGCTTTGGAAGGGCAGCGAGACGCCAAGAACGCTGCTCTGATACCAGGTGATAGAACCCTTATAGATTCTTAACTTGGGGTTAATCTCTTTAGGGGATCGGCCTCCTTGGAACTCTATAGGGGTTCCTCCCTCCAAGTTGCTGCTCAAAGGCTGCAGAAAAGATTCATCTATTTCTTATGAAAAGAGGTGAAATATATGATTATTTATATGGCTTCTAAACCCTAACTCGTAATAGGACTCTTACTTAAGACTCCTACATTTAACCAACTCCTAATAGGACTCCTACTCAAGACTCCTACTTCTGACCAACTCCTACTCAAGACTCCTATTCCTTTACAACTTCTTATTCTTCTCTAAGAAATAACCTCATAACCCTAGCCAGCCACTTCACCTCTTTAATAGGGGTCGGCTTATGTAGGTTTTACATGAATGTCCCTCTCAATTAGGACTCTCCTAGCTAGAGTCCTAACAATCCCGTCCTCTTCAAATCAACCTCGTCCTCGAGGCTGACGATTCATGAATTTTGGGAATTTGATCTTCAAGTCATCATAGATCTCCCAAGTGTCATCTTCTGTTAGAACTTCTAAAGGATTATGATTGTACCATCCAATATCACCCAAGTAAAGCAAATGTTGTAGCTGATGCACTTAGTAGAAAATTTACAAGTTTTATGGCTAGTCTGGTTGTGAAGCAATGGAAGCTATTAGAAAGAAATTATGATTCGAATGTAATAAGGAAAAGGCAATACTCAATAATATTGATGGCCTCTATCCAAGTGCAAACTGATATCATTCAATAAATTAAAGAAGGACAACTATGAGATCCACATTTAATATACTTGAGGAATGAAGTTGAAAAGGAATTGAAGTTGAATTTTTAAATTTCAGATGATGGCCTATTGAGATTTGGGGATAGAAAATGTGTTCCAAATGACTCAGATATCAAGAACCAAATCTTGAACGAAGTTCACAATTCAAAGTACACTATGCGTCCTAGTCACACAAAAATGTACAAAGATCTCCAAAGTCATTATTGGTGGAAAGACATGAAGAAGGAGATTGCAATATATGTTTCAAGGTGTTTGACTTGTCAGCAAATCAAAGTAGAACACCAGAGACTTGGAGGTTTGTTACAGCCTTAGATATTCCTGAATGGAAATGGGAATGCATTACTATGGACTTTGTTTCAGGACTACCCAGAACCTCTAGAAAGCACGATGCTATTTGGGTCATTGTTGATAGGTTAACCAAATCTACACATTTCTTACCTATCAATATGACTTATTCTCTTGATAAGCTTGCAGATTTGTATGTTGATGAAATAGTAAGACTTCATGGTGTCCCAAAGGATATTATCTCATATAGAGACTCCAGATTTCTTTCTAGATTGTCGAGGAGATTATAAGATTCTATGGGCACCAAAGTAAAGTTTAGCACTGCCTATCACCCTCAAACCGATGGTCAATCTGAAAGAACAATTCAAGTAATTGAGGATTTGCTTAGAGCCTATGTTATGGATTGGAGAGGTGAATGGGATAAAGATATTTCTCTTATTGAGTTCACTTACAATAATAGTTACCATTCGAGCATTCAGATGGCTCCTTATGAGGCATTGTATGGGCGAAAATGCAGAACGCCTATATGTTGGGAGGAAGTTGGTGATAGAAAGTTGTTAGCACCAGATAAAGTACAAGAGACTACTGAAAAGATTCAGGTTATCATAAAAAGGCTAAAGGCTGCTCAGAGTCGGCAAAAGAGCTATGCTGACAACAGAAGACGAGATATCAAGTTCCAAGTAGGGGATTTTGTATTCCTAAAGGTCTCCCCTTCCAAAGGCGTTGCAAGATTTGGAAAGAAAGGAAAGTTAAACCCAAGGTTCGTTGGACCTTTTGAGATCGTTGAAAGAATTGGCTCTATCGCTTACAAGATTGTCTTACCACCATCGATGTGTCATATTCATGATATATTTCATGTGTCAATGCTCAGAAAGTATATACCTAATCCCTCTCATGTCATTGAGTATGAGCCAATTGTTATTGAGAAAGACTTATTTTACAAGAAAGAGCCCATTCGGATTATTGATAAAAAAGAGAAGATCTTAAGAAATAGAATCATTACTCTGGTTAAAGTAATTTGGAAGCATCATTCTACAAATGAAACGACCTGGGAGCTAGAGGAAGAAATGAAGAAAGCTTATCCTCATCTTTTCGTCGAAAGAGGTATGACAAATTTAGATGACTAAATTTTCTTTTAAGGAGGGAGAGTGTAACATCCCCTATTTAAAAAAAAAAAAATTAGTAAATGCTTGTTTGTAAATATGAGGATTATTTAATAATTTTTTTAATTAAATAATATTATATTAAAGTTTATGGCTAAGGACATAAGAGTAAATATTAAAATTTTGATATGATTTATAGAATATTCAGAATCGAGTAAATAAAAAATAAATAAATAAAATGGAGGACATGTGTCATTAACAAAGAAACTTAGCATGCTTGCCTCCTCACTATTTTAGCATGAACCAAACCTAAGTAATTTAAGGCACCATTAAAAAAGAAACTTTGCAGCCAACGTTAATTTGAGGAGAAGAAGAAGAAGAGAAGAAGAAGAAGAAGAAGCAGGAGAAGAAGAAGAAGAGGAAACTTTGTTTGAGGTTTTGCATCAACTCCCTTTATTTGGGAATCAAACTCATCTAAGGCAAGTGTTATAACCCATCCTAGAGATAAATTTGAATCTGAAATTGGGAGATTGTGGCTGTATGTAAGATATCTATGCCGTTTATACCTCAAATGTTGAATCTGAAATTTTTCAGATTTTGACTTTTCAGTACTGGTATGACTATAACTTTTTGTACCAATTTCAAATTGAGGAAAAACCTCTTTCATATGAAAGGAGACTTGTAGAGCTTTCATTTGACATAAAAATTGAAAGATTTGGAGTAAATTTACATATCCAAACAATTTAATGAATATACCTTATGTATTTGGTAAAACAGATACTATGAGTTCTGACCTTCTGTTACTAAATTACTCATAACTCTCTAGTGGAAATTCTGAATTACACAAAACTTAGTTCTTTGGAAACTAGATTTACATATAATTCTTTTGACATATAATATAGAAATTTTGAAGTATGTTTGCCTTTTGAAAAATCTGTTTAAATTGATTCTATCAATTCTGCAAAACAGAGATGATTAATTCTGACCTTCTATTACTAAATTGCTAATAACTCTCTAGCGAAAATTCTAAATTATACAAAACTTAGTTCTTTGGAAACTAAATTCACATATCTTTCTTTTGACATATAATATAGAAATTTTGAAGTATGTTTCCTTCTGAAACATCTATTTAAATTGATTCTATTTAGTCTGCAAAATAGGGATGATCAATTCTGACCTTCCTTTAATCTATTTGTTGTATCTTTATGTTGAGAACTCAAAAAATTATAAATCTAAGTTCATCTGAAAATAGATTGATACTGCTTTCCAATGACCCCTATTTTTAGTGATTTGGAGCATGATTGGTCACTCAAACAATTTCAGAAAATGTACCATTCAAATTCTATCATAATTGAAAACTTTGTTGGGTTTTACCTATTCAATTATCATCCTATTGGAAATATTATTTCTGCTAAATTCTTCTTCAATTGAGCTTTATATTAGTCCTTTGAATTTCTTGTATTGTTCATCCTAAAATTATTGTATATTTGAAATTTATTATGTAATGCTTTGTTTGCATTTCCTTATTTGATAAAGGCACTTGCATATCTTCGTTGTTCCGCATGTGCTTTTGATATATGTCAATGTTATTGTTCATACTATCCTTTTGTACTCTGGTGTATTGTGAGATATTGTGAACCTTTGCCAGAAATGGTAAAGGGAGTTATGCTTAGAGCCCACGATTGCTCTGCCGGCCCCATTGACTTCACTCAGACGTGGGTGGATGGAGCTCCCAGACGTGGGAGACTTATGCTTGGTGGTCATCCAAAAATGGATGAATCACATTATATATATAGTCCCAGAGCGTCCTCTATGTTTATTGATATGATATCTAAAGTTTTGTTTATGAGTTCATATTATGCTTTGGATAAAAATGGAATGCATGCTACATCAAAAATGACAAACAAGCTTGTGTTTATTATTCGGTTCCCTTGTTATACTTTGAAATGTTTCGTTTATAATTATTATACCCCCAAACACTCTTATGCCTTTGATATGCACCTAAATGCTTCATGTGCCATTTGATACATGCCTAAATGCTTCTTTTGCCAATGAAATGCTCCAATTTCCTTTCTCCTATTGTTATGTCTAATGCCTGTTTTTGAATGAGGGAAAACCTTTGTGATTTTATATCAAATGAGATGACTTCAAATGAACACTTGTATTTCTATTTTTGTATATTGATACTAAGCCTGCTTAAACTTCTCCTATCGCAATGGATATGTTAGACGCTTGCTGCGCTCTTTATGCTCACCCCGTTACTATATAAATTTTTTAGGGTAGCTTGTCACGCACTGAAAAGCTAGAATTGGGTTAAAGCAGTGAAAGGCTAGAAGATATTTGAGCTAATCTTTGTTGGATGATAGGTTTTTGTTATATAGTATACTTTACTTCTGATGTAATGTTAAGGATCTGTTGATACTTATGTGTTGTAAAAGTTTAAAGGACCGCTCATGTGTATGGAATGATAAGTTTAAGTTGTATAAGAATAAGAACTCATGGTAAATAATTATCTTTTTATGATTGTATATACTTCTACGATTATGGATTTGTATTGTGGTTGATGTTTAGGTGAGTTACTTTTGGATTTTGTGAATCTCTAAGTGATGTGGATTATGATTTATGTAACGTACATGTTTATGAATTGTGAATATTGATTTTTGAATGATTCTTAGTATCCTCAAATTGTTAGATTGGATCCTGGATTGAATTGATGATGAATTATAATATTATTTATTTTAGACATGGTTACACTTTCTGAATGTGATAATTCGGGGGGCGTGATACATTGAGAGCTCGGTAATCAACACATATTCCCCTTGTTCCGTCCTTCTTGCGTACAAGTAGCACCGGTGAAGAGTAGAGGTTGCAACTTGGCCGAGTAACTCCAGTTTCGAGCATCTCTTTTATAATCCTTTCTATTTCATCCTTTTAGAGATGTGGATACTGATATGGCTGAACATTTGCTGAAGATTTGCCTGGAAGGATAGTTATACAATGATCATGCCGACGGGTAAGAGGTAGGTTGCGCGGTTCGTCAAATATATTTGAAAATTCAGCAAGGAAAGGAAGTAAATTTGGATCTTCAAATTCTGTTGGCTCTCCCTTAGTTTGCTGCTCAAGTTGTACCAAAAAGCCGCTACATGCTTTATGCAAAACCTTCTCCATTTGTTGTGTGCAAATCGTCATTACGTCGCCCCCACATTTCCCGTTCAGTGTCACTTGTTTCTCCTTACTGTAAAATTTCATAATTAGTTGCATAAAATTTCAAGAAATATCACCTAATGTCGTCAACCATTTAATTATGAGCATGGCCTCATGATCATCAAGAGGGAGAAGGAAGAAATATGCAATTATCTCTTGGTAAGGCCTTATGATCAACAACAATTTCACTTGCAGGCGCCTACGATCATACTTCAAAATCCATCCACCGACGACCTTAACATCAAACCTATTGCAATTCTCGATAGGTAAGGCCATTTGGATAGTAACCTTACTGTTTATAAAGTTATTAGTACTGCCCGTGTCGATGAGAACAATGATCGGTTGTTGTTTGAGAAAGCCTCCAACTTTCATCGTTTGCGGGTTTGAGTAGCCGACTAGTGTATGTACCATAACTTCGATCGGTTGTGGCTCTTCTTCTACATCTTCTTCTTCATGTTCAAGGCTCTCTTCTGGATGTTCAATGACATCTTCTTCTATTGGTTCAGTCATAAGAAGTCTCCCTTTACTAGAGCGATGCTCACGGCTCCACGGCTTGTCATAATGCCAACATAACCCCTTCGCATATCGCTCCCGAAGCTCTTCTATTGTTAACCTCTTTGGTGTAGGGACTTGGTCGATAGTAGGGGGGGCTGAGGGCTTCAATATTACTGGTTGAGGAGCGATCCTAGTCCTCTGAGCTTCATGGTTCAATTGCTCCTCTTGATGTCGTGTGAAAGAGATGGCTGTCATAAGTGTATATGGTTGTCGCGCTTTAACTTCTCCTCGGATCTCCGGCTTCAAGCCCTCAATGAAGGTCCTCAATAGTTGTTTTTGAGACCAATCATACGTTTGGTTAGATAACCTTTCAAACCTTGTTTGGTACTCCTGAATGGTAGAGGTTTGTCGGATCTTTGTTAGTTGTCCGTCAATATTCTCGTAATCGGTTGGTTTGAAGCGGATCAGCAGTCCTTTTTTGAATTTTCGCTATGAAAGGACTCCATAAGTATGTTCAAACTAGTCAAACCACTGTATAGCATCCCCTTCAAGATGTATAGCTCTAATTTTGACCATAGATGCATTCGCAGTTTTATGGTACCGAAAATATTGCTCCGCGCACGAGATCCAACCAATCGGGTCTCCTTCTTCCAATCTAGGGAAGTCCACTCTCATGCATGGATAGTTGGGGTTGGTCATGGAGCTTCCCCTCTCTTGGAAGTCATATCATTGGGCTTGGTGCGACTGGGCAAAGCTTTCTCCTTGATGTGATTTCTTCGGGCTTAGTGGTCGGCCCAATCTGAGTTCAGTAAAGAGCGTCCGAATCTTATCCTCCATTCGCGCCTCGAAGGCTTCGAATTTAGCATTGATTACCTCCTCAGATGCCATAGTATATACCACCAAATCTGTGATGTTAAGATCTCTCTTTTGTTATCTGGTTAAAGGCATGTATTGGTTGAGAGAGGTGATGGTCGAAAGGGTTGGTAGATTGGTGGTTATAGGCTACGGTTTAGGCATGTTTTGTAGCTATTTTAGGTGCAGTTTGAGGGTATGGTTTAGTGGAGTTTTAGGGATGTGGATGAAAGTTTTGGATCTGTGGTAGATGATAGCAAAGGTTTGATAGAAATAAGTGGAAGTTGCAGCAAGTATGTGCTATCTTGTAAGAGTAGAATTGTCGTCGAAGAAACAACAGTTTCTCGACGTAATTTCCACCAAAAATTGAGAGAATTGAGTAGGGAATTGATAGAAAAATCACAGTTTGTATGACAACAAGGATGTCTAATTTAATCAAGAAAATTTCGGCAGTATAACAGCAAGAAAATTGGTGTAAGTTGCGATTGCAGAATTCTCGTTGAAAAATTTCAGCGGTTTACGACAAAAATTTACAGCGACACAAAATCGTTTTTAGAGATGAATTTCTCAATAGATCAATCTTAGATAGAAGCTAAAATGATCCATGAAGTGTATAAGAAATTTCATTAAAAAAAGATTGCAAATAGATAGGTTAAGGCAACAATATGCGGCTGGAATTTTCTACAGCATAAATTTTCAAGTGTAGCAGATTGGACATAAAAGATCAGTAGTTTGTATTGAGAATTTTTCGATGAAACTAACAGGAAATCCACTGTTAGGAAGTGTCAAAAATGTCATAAAAATTTCATAGAAATTTGGACAGAAAAAGCATAGTAGCAAGATCAAACAGACGGTGCTATGCGGTTGGAATTCTGCAATGTATCGTTCGTCGTAGAGATGAAAACTTTGTGACGAAAAGTTTATGCAGCAATATAGGAACAATTTTTAATTTTTTTTTGGAATTTTGAATAAGAATAACTAAATTGTAGCAGTAGTAAGGTACCAACCAGAACCTGTTGCAATTCACGGGGAGATCAAAGGATGATCCACGGTGGTGGAGATGATAGCAGAATTCGGCGACGATCTTTTAAGCAATTGTGGGAATTGCTTTGGATGGTTGTGGAGGGTTGATAGATGGCTGTGGGAGGGCAGCGAGATGCCAAGAACGCTTCTTTGATACCAAGTGTTAAAACCCTTGCAGATTCTAAACTTGGGGTTGATCTCTTTAGGGGATCGGCCTCCTTGGAACTCTATATGGGTTCCTCCCTCTAAGTTGCTGCTCAAAGGCTGCAGAAAAGATTCATCTATTGCTTATGAAAAGAGGTGGAATACATGACTATTTATAGGGCTTCTAAACCCTAACTCCTAATAGGACTCTTACTTAAGACTCCTACATCTAACCAACTCCTAATATGACTCTTACTCAAGACTCATACTTCTAACCAACTCCTAATAGGACTCCTAACCCTAGCAGGCCTCTTCACCTTTTTAATAGGGGTCGGCTTAGATAGGTTTTACATGAATATCCCTCTCAATTAGGACTCTCCTAGCTAGAGTCCTAATAATCTTTTACGATTTATGGATTATCGATTTATACCATGATGAAAGTTGCTTTCAAAAATGATGCACGGCTTTTGTATGCAAACTAAGCATGAAAAGATATATTCACCTAAAAAGAAAAATGTATGACTACGACAAATAACAAATGATTTTGGTTGAAAATACTTTATACTCAATGAAACCATCATTGATGAATATTCTTTATGTTTAATAGTTTCTTTGGCCTATATGCTCTATCATGATAAATATTTTGAAAATAAATGAAATCATGTTTGATTTGAAGTAATGCATAGTGATCATGCTTAATGATGCATTTTTTGATTTGACATAAAAGTGGCTTTAAAAAATGATGTATCATTTGATTTGACATAAATGAAATAGGCATGCTTATATGAAATAGTGAAGTGTCAGACAATTGTATACTTAATGATGCATAAAGTTGTAATGAAAATATTAATATTTTAATAGTATGATTTGACGATTTTATGTATGACATTATAAAGTTATATATAATGATGCATAATGATGAAATTGTGTAATAAAAATATTAAACATTTTGAAACCATGTTTTAGTGTCATGCATATTGAACATGCTTAATAAAATTTTAAATTATGCATGATGAATCGTACGATTTATGGATTATTGATTTTTACAATAATGAAAGTACCTTATTGATCTTTGTTGTAATAAATCTTACTCTTTCGGTTTTAAATATGATACATGTTTTTATTTGGCATAAATAAAACAAAATCATATGTTTTTAAACAATCGAAAAGAGGAAAATATTCTTGAAAATTATTTTGCTCAATCTTATTGATTTTGATGAATCCATTTGTATCATCTTTGTGAATCTCTTGGATTTTGATAATGATTTTGATGATTTAAATTTGAATAATTTTTTATCGAAATCTCGATCTTGATCACTTGAAATTTATAACATGAAATCCTTTATGAATCAAGATTGTTTTCTATTTAAAAGGAGATTTATCGAAATGTTTCATAGTCTTTTAGTATTCATGATCATGATAATTATGTTTTGAAATTTTATGTAAACCAAGAATGTTCATCATGATTCTCTCTTTGAATATTTAAAGAGGAGAATTTTCTAGATGAATCATGATTTTGATGATTGAATATTGGATGTGCATGAATTGAGATCTTGCTCTCCTACTATTCTTTTTGCTATTCACCAAAATGAAGACTAATTCTAATAAACCATGATATGCTATTGTTAGAACCCTTGTAGATTCTAAACTTGGGGTTGATATGTTTAGGGGATCGGCCTCCTTGGAACTCTATAGGGGTTCCTCCCTCCAAGTTGCTGCTCAAAGGCTGCAGAAAAGATTCATCTATTGCTTGAAAAAAGAGAAGGAATACATGGCTATTTATAGGGCTTCTAAACCCTAACTCCTAATTGGACTCCTACTTTAGACTCTTAGTTCTAACCAACTCCTAATAGGACTCCTACTCAAGACTCTTATTCCCTTATAACTCCTAATTCTTCTCTAAGAAAAAACTTCCTACATGAATCTCCTAGCTAGAGTCCTAATAGACCCGCCCTCTTCAAATCAGTCTTGTCCTCAAGGCTACGATTCCAAGAACTCAGGGAACTGGGTCTTCAGCTCCTCATATGGTTCCCATATGGCATCTTTAAGTGGTAGATTATTCCAATGTACTAGTACTTCAATAGAGGGATATCGGTGATGCATCACGATCCAACGATCGAGGATGGCTTGTGGTTGGGCTTGAATAACTCTATCCTCAGTTGTGTTGGGCAGTTGGATCTGGGGTGACTCGTGTTCTCCCAACTTGGGCTTTAGGCATGATACGTGGAACATAGGGTGAATTTTGGCATCCTCAAGTAATTTAAGTCTTACGCCACGGCTCCAATACACTCTGTGATCTGATAGGGCCCATAAAAATGTGGGGATAGCTTCATGGAGGCTCAAGTGTTGATAGAGAGTTGCTTGTATGGTTGTAGGCGTAGATAAACCCAATCTCCCACTGAAAATTCTCTTTCACTTCATTGTGTGTCGGCTTGCTGCTTCATTCTTGTTAGGATCGGAGCGGCACTAAGAGGGGGGGGTGAATTAGTGTAGCGGCTTAAAATGTTGGTTTCGACAAATCTTTCGTACGATAAAAATCGGAATCGGAAGTGCTTAACTTGAAAGCGTATTCGCAAAGTTGTGCAGTAAATGTAATGAGGAAATAAAGCAAGTAAGAGGGTTTGCAGTAATGTAAATAGCAGTAATGAAATGTAAACCAGAGATTACGCCATTTTTAAAGTGGTTCGGTCAAGTGACCTATATCCACTTGCGAGGCCCCTCTTCGATGAGGCTCCCACCTTCCACTAGCAAATCTCTTGAAAGGGAAGGGTAAATACCCCTCTTACAACTTTTACAAGCGGTTCACTCTCTTACAGATTTTCAGCAAAAAAGAAGGAGGTGAACACTAGCAAATTGAAAACAAGAAAGGCAAAGACTCTTCTAAGACTTTTCTCTCAATCACTTACTGCTCAAAAAGTTGTCTTCTTAGTTGAGACTTGAGGGGTATTTATAGGCCTCAAGAGGATTCAAATTTGGGCTCCAAAAAATTTGAATTCTCTTTTGTTCCCAATGCTAGCGGTGCCACCACCCAACGCTCGGGTGCTGGACGATGCAACCGCCCAGCCTAGGAGGTGTCACCGCCCAGCTCTCGGGTGCTGGGCGGTGCCACCGCTTGGCTCTCTGATTCACCGGTTTGGCTTAATTTTAGCCCAAACCAAATATGACTTTGGGCCCTGTTGGCCCCTAACCAGGATATAGGATTATCTTTTAATCCTAATCCTAATTACAAGTGAACTACATAACAAAAAAAACATCCTAAGCAAGTTTTCAACCGCGAACGTCGAGTCTTGTTCCGGCGAGCTTTCCGACGAACTTCTTCCGACAGACTCCCTGCAAGCTCCCGATCTTGTGATGACTTTAACGAGTACCCGAGCCTTCTCGGTGATCTCCATGAACCTCCGACGATATCTTCGGCGAACTTCCGAAAATTTCGATAGGTTCCCGATTTCTTCTCGGTTGGTTCCGGCAGCATCTCCGACGATTCTTCGGACTCTTAAACGTCCATCGATCTTGACTCCGGTATTCTTGCTTTGTGTTTTCTGGTTATTGTAGTTAATCCTGCACACTTAACTCAATAATATGGATTAGATCAATTAACCCATCAATTGATTTTATCATCAAAATCTGAGATTCAACAATCTCCCCCTTTTTGATGATGACAATCAATTGATGACGGAGTTAAACATAACTCCCCCTATCTATAAACCATATTATAAGAAGATGAAAACACTTGAATTCCATCCATAGAATTCAAGCATAAACCGATAGGTTCTAACCGTAGAACTTATCGTTATTCTCATTAAGCAATAGTAAATACAAAACTTCGATGAAAATCATTTTCAAGTAGAATGATAAGAGACAATTTTTACTACGATAGGAGATAAAGATTTTCAACACGAATTTCATGATATAAATGTAAGGCAAGCTTTCAATATGATCAATCAATCTTGCGATATTCTCAAGGATTTTGCAAGGCATTTTGCAATGCATATAAGACATTCATACCACACATGCTTTTGAAATTCATATAAGTCATGCTATCAAAATGGTACAAGTCATCACTTTTCTCCCCTTTTGTCATCAACAAAAAGGGAATGAGACTTGAAGAATATAACTTGTGATTATAATATCAGGAATTCAGCAGTGACATACGAAAATCCATCATCCAAAATTAAGTATGCTAAAATATTTACGCAGAGTTCACCTAAAGGAAAATTCAGCATTCATCCATTTTATCAAATCTCTTCTTTCTATAAATAACACAAATTGTAGGTGTGCAAGGAAGAGATTGTGATTAAAAAATATCAAGTAGTAACTCCAATAAGTCAAGATCATAATTCAAATACAAACTCATTTAAATTTGCATCGTCAACTTGAAACTCATAACCAAGCCATCAAAATCAATTTCGAGATTCATAAAATCATTAATCTTGATTAGATGGGAGCGGTGTTTGACTCAAGATAAGATAAGATAATTTAGCATGTCATTTAGAATCGAAAGAGAAGGATCAGATTCATCGAGGAACAAAGAGAGGATGAAATACATTACACAAAATCCATTTAAACAAGTTTATTTTTAGGGACAATTTAACATACCTAATTCCCTTCTAATGAATTCAAATTGGTCTTCATTCAAAGCTTTTGTAAATATATCTGCTAATTGATGCTTTGTGTCAATGAATTCTAGAACAACATCTTTGTTAAGGACATGATCACGTATGAAATGATGCCTAATGTCGATGTGCTTAGTTCTAGAGCGCTGAATTGGATTTTTAGTAAGATATATGACACTAGTATTATCACATTTTATGGGAATATTTTTAAAGTGAATTCCATAGTCTTCTAATGTATTTTTCATCCAAATAACTTGTGCACAACATGCACTTACAGCAATGTATTCGGCTTCCGTCGTAGATAGTGCAACTGAATTTTGTTTCTTGGAAGTCCAAGAAACAAGTGCATGTCCTAAAAATTGGCATGTTCCGAATGTACTTTTTCTATCTATCCTACAACCACCAAAATCGGCATATGCATAAGCTATTAGATCGAATTTTTCAGATTTTGGATACCACAATCCTAAATTTGGAATTCCTTTAATATACCTAAATATTCTTTTAACACTTTTAAGATGAGATAATTTAGGATTAGATTGAAACCTAGCGCAAAGTCCTACACTAAACATAATATCTGGTCTAGTCGCGGTGAGGTAGAGTAGATTACCTATCATTCCCCTATATGTTTTTTGATCGAAATTTTCACTATTTTCATCCATATCTAACGTAGTCGCAGTACTCATAGGGGTGTTTATTGCTTTTGAATTATCCATGTTAAATCGTTTTAACAATTCTAATGTATATTTGGATTGGTTAAGAAATATACCATCACTAAGTTGCTTGATTTGTAATCCGAAAAAGAAAGTTAATTCACCCATTAAACTCATTTCAAATTCATGACTCATACATTTGGCAAATGATTCACATAGTGATTCATCTAAATAGCCAAAAATAATATCGTCAACATAAATTTACACAATAAGAAAATTATTTTCAAAATATTTAATAAACAATGTAGTATCAACCTTGCCTTTGGTAAAATTATTTAAAATAAGAAAGGAACTAAGCCTTTCATACCAAGCTCTAGGAGCTTGTTTCAAGCCATAGAGAGCTTTAGTCAATTTGAATACATAATTAGGAAGAAGAGAGTTTTCAAATCTGGGAGGTTGTTCGACATATACTTCTTCGGAAATAAAACCATTCAAGAAAGCACTTTTGACATCCATTTGAAATAGTTTAAAATTATTAGTACTAGCATAGGCAAGGAGCATCCTTATGGCTTTTAATCGAGCCATGGGAGCAAAGGTTTCTTCGTAATCGATACCTTCTTCTTGGTTGAAACCTTTGGCCACTAATATTGCCTTGTTTCTAACCACGATACCATTTTCGTCTTGCTTGTTTCTAAAGACCCATTTAGTACCAATGACTAAATGGTCACTAGGTCTAGGAACAAGCTTCCATACCTTATTCCTCTCAAATTGATTCAATTCCTCTTGCATTGCAATAACCCAAAAATCATCTTTTATGGCCTCGTCAATGCATTTAGGTTCAATTTGAGAAAGGAAGGCGGTATTAGCACAAAAATTCTTGAAAGAGGAACGAGTTTGAACCCCTTTTGATGTATCTCCTATAATTAGCTCCTTTGGATTAGCATCTATATATTTCCATTCCTTGGGTAAGGAAATTTCGGAAGAAGGTGCATCCAAGTTGCTATTTTGAGGAGGAGGTTTATTTAAATTCAAATTATCAAAATCATGATCATCATCAAAATCATTTTTCTTTAAATTAGAAATTTCAGTAAAAACTACATGAATAGACTCTTCTATTACTAACGTTCTTTTGTTAAAAACCTGAAAAGCCTTAGAAACGGAAGAGTAACCAAGAAAGATGCCGTCATCGGATTTAGCATCAAATTTTCCTAAGACATCCCTTTCATTCAAAATAAAGCATTTACAACCGAAAACTTTAAAATAGGAAATATTTGGTTTTTTGTTATTCCACAATTTATAGGGAGTTTTTGATAAGGATGGTCTTATTAGGACTCTATTCTTGATGTAGCAAGCCGTATTTACGGCTTCGGCCCAAAAATACTTAGGTAAACTATGTTCATTTAACATAGTTCTTGCCATTTCTTGTAGGTTTCTATTTTTTCTTTCAACTACTCTATTTTGTTGGAGATTCCTCGAAGTGGAGAAGTTGTGATTGCATCCATTAACTTCACAAAAATTTTGAAAGTCACGATTTTGAAATTCGCCACCGTGATCACTCCGAATTGATGAAATCATGAAACCTTTTTCGTTTTGAGTGAGTTTACAAAATTTAGAGAAGCACTTGAAGCAATCACTTTTGTGGACTAAGAAATAGGTCCAAGTGTACCTAGTATAGTCATCCACAATTACAAACGCATATTTGCTTCCTCCTAGACTTGTTGTGTCAATTGGTCCGAATAAGTCCAAATGGATTAATTGTAGTGGTCTAGTGGTGCTAATTTGATTTTTTGGTTTGAAACTAGTTTTTATTTGTTTACCTAGTTGACATGCATCACATACTTTGTCCTTAGTAAACTTTATATTTGGAATCCCTCGTACTAATTCTCTAGATGAGATCTTAGATATTAGTTTCATGCTTGCATGGCCTAATCTCCTATGCCAAAGCCAAGCATCATCATTTAGAGCGGAGAAGCACATTTCATTACTTAGTTCATCAAGGTGGATGGTGTAGACATTATTTTGTTTTAATGCAATCATAGTCAAATTATTGTTTAGTTTTTCGATAATACACATATTTGATTCGAATCTAACGATATAACCTTTATCGCATAGTTGACTAATACTCAAGAGATTATGTTTCAATCCATCAACTAGTAAAACATCATCAATGGAAAAACTAAATTTGTTACCAATAGTTCCCTTCCAATGATTTTGCCTTTGTTGTTGTCTCCGAAGGTGACGTACCCTTCTTCTTTGCTAGTGAGCATAGAGAAATGAGATGGATCTCCAGTCATATGTCTTGAGCATCCACTATCGAGATACCATCTCTTGCTCCTAGCTTATGGGTTTATCTACAAAAGAGGATGACTTTTAGGTACCCATTTGATTTTGGGTGCCTCAAAAATTGATCCACTAACTTTATTATTTATTATTGAATCCTTTATAGTTCCTTTAGGAACCCATATTAAATTTTGTGAACTAATTTTCCTAAATGGACATTTGTAGGCAATATGTCCGGATTTGCAACATAAGTTGCATTTCATATAAGAGGAAACATATAATGTAAGTCCTTTTATGAAAGTGGTAGGATTTTGATGTAATCCTTTTACAAATCCAATTCCATTTCTATTTGCGACGTGACCCTTGTGTGCAATGATCATATCTAATCCTTTGCTACAAACCTTAAACTTGTTTAAGGTTTCTTTAAGAAGCAAATTTTCATTTTTTATTGCTTCTAAATGCTCACACTTAGAGCATGGAGGAGTTTGAAGACTATCAAACTTATCTTGTAGCAAAGCATACTCTTTCTTTAAGATACTTAACTTCTTGCTAACAGTTCTACATTCATCAAATAATTAATGAAAAGCGATAGAGAGTTCTTCAAAAGATAAATCTTCATTAAATAAATCACAAACCTCTTCTCCTAAAGCCATTAGCGCGTAATGAGCAACTTGCTCAGTGTTGGACTCCTCTTCTTCGAACGCGCTTGAATCATCCCACATTGCCTTAAGCGCCTTCTTCTTTGATGTTCTCTTTTTCGCTTAAGGACAATCGTTCTAGTAGTGTCCCGGTTTTATGCATTCATAGCAAATCACTTAGTCCTTCTTTTGTTCAAATTTATTTTTTATATTATTTTTAAATTTGTTCTTTCTTAAATATTTTTTAAATTTTTGAGTCAAAAGTGGAATGTCATTGTCACTGTCCTCATCACTTGATGTTCCTTTCGTCATGAGTATCATATCATTCCTGTTCTTTGGAAGGGGGTTCTCGAGCTCGTCATGAGCTTGACATGTCATTTCGTAGTTCATTAGAGACCCACTGAGTTCTTTAAGAGGGAATGCTTTAAGGTCTTTAGCCTCTTGAATGGCCGTAACTTTTGGATCCCAACTTTTAGGGAGGGATCTTAAGATTTTAGTTACTAGTTCAAAGTTAGTAAAATCTTTACCAAGAGCTTTGAGTCCATTGATGACATCCGTAAACCGGGTGTACATGTCTCCGATGGACTCACTTGGTTTCATTCGGAAAAGTTCGTAAGAGTGCACAAGGATGTTGATTTTGGACTCTTTCACTCGGCTAGTGCCTTCATGAGTGACCTCAAGAGTTCTCCAAATATCAAAAGCCGAATCACAAATTGAAACACGATTAAATTCATTTTTGTCTAGTGCACAAAACAAGGCATTCATAGCCTTTGCATTTAAAGCAAAAACCTTCTTTTCCGATTCATTCCATTTGCTCATCGGAAGAGAAGATTTTTGAAATCCGTTTTCAACAATAGTCCAAAGCTCGAAATCCATAGAAATGAGGAAGATCCTCATCCGAGTCTTCCAATAAGTATAATCCGACCCATTAAACAAGGGTGGACTGTAACATCCCCCATTTAAATAAAAAAAAAATTAGTAAATGATTGTTTGTAAATATGAGGATTATTTAATAAATTTTTTATTAAATAATATTATATTAAAGTTTATGGCTAAGGACCTAAGAGTAAATATTAAATGTTTGAGATGATTTATAGAATATTCAGAATTGAGTAAATAAAAATAAAATAAAATAAAATGGAGGAAATGTGTCATTAACAAGGATGTGCCACATAGCATTTATTCTAAAGTTCACACCTAAACCCCCATGCTTGCTTGCCACCTCACTACTTTAGCATGAGCCAAACCTAAGTAATTTAAGGCACCATTAAGAAGAAAGTTTTCAGCCAACGTTAGTTTGAGAAGAAGAAGAAGAAGAAGAAGAAGAAGAAGGAGAAGAAGAAGAGGAAACTTTGTTTGAGGTTTTGCATCAACTCCCTATATTTGAGAATCAAACTAACCTAAGGCAAGTGTTCTAACTTCTTCCTACAGAATTCCTAATCTCTGTTTTCCTTTTAATTCTTCATAATTCAAAAGATTTCAGCTTAGTACCAAACCGTTCTTTCCGTTTGATACAAAGCTATGAATCAGAAATTTTTTCGGTAATATGACTTCTATACATTGTTTTGGATCTAACTTTTAGCACTAAACTCTTATTTAGGCAAAACCTAATCCATTTGAAATTAGACTCAAATATCTTTATTTTGACACTAAGATTGAATGATTTGGAGTTTAAATGCCTTCTAAGACTTCTATTTCAATTAACCCTATAGATTCTGCAAAATAGGGACTGAAATTTCTCACCTTCTGTTACTAAATTGCTCATAACTCTCTAGAAAAAATTCTGAATTTTACAAAGCTTAGTTCTTTGGAAACTAGATTAGAATATCTTTTTTTTGACACCTAGTTGGAAATTTTGAAGTATGTTTGCCTTCTGAAACATCTGTTTAAATTGATTCTATCAAGTCTGTAAAATAGGGATAATCAATTGTGACCTTCCTTCACTCTATTTGTTGTAACTTCCTGTCAAGAACTCAAAAAATTATAAATCTGATTTCATCGGAAAATAGATTGATACAGATTTCCAATGACAACTGTTTTTAGGGATTTGGAGCATATTTGGTCACTCAAACAATTCATAAAATATACCATTCAAATTCTGTCATAATTAAAAACATTGTTGGGTTTTGCCTATTCAATTTTCATCCTATTGGAAATATGATTTCTGCTAAATTCTTCTTCAATTGAGCTTTATATTAGTCCTTTGAAGTTCGTGTATTGTTCATCCTAAAATTATTGTATAACTGAAATTTATTATGTAATGCTTTGTTTGCATTTCCTTGTTTGATAAAGGCACATGCATATCTTCGTTGTTCCGCATGTGCTTCTGATATGTGTCAATGTTATTGTTCATACTACCCTTTTGTACTCTGGTGTCTTGTGAGATATTGTGAACCTTTGCCAGAAATGGTAAAGTGAGTTATGCTTAGAGCGCGCGATTGCTCTGCCGACCCCATTGACTTCACTCAGACGTGGGTGGATGGAGCTCCCAGACGTGTGAGACTTATGCTTAGTGGTCATCCAGAAATGGATGAATCACATTATGTATGTGGTCCCACAGCGCCCTCTATGTTTATTGATGTGATATCCAAAGCTTTGTTTATGAGTTCATATTATGCTTTGGATAAAAATGGAATGCATGCTACATCAAAAATAACATACAGCTTGTGTTTATTATTCGGTTCACTTGTTATACTTTGAAGTGTTTCGTTTGTCATTATTATGCCCCCAAACACTCTTATGCCTTTAATATGCGCCTAAATGCTTCATGTGCCATTTGATACATGCCTAAATATTTCTTTTGCCAATGAAATTCTCCAATTTCCTTTCTCCTATTGTTATGTCTAATGCCTATTTTTGAACGAGGTAAACCTTTTTGATTTTATATCAAATGAGATGACTTCATATGAACACTTGTATTTCTACTTTTGTATCTTGATACTAAGCCTGCTTGAACTTCTCCTATCGTCATGGATATGTTCGACACTTGCTGAGCTCTTTATGCTCACCCCGTTGCTATATAAATTTTTCAAGGTAGATTGTCACGCACTGAAAAGCTAGAATTGAGTTAAAGTAGTGAAAGACTAGAAGATTTGTGAGCTAATTTTGTTGGATGATGGTTTTTGTTGTATAGTAAACTTTACTTCTGATGTAATGTTAGGGATCCGTTGATACTTATGTGTTGTAAAAGTTTAAAGGACCGCTCATGTGTATGGTATGATAAGTTTAAGTTGTATAAGGATAAGAACTCATGGTAAATAATTATCATTTTGAGATTGTATATACTTCTATGATTATGGATTTGTATTGTGGTTGATGTTTAGTTGAGTTGCCTTTGGATTTTGTGAATCTCTGAGTGAAGTGGATTATGATTTATGTAACGTACATGTTTATGAATTGTGAATATTGATTTTTGAATGATTCTTAGTATCCTCAAATTGTTAGATTGGATCCTGGATTGAATTGATGATCAATTATAATATTATTGATTTTAGACAGGGTCACACCTCCTGAATGTGATAATTCGGGGGGGGGGGGGCGTGACAGAGTTGGTATCGTATCAGAGCATGATATGAGGATTTCTAAGAATTTTGATATGCCAGATGTGTAATAAATTTTGAGGTTCAGTGATTTCTATTTATAGACCGATCAAAAGTTTTCTTTTGTTATTTTTAGGAAGCAAGGATGACGAGGTCATCTAGTTATCATGTTGCATCTACTTCTGATCAATTGAGTGGAATTATGCAAACTCTAGAGGCGATGACACAAGTAATGCAACACCAAGTCTGACAAGAAAGAAATGATGAAGTTTGGAATTCAAACCAAACTGGGTTGGGAATTGAACAGTTTAAGAAGCTTAGTCCACCCAGTTTTAGTGGTGAGCCTGATCTAATAGTAGCAGAATAATGGATGATGCAGATGGAGAAAATATTTGATGTTTTAAATTGCCCAGATGATAAGAAGGTTTCTCTTGCTACCTTCATGCTAGAACGAGAGGTTGAGCACTGGTGGCGAACCATGAACAGGATTTCTGAAGCTCGACAGAAGCCAATCACTTGGAAGGTATTTACAGAAAAGTTCAATGATAAATATTTTCCAGATTGTATCAGAGAGCAGAAAGAATTGGTGTTCCTGAATCTCATCTAGAGAAATTTGACAGTAGCCAACTATGAGTCTAAATTCACCGAGCTCTCTAGATTTGCCACACATATGATTGATGATTAATATAGAAAAGCAAAAAGATTTGAAAGAGGATTAAGGCCGGCAATAAGAAGCTGAATATTAGCTTTAAAACTCCAGGTATACACTGATGTAGTAGAAAGAGCTTTCATACTTGAAAAAGACTTGGAGGATATCCAAGAAATCAGGGATAAGAATAGCAAGGATAAGTTTGTTGGTAAAAGTAAGAGAGGAAATGAAGCAGAAAGAAGTAACGAGAAGGTAAAGGTACTTAGATTTGAGAAAGGAATTTCATCGCAAAGAACTCTATCGTGTACAAAATGTGGACGTAATCATGAAAATAGTGAGTGTTTTCGGGTGACTAGAGCCTGTTTTGCCTCTGGAAAGTTGGATCATAAAGTTAGAGACTGCCCACTAAACAAGACGAAAGAGCCACTACTCCCTAAGCCGACTGCCCATGCTAGAGTATATGCTATCACAGAACAAGATTCTAGGGCCTCTAAATCAGTGGTTGAAGGTATTCTACATGTTTCTAATAGAAATGCAAAAGTTTTGTTTAATCCTGGCTCCAACTTGTCTTTTGTTTCACAATATTTTGCTTGCACTTGTCATTCAACCTAAACCACTAGATTATTTGCTACACGTAACTACTACTGTTGGGGATTCCTTGACTACACATCTGGTTTATCCTCATCTTTTCGTCAAAAGAAGTATGACAAATTTAGAGGACTAAATGTTATTTTAAGGAGGGGAGACTGTAACATCCCCCATTTAAAAAAAAACAAATTAGTAAATGCTTGTTTGGAAATATGAGGATTATTTAATAATTTATTTTATTAAATAATATTATATTAATGTTTATGGCTAAGGACCTAAGAGTAAATATTAAATGTTTGAGATGTTTTATAGAATATTCAGAATTGAGTAAATAAAAATAAAATAAAATAAAATGGAGGACATGCGTCATTAACAAGGATGAGCCACATAGCATTTATTCTAAAGTTGACACATAAACCCCCATGCATGCTTGCCACCTCACTACTTTAGCATGAGCCAAACCTAAGTAATTTAAGGCACCATTAAGAAGAAAGGTTTCAGCCAACATTAGTTTGAGAAGAAGAAGAAGGAGAAGAAGAAGAAGAAGAAGAAGGAGAAGAAGAAGAGGAAACTTTGTTTGAGGTTTTGCATCAACTCCCTATATTTGAGAATCAAACTCACCTAAGACAAGTGTTCTAACCTCTTTCTATAGAATTCCTAATCTCTGTTTTCCTTTTAATTCTTCATAATTCAAAAGATTTAAGCTTAGTACCAAACCGTTCTTTCCTTTTGATACAAAGCCATGAATCTGAAATTTTTTCGGTAATCTGACTTCTATACATTGTTTTGGATCTAACTTTTAGCACTAAACTCTGATTTAGGCAAACCTAATCCATTTGAAAGTACACTCAAATATCTTTATTTTGACACTAAGATTGAATGATTTGGAGTTTAAATGCCAACTAAGACTTCTGTTTCAATTAACCCTACAGATTCTGCAAAATAGGGACTGAAATTTCTGACCTTCTGTTACTAAATTGCTCATAACTCTCTAGAGAAAATTCTGAATTATACAAAGCATAGTTCTTTGGAAACTAGATTCGTATATATTTCTTTTGACACCTAGTTGGAAATTTTGAAGTATGTTTACCTTCTAAAACATCTGTTTAAATTGATTCAATCAAGTCTACAAAACAGGGATGATCAATTCTGACCTTCCTTTACTCTATTTGTTGTAACTTCCTGTCAAGACCTCAAAAAATTATAAATCTGAGTTATCAGAAAATAGATTGATACTGCTTTCTAATGACACCTATTTTTAGTAATTTGGAGTATATTTGGTCACTCAAACAATTCATAAAATATACCATTCAAATTCTGTCATAATTGAAAACTTTGTTGGGTTTTGCCTATTCAATTTTCATCCTATTGGAAATATGATTTCCGCTAAATTCTTCTTCAATTAAGCTTTATATTAGTCCTTTGAAGTTCTTGTATTATTCATCCTGAAATTATTGTATAACTGAAATTTATTATGTAATGATTTGTTAGCATTTCCTTGTTTGATAAAGGCACATGCATATCTTCGTTGTTCCGCATGTGCTTCTGATATGTGTCAATGTTATTGTTCATACTACCCTTTTGTACTCTGGTGTCTTGTGGGATATTGTAAACCTTTGCCAGAAATGGTAAAGGGAGTTATGCTTAGAGCCCGTGATTGCTTTGCTGGCCCCATTGACTTCACTTAGACGTGGGTGGATGGAGCTCCCAGACGTGGGAGACTTATGCTTGGTGGTCATCCAGAAATGGATGAATCACATTATGTATGTGGTCCCACAGCGGCCTCTATGTTTATTGATATGATATCCAAAGCTTTGTTTATGAGTTCATATTATGCTTTGGATAAAAATGGAATGCATGCTACATCAAAAATGACATACAGCTTGTGTTTATTATTCGGTTCCCTTGTTATACTTTGAAGTGTTTCGTTTGTCATTATTATGCCCCCAAACACTCTTATGCCTTTGATATGCACCTAAATGCTTCATGTGCCATTTGATACATGCCTAAATGTTTCTTTTGCCAATGAAATGCTTCAATTTCCTTTCTCCAATTGTTATGTCTAATGCCTATTTTTGAACAAGGTAAACCTTTGTGATTTTATATCAAATGAGATGACTTCAAATGAACACTTGTATTTCTAATTTTGTATCTTGATACTAAGCCTACTTGAACTTCTCCTATCGCCATGGATATGTTCGACACTTGCTGAGCTCTTTATGCTCACCCCGTTGCTATATAAATTTTTCAAAGTAGTTTGTCACGTACTGAAAAGCTAGAATTGGGTTAAAGCAGTGAAAGGCTAGAAGATTTTTGAGCTAATTTTGTTGGATGATGGTTTTTGTTGTATAGTAAACTTTACTTCTGATGTAATGTTAAGGATTTGTTGATACTTATGTGTTGTAAAAGTTTAAAGGACCGCTCATGTGTATGGAATGATAAGTTTAAGTTGTATAAGGATAAGAACTCATGGTAAATAATTATCTTTTTCAGATTGTATATACTTCTATGATTATGGATTTGTATTGTGGTTGATGTTTAGTTGAGTTGCCTTTGGATTTTGTGAATCTCTGAGTGAAGTGGATTATGATTTATGTAACGTACATGTTTATGAATTGTGAATATTGATTTTTGAATGATTCTTAGTATCCTCAAATTGTTAGATTGGATCCTGGATTGAATTAATGATCAATTATAATATTATTGATTTTAGACAAGGTCACACCTCTTGAATGTGATAATTCGGGGGGGGGGGGGGGGGGGGGGCGTGACAGAGTTGGTATCAGAGCATGATTTGAGGATTTCTAAGAATTTTGATATGCCAGATGTATAATAAATTTTGAGGTTCAGTGATTTCTATTTAGAGACCGATCAAAAGATTTCTTTTGTTATTTTTAGGAAGCAAGGCTGACGAGGTCATCTGGTTCTCCTGTTGCATCTACTTCTGATCAATTGAGTGGAATTATGAAAACTCTAGAGGCGATGACACAAGTAATGCAACAACAAGTCTGACAAGAAAGAAATGATGAAGTTGGGAATTCAAACCAGACTGGGTTGAGAATTAAATAGTTTAAGAAGCTTAGTCCTCCCAGTTTTAGTGGTGAGCCTGATCCAATGGTAGCAGAATAATGGATGATGCAGATGGAGAAAATATTTGATGTTTTAAATTGCCCAGATGATAAGAAGGTTTCTCTTGCTACCTTCATGCTAGAAGGAGAGGCTGAGCACTGGTGGCGAACCATGAACAGGATTTCTGAAGCTCGATAGGAGCCAATCACTTGGAAGGTATTTACAGAAAAGTTTAATGATAAATATTTTTCAGATTGTATCAGAGAGCAGAAAGAATTGGAGTTCCTGAATCTCATATAGGGAAATTTGACAGTAGCCAAATATGAGTCTAAATTCACCGAGCTCTCTAGATTTGCCACACATATGATTGATGATTAATATAGGAAAGCAAGAAGATTTGAAAGAGGATTAAGGCCGGCAATAAGAAGCCGAATATCAGCTTTAAAACTCCAGGTATACACTGATGTAGTAGAAAGAGCTTTCATACTTGAAAAAGACTTGGGGGAGATCCAAGAAATCAGGGATAAGAATAGCAAGGATAAGTTTGTTGGTAAAAGTAAGAGAGGAAATGAAGCAGAAAGAAGTAACGAGAAGGTAAAGGTACCTAGATTTGAGAAAGGAACTTCATCGCAAAGAACTCTATCGTGTACAAAATGTGGACGTAATCATGAAACTAGTGAGTGTTTTCGGGTGACTGGAGCCTGCTTTGCCTGTGAAAAGTTAGATCATAAAGTTAGAGACTGCCCACTAAACAAGACGAAAGAGCCACTACTCCCTAAGCCGACTGCCCATGCTAGAGTATCTGCTATCACAGAACAAGATTCCAAGGCCTCTAAATCAGTGGTTGAAGGTATTCTACATGTTTCTAATAGAAATGCAAAAGTTTTGTTTAATCCTGGCTCCAACTTGTCTTTTGTTTCACAATATTTAGCTTGTCACTTGTCATTCAACCTAAACCACTGGATTATTTGCGACACGTAACTATTGTTGTTGGGGATTCCTTGACTACAAATCTGGTTTAACCTCATCTTTTCGCCAAAAGAGCTATGACAAATTTAGAGAACTAAATTTTATTTTGAAGGCGGGGAAAGTGTAACATCCCCCATTTAAAAAAAAAAAAATTAGTAAATGCTTGTTTGTAAATATGAGGATTATTTAATAATTTTTTTATTAAATAATATTATATTAAAGTTTATGGCTAAGGACCTAAGAGTAAATATTAAATGTTTGAGATGATTTATAGAATATTCAGAATTGAGTAAATAAAAATAAAATAAAATAAAATGGTGGACATGTGTCATTAACAAGGATGAGCCACATAGCATTTATTCTAAAGTTGATACCTAAACCCCCATGCATGCTTGCCACCTCACTACTTTAGGATGAGCCAAACATAAGTAATTTAAGGCACCATTAAGAAGAAAGTTTTCGGCCAACGTTAGTTTGAGAAGAAGAAGAAGGAGAAGAAGAAGAGGAAACTTTGTTTGAGGTTTTGCATCAACTCCCTATATTTGGGAATCAAACTCACCTAAGGCAAGTGTTCTAACCTCTTCCTACAGAATTCCTAATCTCTATTTTCCTTTTAATTCTTCATAATTCAAAAGATTTCAGCTTAGTACCAAACCGTTCTTTCCTTTTGATACAAAGCCATGAATCTGAAATTTTTTCGGTAATCTGACTTCTATACATTGTTTTGGATCTAACTTTTAGCACTAAACTCTGATTTAGGCAAAACCTAATCCTTTTGAAATTAGACTCAAATATCTTTATTTTGACACTAAGATTGAATGATTTGGAGTTTTAATGCCTTCTAAGACTTCTATTTCAATTAACCTTACAGATTCTGCAAAATAGGGACTGAAATTTCTGACCTTCTGTTACTAAATTGCTCATAACTCTCTAGAGAAAATTCTGAATTATACAAAGCTTAGTTCTTTGGAAACTAGATTCGCATATCTTTCTTTTGACACCGAGTTGAAAATTTTGAAGTATGTTTGCCTTCTGAAACATCTGTTTAAATTGATTCTTTCATGTCTGCAAAATAGGGATAATCAATTCTGACCTTCCTTTGCTCTATTTGTTGCAACTTCCTGTCAAGAACTCAAAAAATTATAAATCTGATTTCATCGGAAAATAGATTGATACAGCTTTCCAATGACAACTATTTTTAGTGATTTGGAGCATATTTGATCACTCAAACAATTCATAAAATATATCATTCAAATTATCTCATAATTGAAAACTTTGTTGGGTTTTGCCTATTCAATTTTCATCCTACTGGACATATGATTTCTGCTAAATTCTTCTTCATTTGAGCTTTATATTAGTCCTTTGAAGTTCGTGTATTATTCATCCTGAAATTATTGTATAACTGAAATTTATTATGTAATTCTTTGTTTGCATTTCCTTGTTTGATAAAGGCACATGCATATCTTCGTTGTTCCGCATGTCCTTCTGATATGTGTCAATGTTATTGTTCATACTACCCTTTTGTACTCTGGTGTCTTGTGGGATATTGTGAACCTTTGCCAGAAATGGTAAAAGGAGTTATGCTTAGAGCCCGCGATTGCTCTACCGGCCCCATTGACTTCACTTAGACGTGGGTGGATTGAGCTCCCAGACGTGGGAGACTTATGCATGGTGGTCATCCAGAAATGGATGAATCACATTATGTATTTGGTCCCACAGCGGCCTCTATGTTTATTGATATGATATCCAAAGCTTTGTTTATGAGTTCATATTATGCTTTGGATAAAAATGGAATGCATGCTACATCAAAAATGACATACAGCTTGTGTTTATTATTCGGTTCACTTGTTATACCTTGAAGTGTTTCGTTTGTCATTATTATGCCCCCAAACACTCTTATGCCTTTGATATGTGCCTAAATGCTTCATGTGCCATTTGATACATGCCTAAATGCTTCTTTTGCCAATGAAATGCTTCAATTTCCTTTCTCCTATTGTTATGTCTAATGCCTATTTTTGAACGAGGTAAACCTTTGTGATTTTATATCAAATGAGATGACTTCAAATGAACACTTGTATTTCTACTTTTGTATCTTGATACTAAGCCTGCTTGAACTTCTCCTATCGCCATGGATATGTTAGACACTTACTGAGCTCTTTATGCTTACCCCGATGCTATATAAATTTTTCAGGGTAGCTTGTCACGCACTGAAAAGCTAGAATTGGGTTAAAGCAGTGAAAGGCTAGAAGATTTTTGAGCTAATTTTGTTGGATGATGGTTTTTGTTGTATAGTAAACTTTTCTTCTGATGTAATGTTAAGGATCTGTTGATACTTATGTGTTGTAAAAGTTTAAAGGACCGCTCATGTGTATGTAATGATAAGTTTAAGTTGCATAATGATAAGAACTTATGGTAAATAATTATCTTTTTGAGATTGTATATACTTCTATGATTATGGATTTGTGTTGTGGTTGATGTTTAGTTGAGTTGCCTTTGGTTTTTGTGAATCTCTGAGTGAAGTGGATTATGATTTATGTAACGTACATGTTTATGAATTATGAATATTGATTTTTGAATGATTCTTAGTATCCTCAAATTGTTAGATTGGATCCTGGATTGAATTGATGATCAATTATAATATTATTGATTTTAGACAGGGTCACACCTCCTGAATGTGATAATTCGGGGGGGGGGGGGGGGGGGGGCGTGACAAGGACATGTGATAGAATGACCCTCATGCATGCTGGAGTAAGCCATCTCTCTTGGGTATTAAACCAAATATGAGAGTGAGCATTGCTCTGATACCAATTGTTATGATCGGAGTGGCACTAAGAGGGGGGGGTGAATTAGTGCAGCGGCTTAAAACGTTGGTTTCGATAAATCTTTCGTACAATAAAAATCTTAATCGGAAGTGCTTAACATGAAAGCGTATTCGCAAAGTTGTGCAGTAAATGTAATTAGGAAATAAAGCAAGTAAGAGGGTTTGCAGTAATGTAAATAGCTATAATGAAATGCAAACCAGAGATTACGCCGTTTTTAAAGTGGTTCGGTCAAGTGACCTACATCCACTTGCGAGGCCCCTCTTCGATGAGGCTCCCACCTTTCACTAGCAAATCTCTTGAAAGGGAACGGTAAATACCTCTCTTACAACTTTTACAAGCGGTTCACTCTCTTACAGATTTTCAGCAAGAAAGAAGGAGGTGAACACTAGCAAATTGAAAACAAGAAAGGCAAAGACTCTTCTAAGACTTTTCTCTCAATCACTTGCTGCTCAAAACGTTGTCTTCTCAGCTGAGACTTGAGGGGTATTTATAGGCCTCAAGAGGATTCAAATTTGGGCTCCAAAAAATTTGAATTCTCTTATGTTCCCAATGTTGGCGGTGCCACCGCCCAGCCAAGCGGTGCCACCGCCCAACGCTCGGGTGCTGGACGGTGCAACCGCCCAGCCCAGGAGGTGTCACCGCCCAGCTCTCGGGTGCTGGGCGGTGCTACCGCCCAGCCAAGCGGTGCCACTACTTGGCTCTCCGATTCACTGGTTTGGCTTAATTTTAGCCCAAACCAAATCTGACTTTGGGCCCAGTTGGCCCCTAACCAGGATATAGGATTATCTTTTAATCCTAATCCTAATTACAAGTGAACTACATAACAAAAAAAACATCCTAAGCAAGTTTTCAACCGCGAACGTCGAGTCTTATTCCGGCGAGCTTTCCGACGAACTTCTTCCGACGGACTCCCTGGAAGCTTCCAATCTTGTGATGACTTTAACGAGTAGCCAAGCCTTCTCGGTGATCTCCGTGAACCTCCGACGATCTCTTCGGCGAACTTCCAAAAATTCCGATAGGTTCCCGATTTCTTCTCGGTTGGTTCCGGCAGCATCTCCGACGATTCTTCGGACTCTTAAACGTCCATCGATCTTGACTCCGGTATTCTTGCTTTGTGTTTTTTGGTTATCGTAGTTAATCCTGCACACTTAACTCAATAATATGGATTAGATCAATTAACCCATCAATTGATTTTATCATCAAAATCCGAGATTCAATAATTCTGGCTTGAGCGGTAGAGAGATTATCTTTTAATAGTTGTAAGAGTTTGTCCCTATCAATCAATTCTTGGTCAACCTGATCTATGTTGGCCGAGCCAATTATATACTCTGGAATCACAAGGGCTGGTCGACCATACAATGCTTCATAAGGGGCACATTTTGTAGATGAATGATATGTAGTATTATACCACCATTCGGCCTAGGGAAGCCATTTCGTCCACTCTTTTGGTCGGTTGCTAGCGAAACACTGGAGGTACGTCTCTAAGCACCTACTTACCACCTCTGTTTGGCCGTCAGTTTGTGGATGATACGCTGTGCTCATCTTGAGTTTGGTGTCTTGTAATTGAAATAACTTGGTCCAAAATTTACTAGTGAAGATCCTGTCACGATCACTTACGATGGACGTTGGCATCCCATGTAGTTTAACAATATTTTCTATGAAAATCTAGGCAATACTAGCATCAGTGTAGGGATTTCTCACAGCACAAAAATGAGCATATTTCGTAAGTCGATCAACCACCATGAGAATCGTGCTTTTACCTTTGAAAGATAGTAGCCCTTCAATGAAGTCCATGGAGATGTCAGTCCACCCTGAGTTTGGTATGGGTAGTAGTTGTAGCTTCCCAGGATTTGCCACAATTTCACCCTTGTGCTATTGACATACATCACATTGTGCCACATATTCAGCAATAATTTTTTTCATCCCTCTCCAATAAAAATTTTGCTTCACTCTTTTGTAGGTTCTTAGGAATCCAAAGTGCCCTGCTGAAGGTATGGAGTGCATTTCATGCAAGATGATTGTGATGCAAGGAGAGTCAGGTATAAGCACAATGCGACCTTTGTAGCATAGATCCCTCGAATCCCAAGTGTAGTGGGCTATTGCACTTGGATCCTCCTCCAATTTTTTTATGATGTTGCTGATCTCTGGATCCTTCGTCCAATCTTCCCTAATGTCCTCGAGGAGACCAGTGGTAGGAAGCGAGATGGCTGAAACCTTAGCTTGTTCAGGTAGCCGTGAGAGTGCATCTGCAACAACGTTTTCTTTCCCCTTTTTGTAAATAATTTCATAATCAAATCCAAGAAGTTTGGTTACCTATTTTTGCTGCTCAGGGGATGATATCATTTGCTCGAAAAAGTACATGAGGCTTTTATGGTCAGTTTTAATTTGAAATTGCCGACCGATCACATAGGGTCTCCACCTCGTTACTGCATATACAATGGCAAGCATCTCCTTATCATATACTAACAAGTTTTGATGGGAGGGAGATAATGCCTTACTAGTGTATGTGAGTGGTCAACCATTTTGCATGAGAACGACTCCAATTCTGACACCAAATGCATCAGCCTCAATGATGAAGGGTTTATTGAAATCTGGTAGCGCAAGCACCGACCTTGTTGTCATGGTTGCTTTAGGTTTATCGAAGGCAGTATATGTTAGGATCGGAGCGGCACTAAGAGGGGGGGTGAATTAGTGCAGCGGATTAAAACTTCGGTTTTGATAAATCTTTCATACAATGAAAAGCAATATCAATGAAAACTGATTTTAGAAGCTTGATAACTTAGAAACGTATAGAAGCGTAGTAACTAAGTAGAGAAGTTTGCAGTATGTAAATGGCAAGAGTAGGATGCAAACCAGATAATGTAGATTTTAAAGTGGTTCGGTCAAAATGACCTACATCCACTTGCGAAGCCTTCTTCGAAGAGGCTTCCAACTTCCACTAGCAAATTTCTTCTAGGGGAAGGACTAATACCCCTCTTACAACCTTTACAAGTGGTTCATACTCTTACAATTTTTTCAACAAGATGGGAGGAGGTGAACACTTAAGCAATATGAAAAACAAGGCTTGCAAAGACTATTCTAAGGCTCTTAACTCAAACTATTGTTTTTCAAAAGATTGTGATCTCAGCTGAGATTTGAGGGGTATTTATAGGCCTCAAGAGGATTCAAATTTGGGCTCCAAAATTTGAATTCTCGTTGGTTCCTGATGCTGGCGGTGCCACCGCCCAGCCCAAGCGGTGCCACCGCCTGGCTCTCGGGTGCTAGGCGGTGCCACCGCCAAATCTGGCGGTGCCACCGCCTACACTATTTCAGCTCACTGGTTGGGCTCCAAAATTGGCCCAAACCAGTCCGAACTAGAGCCCAATCGGCCCGTACTTGGTTTATAGGATTTACACCTAATCCTAACCCTAAATAACATGCTAACTACAAATTTAAATACATTTTCTAAGCTATTACAAAGTCCGTAAGTCAAGACTTCTTCCGGTGAGCTTCCGGCGAACTTCCGACGGTTTTCCGATAAACTCTCGAAAACCATTCTGCGGACTCCCGGCAAGCTCCTAGACTTCACGATTTGATCTTGACGAGTTCCAACGAGCTTCTTCAGCAAGCTCCGATCTTTCTCGGCGAGCTCTGCAAACTTCCAACGAACCTTCCGGTGAGCTTCCGAAAAACCCTTCAGCAAGCTCCCTACTCATTCTCGGCTAGTTCCGGTAGCATTCCCGACGAACCTTCAGACATCCGTCGAACTCTCGAACTCGCAGTGAATCCTTCGTGCTTGACTCTGACACTTTGTTTTGCTTTATGTCTTTGTCGTTATCGTAGTTAATCCTGCACACACAAGCTAAAACTCTACTCTGATATAGACAATTATTACAACGCGAATTGACATTTTGTTGCCCGGCACGTCATTGGTTGGCACTTCGTCCAATTCTTCGGTGCATCGTCCTCTCTTGCGGCTTGTTGCCCAATCGGAGGTTGACCTCCGCAACCCCGATATCCTTGGCGCAATTTCGCTCTCCTTGGCCCGATGCCCGAAGTCCGAAGCCTTTTGCCGTCCAATATCTTGATGTGATCTCCTCCGGCGCAACGTCAATTCCTCCTGCGTTAACTGTCTAATCTTGATCGAGTTGACCTGCATCACTCAAAATGCTGTTTAAATTATATACACATATCAAGTGGTTTCATCATCAAAATACGAGATTCAACAATCTTCCCCTTTTTGATGATGATAACCACTTGATGATGGAGGTAACCTTAACTCCCGGAGTTTAAACAAACTCGCCCTATCAATATGCCATATTGATAGAACCTTGAATTCAAACTGAATTCAAGTCGTTGCAATATTCATCATGAATACTTGCAACACATCATCATGAACATATGCATAAACTTATGCATCACATGTCATGTCATCAACATACTTCTCCCCCTTTGTCATCAACAAATAGGAGAAGTACCACAATCAAGTGTTTGTTATATGGGTTCAACTTATTGCATGAAAAACATAATATTAAATTTTTATCATCATGCAATCTAGCAGTTTTACAACATTTTAGAACTTACAAGCTAGCAATTTAGAGATGTTCAAGACAACAACTCATGCTTCTTGAAATATGCAAGTTTTATAAGCTAGCAAATTCAAATATATGCAAGTTGGCATATTTGCTTTTCTTGAGATAGGCATGATAGCACATTTTTGCATTTTCTTTTGAGATAGCAACTCTTTTGAGATCGTGATCTTAGTAAATTTTACATCATGCAAGGTAGCAATTTTTGTGATGTTCAAGATAGTAAGTTCTTTCTTCTCTTTTGAGAAGTGGTATTTTTCACTTCCTTTACAAAGTGCAAGCTAGTAAAGTGTTTGAAAAAGTGAGCAAGTTTTGCCACATACAAGCTAGCAAAAATCTCGAAAGCAAATATAAGATAGCTTTCTTGTTGAAGTGTGTAAGCTATCGATTCTTGCTTCCTATTGTAATGTGCAGGTTGCAAGTCTTGCTTCTTGAGATAGGCATGATAGTGATGTTCAAGAAGACAACTTTTGCTTCTCGAAATAAGCAAGTTAGCAATCTTTGCTACTTAAGATAGGCAAGCTAGCAATCAAGTTTTTGTATCTTCTTGACTTGTGCAAGCTAGCTATCATCCCCTTTGTCATTGTCAAAAAGAAGGGAAGACCCTTTACATCAATTATGACAAAGGTAAGTATAAATCTTATTTGTGCATCATCATATTTTCAAATTAGAATATGCACATTTTTAAAAATCTTATATTCATTCATGCACGATATTGAATAAATCGATCAACATTATGAGGATATCATACATGATACTAAAATTTTTAACTATATATCAACATTTTGATCATGATACCAAACATTCATCATTTAGAGTATTCATGATACAAAACATTAAATCAATATTTATAATACATCATTTTAGCAACAACTCATAGTATTTTAAATCATGATTTATATCATATGTAATACATCACATCATAATTAGAAAGCACAAGTATTGTATGCATTATTGCAAATCATAAACATTTCAAATCATCATGGTATTAATCTGTCAAATTGCATCTTGCCATGCATGATCATAACTTTTTCCCATTTTATCATTGTAAACAAGAAAGAATAAGGGAAGAACAACATAGTGCATAATATTTCAATTATTTCAAGGCATACAAGCCATAAATCCAATGACATCATGTCATGAAGGATAAGACCTCTTGAATTACAAAAGGCATGATTCATTTTATCAAATCACTTCTTTTTATAAATAACAAAAATTATAGGTGTACAAAGAAGAGATTGTGATTAAAAAAAAATCTCAAGTAGTAAATCCAAGAAATCAAGATCATAATTTGAATACAATCTCATTTAAATTCAAATAGTCAAATTCATCAAAATCTCAACATTACTTTCAAGAGATTCAAAATGGTATACATAGATTTATCATAATAAATATCAAGATCAATAGGATAGAGAAAAATAAATTTCAAGGAAAAAATATTTTTCTCTTTTTAGTTGTTTCAATTCATATGATTTTATTTTACTTATACCAAATAAAAACATGTATCATGTTTAAAAACGAAAGTGTAAGATTTATTACAATAAAGATTAATAAGGCACTTTCATTATGGTAAAAATGAATAATCCATAAATCACAAGATTCATCAAGCATAATTTCGAAATTTATTAAGCATGATCATGATGCTTTACTTCAAATCAAACATGATTTCATTTATTTTCAAAATATTTATCACGATAGAGCATATAAGCCAAAGAAACTATTAAACAGAAAGCATATTCATTAATGATGGTTTCATTGAGTATAAAGTATTTTCAACCAAAATCATTTGTTATTTGTTGTAGTCATACATTTTTCTTTTTAGGTGAATGTATCTTTTCATGCTTAGTTTGCATATAAAGGTCGTGCATCATTTTCGAAAGCAACTTTCATAATGGTATAAATCGATAATCCATAAATCATAAAAGATCATTATGGAAATCATCAATAATCAATAAACTATAAATTACCCAAAACTCATCATCATCATGCATAGCTTCAAAAAATAAATTTATTAGGCATGATATCACATTTCATAAGGCATTTTTAATCAAGATCATTTTGTTTATCATAAACATACAATTTTCATGATTATTTTTAAAATTACTAGAACGATAAGCATGATTTCTAATTTTTTATTTTCATGTAATTAATCCTAAATTAAATTTAAAATAACTCATGAAAAGTATTATGTAATTTTAAAATAATTCAAGAGAGTTGAGTTACTTACCTTGTAGTCGAAGCTCGTCAAAGCCCAATTTGCCGTTTCACCTTTGGAAGTTCTTGATTCATCCTTGGGTGCCTTCCTTTTCTTTGGCCTCTTCCTCCGTTCAAGTTCATTATTTATTTTAGATTTTTGTTTAATAAACTTATTAAGATTTAGTGTTCGAAGTTCAAGTTCATCATTGTCCTCATCACTTGAGTCATCGCTCAAGTGGTATTCATTTGTCCGGGGTTCCAAATCCTTCCTGTTCTTTGGAAGGTGATTCAAGTGTTCATGGTGTTCATCATATGCATTGCGCACCATTTCATATGTCATCAATGAGCCGATAAGTTCTTCAAGTGGAAAAATATTTAAATCTTTTGTTTCTTGTATTGCCGTTACTTTTGATTCCCAAGCTTCAGAAAGTGATTGTAAAACTTTACTAACAAGTTCAAAATTCGAGAAACATTTGCCAAGAGCTTGTAAACCATTGACGACATCCGTAAAACGGGTGTACATGTCAATAATGGTTTCGCTCGGCTTCATTCGAAAAAGCTCGAAATCATGCATTAAAATATTGATTTTCGAATCTTTGACTCTAGAAGTGCCTTCGTGTGTGATTTCAAGAGTGTGTCATATGTCGAAAGCCATTTCGCACAAAGAAACCCGATTGAACTCATTTTTGTCCAAAGCGCAAAATAAGGCATTCATAGCCTTTGCGTTTAAAAAAAGCATCTTCTTCTCCAAATCATTCCAATGGTTCATTGGAAGAAAAGACATTTCAAATCCATTTTCGACTATGTGCCATAAATTCAAATCCAAAGAAAGTAAGAAAACTCTCATTCGAGTTTTCTAATAAGTGTAGTCCGTCCCATTGAAAAAGGGAGGACAAATGAGAGAGTGACCCTCTTGAAAGCCATAAAGAGTCATTTCTATTTGGGTGTTAAACCAAGGTAGAAAAATGTGGCTTTGATACCAGTTGTTAAGATCGGAGAGGCACTAAGAGGGGGGGGTGAATTAGTGCAGCGGATTAAAACTTCAGTTTTGATAAATCTTTCGTACAATGAAAAGCAATATCAATGGAAACCGATTTTAGAAGCTTGATAACTTAGAAACGTATGGAAGCGTAGTAACTAAATAGAGAAGTTTGCAGTATGTAAATGGCAAGAGTATGATGCAAACTAGATAATGCAGATTTTAAAGTGGTTCGGTCAAAATGACCTACATCCACTTGCGAAGCCTTCTTCGAAGAGGCTTCCAACTTCCACTAGCAAATTTCTTGTAGGGGAAGGACTAATACCCCTGTTACAACCTTTACTAGTGGTTCACACTCTTACAATTCTATTCAACAAGATGGGAGGAGGTGAACACTTAAGCAATATGAAAAATAAGGCTTGCAAAGACTATTCTAAGGCTCTTAACTCAAACTATTGCTTTTCAAAAGGTTGTGATCTCAGCTGAGATTTAAGGGGTATTTATAGGCCTCAAGAGGATTGAAATTTGGGCTCCAAAATTTGAATTCTCGTTGGTTCCCGATGCTGGCGGTGCCACCACCCAGCCCAGGTGGTGCCACCGCTTGGCTCTCGAGTGCTAGGCGGTGCCACCACCTACACTATTTCAACTCACTGGTTGGGCTCCAACTAGTAGAGGCTTTGTACGAACATTGGCAAGCATCTTTTTTCAGTAAAGAAGTGAGTGGTGCACTGATTTTCCCATAGTCCTTAACAAATTTTCGGTAGTAGCCAGTTAGTCCAAGGAACCCCCGCAGTAATTTCACGTTTGTAGGTTTCGGTCAGCCTTGCATTGCCTCAATTTTTGTTGGGTCTACCACCACTCCTTCTGATATTATATGCCCAAGGTACTCTACTTTTTGCTGAAGAAAGCTGTACTTTGGTTGCTTAACAAAAAGAGTATTCTCCCGAAGGATCGTTAAAACAATCCATAAATGCTGAAAGTGAGTCTCAAGGGAAGGGTTGTAAACAAGAATATCATCGAAAAATACCAGCACAAATTTACGAAGAAAGCTCTGAAATATATCATTCATGAGACTTTGAAAGGTTGAAGGAGCAATAGTGAGTCCAAAAGGCATTACCAAGAATTCATAATGGCCATCATGTGAAAGAAATACAGTTTTTGGAATGTCATCATCACATACCCGAATTTGGTGGTAACCGGATCAGAGGTCCAACTTCGTGAAGACTCGAGCTCCATTCAATTCATCAAGAAGTTCATCCACCACTGGTATTGGGTACTTGTCCTTGACGGTGATGCCATTTAAAGCTCGATAGTCGATGCACATCCGCCAAGTTCCGCCCTTCTTGCATACAAGTAGCACCGGTGAGGAATAGGGGCTGCAACTTGGCCGAATTACCCCTATTTCGAGCATCTCCTTTACGATCTTTTCAATATCATCTTTCTGGAGGTGAGGATATCGGTATGGTCAAGTGTTCACTAGTGGCTTGCCCGGAAGGATTGGAATTCGATGGTCATGTTGTCGAGAAGGAGGAAGACCGCGCGGTTCAGCAAATATGTCGGCAAATTCAGTAAGCAATTGGGCAAGATTTTGATCTTCAAAAATCCACCATTTACCTTGTGCAAAACTTTCTCCATTCATTGGGTCGAAACAGTGGTAACGTTGCTTCCGCGCTTCCCGCCTAGGATGATCTGTTTGCCCTTACAGTAGAATTTCATAATTAATTTTGAAAAGTTCCAAGAGACATCACCTAGTGTAGTCAGCCATTCTATACCAAGCACTACCTCATAGTTATCAATTGGTAGGAGGAAGAAATCGGTGATAATTTCTTAGTCTTGCAGTAATAGTTTCACCTACGGGCATCTTTGGTCGCACTTTAGGATTCTACCGTCGGTAACCTATACATCGAACTTGCTGCAACCTTCAATTTGCAGTGTCATCTGAGCAACAACCTTACTATTCAGGAAGTTATTAGTGCTACCCTTGTCGATGAGAACAGTGATCGGCTGTTGTTTGAGAAGGCCTCCAACTTTCATCGTTTGCGGATTTGAGTAGCCGTCTAGTGCGTGTACCATAATATCGATCGGCTGTGGCTCTTTTTCCATATCTTCTTCTTCATGTTCAAGGCTCTCTTCTAGATGTTTAATGACCTCTTCTTCTACTGGTTCAATCATAAGAAGTCTACCTTTTTTACAGCAATGCTCGCGGCTCCACGGCTCGTCGCAATGCCAACATAACCCATTCACATATTGCTCCCGAAGTTCTTCTCTTGTTAACCTTTTTAGTGCAGGGACTCGGTTGATAGTAGGGGGGGCTGAGGGCTTTAGTATTGTAGGTCGTGGAGTGATCCTAGTCCTCTGGGCTTCATGGTCAATCGCTCCTCTTGAAGTCGTGCGAAAGAGATGGCTGCCATAAGTGTGTATGGTTGTCACGCCTTAACTTCTCCATGGATCTCCGGCTTTAAGCCCTCAATAAAGGTCCCCAATAGTTATTTTTCAGACCAATCATGAGTTTGATTATATAACCTTTCAAACCTGGTTTGGTACTCCTGAATGGTGGAGGTTTGTCGGATCTTTGCTAGTTGTCCATCAATGTTCTCGTAATAAGTTGGTCCGAAGCAGATCAGTAGTCCTTGTTTGAATTGTCGCCATGAAAGGACTCCATAAGTGTGTTCAAACCAGTCAAACCATTGTATGGCATCCCCTTCAAGATGTATAGCTGCAATTTCCACCATGGATGCATCCGCAGTTTTATGGTACCGAAAATATCGCTCCGCGTGCGAGATCCAATCAATTGGGTCTCCTTCTTCCCATCTAGGGGAGTCCACTCTCATGCGCGAATAGTTGGGGTCGGTCATAGAGCCTCCCGTCTCTTGGAAGTCATCTCTTTGGGCATGATGTGATTGGTTAGAGCTCTCTCCTTGATGTGATTTCTTCGGGCTTGGTGGTCGGCCCAAACTGAATTCGATAAGGAGAGTCTGAATCTTATCCTCCATTCGTGCCTCAAAGGCTTCAAATTTAGCATTAATTGCCTCCTCAAATGCCATAGTATATGACTCCAAATATGTGATGTTAAGATCTCTCTTTTGTTGATGGGTTAAAGGCATGTATAGGTTTGACAGAAATCAGTGAAAGTTTGTTGTTGCAATTCACGGGATGATTCGCGGTGGTGGAGATGTTGGCGGAATTTGACGATGATCTTTTAAGCAATTGTGGGAATTGCTTTGGACAGTTGTGGAGGGTTAATGGATGGCAGTGGAAGGGCAGTGAGATGCCAAGAACGCTACTCTGATACAAGGTGTTAGAACCCTTGTAGATTCTAAACTTGGGGTTAATCTCTTTAGGGTATCGGCCTCCTAGGAACTCTATAGGGGTTCCTCCCTCCAAGTTTCTGCTCAAAAGCTGCAGAAAAGATTCATCTATTGCTTGAAAAAAGAGAAGGAATACATGGCTATTTATAGGGCTTCTAAACCCTAACTCCTAATAGGACTCCTACTTAAAACTCTTAGTTCTAACCAACTCCTAATAGGACTCCTACACAAGACTCATATTCCCTTACAACTCCTAATTCTTCTCTAAGAAAAAACCACCTATATGAATGTCCCTCTCAATTAGGACTCTCCTAGCTAGAGTCCTAACAGAATGTCCCTCTCAATTAGGACTCTCCTAGCTAGAGTCCTAACAGCTATATGAATTTTATTATATTCATGAAATAATATCTCATCACTAATTTTTGTTTATATTCCTTCATGTGATGATATGAATGTATGAAACAGTTATGATATGATTTTTTATACAATTCCATGTATTCGTGAAATATTTATCTATCACCCAATTAATTCCTCTTGATACTCCTAATGTGATAAAGTGAAATTATGCATCAAAATAAAAATGGGGAGAAGTTTTGATCATGCATGGTACGATATAATTTGACAAATTGATACCATCAGGATATGAAACATTAATGATTTGCAATGATTTATGCAATACTTGTGCCTTCTAATTATGATGTGATGTATTACATATGATGTAAATCATGATTTAAAATACTATGATTTGTTGCTAAAATGATGTATTATAAATATTGATTTAATGTTTTGTATCATGAATACTCAAAATGATGAATGTTTGGTATCATGATCAAAATGTTGATAAATAATTAAAAATTTTAGTATCATGTATGATATCCTCATAATGTTGATCGATTTATTCAATATCGTGCATGAAAGAATATAAAGTTTTTGAAAATATGCATATTCTAATTTGAAAATATGATGATGCATAAATAAGAATGATACTTACCTTTGTCATAATTGATGTAATGGGTCTTCCCTTCTTTTTGACAATGACAAAGGGGGAGATAGCTAGCTTGCACAAGTCAAGAAGATGCAAAAACTTGATTGCTAGCTTGCCTATCTTAAGTCGCAAAGATTGCTAACTTGCTTATTTCAAGAAGCAAAAGTTGTCTTCTTGAACATCACTATCTTGCCTATCCCAAGAAGCAAGACTTCAACCTGCACATTACAATAGGAAGCAAGAATCGATAGCTTACACACTTCAACAAGAAAGCTATCTTGTATTTGCATTCAAAATTTTTACTAGCTTGTATGTTGCAAAACTTGCTCACTTTTTCAAACACTTTGCTAGCTTGCACTTCGTAAAGGAAGCGAAAATAGTACTTCTCAAAAGAGAAGAAATAACTTACTATCGTGAACATCACAAAAATTTGCTACCTTGCATGATGTAAAATTTGCTAAGATCACTATCTCAAAAGAGTTGCTATCTCAAAAAAAAAAAGCAAATGTGCTATCTTGCCTATCACAAAATACAAAACATGCTAACTTGTTACGGAAGCAAAATTGCTAGCTCAAACATTGCAAAGGAAGCAAAAATTTGCTAGCTTGTAACTTGCATATCATGAAAATTGCTAGCTTGTAGTCTAAAGAGGAGCAATTATTTGTTCTTGGTGACTTTACATATGGCTGTCTTAATGTACCTTGGATTGTTCTTGGTGTCTTTAATACTGTTAGGTACACAAATGAAAAAGTGGGGGGTAGACAGCTTTCAGAAAGTCAGCTTTAGAGTTTTAATGATTATATAGATACTGCTGCATTAACTGATATGAAATCTGTGGGTAATTGGCTCTCCTAGAGTAATCAAGGTGCTGCTAATAGAAAAATAATAGCTCGACTCGATAGATTTCTGATTAATCAAGAATGATTAATAGTTTACCCTGATTCACTTCTTGAGTATGATGCACCATTATTTTCTGATCATTCTTTAATGTATTTTCACGCAAATAAAGCAACACCAAAAGGTAAGAAACCGTTTAGATTCTTTAACATGTGGAGTACTCATCCTTAGTTCCTTGATGTTATAAGATCAGCTTGGAATGTTAATGTGCATGGATCCCCCCCTTACATCTTATGTCAAAAACTCAAAGCCTGCAAAGCAGCAATTAAGGAGTGGAATACAAATACCTTTGGCAATATTACCACTCGAGTTCACTTTTGCAGAAAGGAACTAATAGCAATGCAACATGAGCTGCACCTTCAGCCCTATGATGAGAATCTTATCGAAAAAGAGATAGAAGCTAGAAATAACTTCATACAAGCCTTAAAGCAAAGGAAATTTTTGCAAAACAGAAGTCTCGACAGCATTGGCTTACTTTAGGGGATTCCAATACTAAGTTTTTTTATGTTTCCATTGCTACTCGAAGAGCCGTTAACCGCATCAGGAAATGCAAAGACAAATATAACAATCTTATTGAGAATTTAGATTAGGTTAAAGAATCCACTGAGCAATTTTTTTATTCCTTACTCAACCAAATGGGGCAACCTAATAATATTCATGTGGAGCCAACTAGAAAGCTTGATTCGAGTGCTATTTCTATCCTAAATGCCCCAATTACAGATGACGAAATAGTAAGAGTTGTCTTTAAGTCACCAAAGCACAAAAGCCCTGGTCCAGACGGATTTCATACTGAATTTTACCAAATTACATGGTCTATTATTAGTAATGATGTGATTAAAGCTTGCCAACACTTTTTGTCTTCAGGTCATATTCTTAGAGAGATGAATTGCACTTTTATTTCTTTAATTCCCAAGAATGCAGGGGCTGATTCACTAGAGAACTATCGACCCGTATCTTTATACAACTTTATTTACAAGATCATCTTCAAACTGTTAGCAGATAGATTGCAAAAGGTAATACACAAGATAATTAGTCCAAATCAGGCTGCTTTCATCAAAGGGAGAAGTATACATCATAATATTCTGCTTGCTAATGACTTGGTCAAGGATCTGCACTCAAAAGTAAAAGGGACAAAAATCTGTTTTAAAGCTGATCTATGAAAATCATTTGACTCAGTTAATAGGAACTTTATCTATAAGATACTCCACGGTATGAACTTCCCTCGGCAATGGGTTAATTGGATTCAATGTTGCATAGAAACTCCAAAGTTTTCAATACTCTTCAATGGCTCACCTATTGGTTTTTTTGGGAGTAAGAATGGACTATTGCAATAGAATGGAAGGACTTAGTTGGAATATGCGGTCTCTGATAGCAGTATTAAGGTACTCCATGCTGGCCCTATTCATATATCACATATAATCTTTGCAGATGATCTTCTTATCTTTCTTCATAATGATTTAACTTTAGTAAGAAACCTGGCTACTATTCTGAATGATTTTGGTATAGTTTCTGGCCTTCAGTTAAATCATGCGAAAAGTAAAGTCTACATGAGCCCTTGTATTGAGGACAAAAATATTATTGCACATACCCTAGGGGTTAGTGAGGGAAATCTGCCAGTAACATATCTTGGTTTCCACTCATATCCACTGGCATTCACTGTTAGGATCGAGAGCACTAAAGAGGGGGGGGGGGGTGAATTAGTGCAGCGGAAATCTTACAGCGATTAAAAACCAAAAGCTGCGTTCGTTCAAAAACTATTATGATGCAAAAGCAAATTCTCAGTTTGTATCTAAGTGCAGTTTGCGTCTAAGCGCAGATTGCGTTTAAGCGCAGTTTTGCGTCTAAGCGCAGTTTACGTCTAAACTCAGATTTATGTCTAAACGCAGATTTACGTCTAAACGCAGATTTACGTCTAAACTCAGATTTACGTCTAAACGCAGTTTTACGTCTAAACGCAGATTTACGTCTAAACGCAGATTTACGTCTAAACTCAGATTTACGTCTAAACGCATATTTACGTCTAAACGCAGTTTTACGTCTAGACGCAGATTTACGTCTAAACTTTGAAACTTGTTTGTATACTCGCAGAAGGCAGTATGCAGTTGAAATCAAGACGTAAACGTGAACTGAGATCTGATGATTGAGCGAGGAAAGCCGATTTACGTCTGAATGCAGTTTTACGTCTAAATGTTGAAACTCGTTCGTAAAATCGTAGAGGACAGTTTGCAGTTATCAATAGGATCAAAATGTAAGTGTAAACTGCAAAGAAGCTCGTTCGTAAAATCACGGAAGACAGTTCTGCAGAATCAAACGTAAACGTAAACTGTGATGTATGAAAATACGAATTTACGTCTGAATGCAGATTCGGAAGAACAGCACTTAGAACTTGTTCGTGAAAGCGCAGAGAGCAGTAGCAATGAAGGAGGTTTGCAGTAATGATAAAGTGCTCGAAAATAAACGCAAACCAGAGATTTAGAGTGGTTCGGTCAGCCTTGACCTACTCCACTTTTGGCTTCCTCCACCGATGAGGTTGCCGACGTCAACTAGGTGCCTTCCTTCAATGGGCGAAGGCCAAACTGCCCTTTTACAATTTTTCTCCTTTTGACAGGCTTAGGAGACAACCTTTACAGACCTTTCTCTCCTCACTTTACAACTGAAAACTTGAAGAACAGAAGGAGGAGACTCAAAGGCTTTACAACACTTTTGAGCTCTTAGAATCACAGAAAAGATCAAGATTTCGGTGTAGGTCTGTATCTTTTCAGTGCTGAATGGGTGGGGTATTTATAGGCCCCAACCCAATTCAAAATTCGAGCTCAAAACGATCAAATCGATCAAATCCCAGAATTCTGGGATCAGGCGGTTGCACCTCTTGACTGGAGAGGTGGCACCGCCTGGCAGAGCTCGAAGACTGAGCTCAGGCGATTGCTCCTCTCTGCCAGAGCTCGAAGACTGAGCTCGATGGTTGCATCACCTGGCAGAGCTCGAAGACTGAGCTCGGTGATTGCATCACCTGGCAGAGCTCGAAACTGAGCTCGGTGGTTGCATCACCTGGCAGAGCTCGAAACTGAGCTCAAGCTGATGCACCTCTCTGCCAGAGCTCGAAGACTGAGCTTGGTGATTGCATCACCTGGCAGAGCTCGAGACTGAGCTTAGGCTGATGCACCACTCTGCCAGAGCTCGAAGACTGAGCTCGGTGGTTGCATCGCCTGGCAGAGCTCGAAACTTGAGCTCTGGCGGTGCTACCTCTTGGCAGAGGAGGTTGCACCGCCCAGTCTAGCTCGAAGACTGAGCTCTGGGCGGTTGCACCTCTTGGCTGGGGCGGTTGCACCTCCCAGCCTCGCAGCCCTGGCGGTTGCACCTCCTGGCTGGGGCGGTTGCACCTCCCAACCTCGTAGGAAGACATAGCCTGGGCGGTGCTACCTCCAACCCTGGCGGTGGCACCTCTTCACTATTCCAGCTCACTTGGTTTGGCTCCAAACTTGGTCCAAACCAGTCCGAACTTGGGCCTAATTGGCCCCTACTTGGGTTATAGGATTAACACCTAATCCTAACCCTAATTAACATGCTAACTATGAATTTAAAGACATTTTCTAAGTTATTACAAAGTCCGCAAGTCAAGACTTCTTCTAGCGAGCTTCCGGTAAACTTCCGGCGGTCTTCCGATGAACTCTCGGAAACCATTCTGCGGACTCCCGGCAAGCTCCTAGACTTCACGATTTGTTCTTAGCGAGTTCCAACGAGCTTCTTCGGCAAGCTCCGATCTTTCTCGGCGAGCTCCGCGAACTCCCAACGAATCTTCGGACTTCCGTCGAACTCTCGAACTCGCAACAAATCCTTCGCGCTTGACTCCGACACTTTGTTTCGCTTTATGTCTTCATCGTTATCATAGTTAATCCTGCACAATTAAAACAAAACTTCGATCGAGACAATTAATCCTAAGCAATTAACCAAGTTGTCCGGCATGTCATTGGTCCCTCGACGCTTCGTCTGATTCTTCGGCGCATCGTCCTCTCCTGCGGCCTATTGCCCAATCGGCCAGTTGACTCCGCAACTCCGATATCCTTAGCACAATACCCGCTCTTCTTGGCCCGATGCCCGAGTCCACGGCCCGAAGCCTTCTGTCGATACGTCGACCGATCCACCGGCCCGACGTCCAATCTTCTGACATGTTCCTCCGGCACAACATGATTTTCCTGCTTTAATTGTCTCATCCTGATCAAGGCATCCTGCGTCACTCAAAACGCAGATTAAATCATAAACATATATCAAGTAGTTTCATCATCAAAATACGAGATTCAACAATCTCCCCCTTTTTGATGATGACAACCACTTGATGACGGAGTTAAACTTAACTCCCGGAGTTTAAACAAACTCCCCCTATCAATATGTCATATTGATAGAACCTTGAATTCAAACTGAATTCAAGTCATTGCAATATTCATCATGAATACTTGCAATACGTCAACATGAACATATGCATAAACTTATGCATCACATGTCATGTCATCAACATACTTTCATCAACATACTTCTCCCCCTTTGTCATCAACAAAAAGGAGAAGTATCACAATCAAGTGTTTGTGTGTGATATTGGTTCAACTCTTTGCATGAAAATCATAATATCAAGTTTTATCATCATGCAATCTTGGAGCTAGAAGATTTAGCAAGTGTTATATAATGCTTAGAACATTCATGCTATCAAGTTTTAGATATGCAAGTTTTATAGCATATAAGATAGCACTTTTGGTAATGTTCAAGATAGCAAGTTCTATATTATGCAAGCTAGCAAATTAGAGATGTTCAAGAAGGCAACTCTTGCTTCTTGAAAATTTAGCTCATTTTGCTAGATGCGCAAGTTAGCATTTTTGCCTCTTGAGATAGGCAAGATAGCATATTTGCTTCTTTTGAGATAGCAACTTTTTGCTTCTCTTTAGACCAACAAGCTAGCAATTTTTATGATATACAAGTTTCACAATATATAAGCTAGCAAAAATTTCGAAAGCAAATGCAAGATAAATTTCTTGTGTAAGCTCATGATTCTTGCTTCCTATTGCAATGTGCAAATTGCAAGTTTTGCTTCTTGAGATATTCAAGATAGTGATGTTCAAGAAGACAATTTTTCTTCTTGAAATAAGCAAGTTAGCAATCTTTGCTTCTTAAAATAGGCAAGCTAGCAATCAAGTTTTTGCATCTTCTTGACTTGTACAAGCTAGCTATCTCCCCCTTTGTCATTGTAAAAAAGAAAGAGAGAATACAGTTTTGTAGTTCTCTTTTCCTTTTAGAACGATTTCAAAATCATGACAAATGATGGATAATCAAGTTATGAATGTCAAGACAATTTTTCATCATGAATATTTTATCATTGCATGCATCATTATCATAAATTGAAGTATTACATGCATGATATCATATCACCATTCATAATTACATTAATATTTCAATATAATAATTTCTTCTCAAAATGTGTAACTTGGCACTCATAGCATTTTAAATCATGATATGCAATACATCACATCATAATTAGAAAGCACAAGTATTGCATGCATAATTGTACATCATAAATGTTTCATATCATGATGGTATCAATTTTGTCAAATTATATCCTACCATGCATGATCAAAACTTCTCCCCATTTTATCATTGAAAACAAGAAGAAAGTAGGGGGAAGAGCATAAAAGTGTTAAATATTTCAATCATTTTTAAGATTCATAACATGAATAACGTTATTACTATTTCATCAAAATCAGTTTCGAGATTCACATAATATCATGAAATCATTAATCTCGATAAAATGGGAAAAACATTTTCTTTTTAAGTGATTTTTTTAACACATCATAAAAAAGAAAAACTCATTCATAATTCAAGTGATTTACAAGATATCATAAATGAATTTATCACTTATATTTCACCAAAATCGAGAACTCTTAGAGATAGAAAATGATTGAAGCATTTAATCTGATTGAAGAATGATTCATATTTAAAGTGTAGCATTTGTCAAATCTGAAATCATCAAGTATAACTTTAATATTTTCATTGCAACATTAAGCAAGGTTTCATTGAACATAATTTTGAATGATTCTTATAAATGCCTAAAACTTCTTTAGTTTTAATTTATGATTGACTTTATAATAGCATGCTCAAATCTTTATTTTTATGTCAAAACTATACATTATATTTAATAAACAAAGACAATGAAAAATATCAAGCCTTCCAGACAAAAGCCATGTATCGTCATTGAAAAGCAATATGAAAATCATCAAAATATACATTCTTGCTTCTCAAGCACATAAATAAGATTAATCTCACTAGGTGTAAAATCATTAGATTTCTATCTTGTATTAACATAAGACATGCAATTTTCATTATCATTTTCAAGATTACAAGCATGATCATATTTTTGCATTTTCATTATTAAATTATTAAAAATATAATTTTCAAGAAAATTTAAAGAAAAAGAAAAATGCATCATGAAAAGCATCATGTAATTTCGAAGTAAATTAGGGGGATTTCGATTACCTCATCATTGTAGGCTGTTAAGGCGTAGTTTGCCGCCTTGCTTTTGTTGACTTTCTCTTCTTCGGAGGAGCTCGATTCATCCCAATTTTTGTTCTTCTTCTTGCGTTTAAAGCAAGTAGTTCCATTCTTTTTGCTTTTTAATTTTCGTTTCATTTTAAGTTCACCATCACTTGAGCTTATGCTCGAGTGGTCTTCAAATGTTCTATGTCCCAAATCCTTCCTGTTCTTTGGAAGGTTGGTTTGTTCATCATTGTCCTCATCACTTGAGTCATCGCTCAAGTGGCATTCATTTGTCCAGAGTTCCAAATCCTTCCTGTTCTTTGGAAGGTGGTTCTCAAGTTCTTCACGTGCATTGCACGTCATTTCATATGTGATCAATGAACCAATTAGTTCTTCAAGTGGAAAATGGTTCAAGTTTTTTCATTCTTGAATAGCAGTTACTTTTGAATCCCAAGTTTTAGAAAGTGAGCGCAAAACTTTGTTAACGAGTTCAAAATCCGAAAAGCTTTTACCAAGTGATTTTAAACCATTGACGACATCCGTAAAACGGGTGTACATGTCAACAACGGTTTCGCTTGGTTTCATATGAAAAAGCTCGAAATCAAGCAGTAGAATATTAACTTTCGAGTCTTTGACTCTACTAGTTCCCTCGTGCGTGATTTCAAGAGTGCGCCAAATATCGAAAGCCGTTTCACACGTAGAAATCCGATTGAACTCATTTTTGTCCAATGCGCAAAATAGGGCATTCATAGCCTTTGCGTTTAAAGAAAAATTCTTCTTCTCCAAAACCGACCATTCGTTCATCGGTTTGGAGGGAAGTTGAAAACCGTTTTCAATGATATTCCATAAATCCAGATTTAGAGAAATTAAGAAAACTCTCATTCGAGTTTTCCAATAAGTGTAGTCCAATCCGTTAAAGAACGGTGGACGAAAGACCGAACAGCCCTCTTGAAAAGTCATTTCTCTCGGGTGTAAATCCGAAATGAGAAATACCCCGCTCTGATACCAATTGTTAGGATCGAGAGCACTAAGAGGGGGGGGTGAATTAGTGCAGCGGAAATCTTACAGCGATTAAAAACCAAAAGCTGCGTTCGTTCAAAAACTATTATGATGCAAAAGCAAATTCTCAGTTTGTATCTAAGTGCAGTTTGCGTCTAAGCGCAGATTGCGTTTAAGCGCAGTTTTGCGTCTAAGCGCAGTTTACGTCTAAACTCAGATTTACGTCTAAACGCAGTTTTTCGTCTAAACGCAGATTTACGTCTAAACGCAGATTTACGTCTAAACGCAGATTTACGTCTAAACTCAGATTTACGTCTAAACGCAGTTTTACGTCTAAACGCAGATTTACGTCTAAACGCAGATTTACGTCTAAACTCAGATTTACGTCTAAACGCAGATTTACGTCTAAACGCAGTTTTACGTCTAGACGCAGATTTACGTCTAAACTTTGAAACTTGTTTGTATACTCGCAGAAGGCAGTATGCAGTTGAAATCAAGACGTAAACGTGAACTGAGATCTGATGATTGAGCGAGGAAAGCCGATTTACGTCTGAATGCAGTTTTACGTCTAAATGTTGAAACTCGTTCGTAAAATCGTAGAGGACAGTTTGCAGTTATCAATAGGATCAAAATGTAAGTGTAAACTGCAAAGAAGCTCGTTCGTAAAATCACGGAAGACAGTTCTGCAGAATCAAACGTAAACGTAAACTGTGATGTATGAAAATACGAATTTACGTCTGAATGCAGATTCGGAAGAACAGCACTTAGAACTTGTTCGTGAAAGCGCAGAGAGCAGTAGCAATGAAGGAGGTTTGCAGTAATGATAAAGTGCTCGAAAATAAACGCAAACCAGAGATTTAGAGTGGTTCGGTCAGCCTTGACCTACTCCACTTTTGGCTTCCTCCACCGATGAGGTTGCCGACGTCAACTAGGTGCCTTCCTTCAATGGGAGAAGGCCAAACTGCCCTTTTACAATTTCTCTCCTTTTGACAGGCTTAGGAGACAACCTTTACAGACCTTTCTCTCCTCACTTTACAACTGAAAACTTGAAGAACAGAAGGAGGAGACTCAAAGGCTTTACAACACTTTTGAGCTCTTAGAATCACAGAAAAGATCAAGATTTCGGTGTAGGTCTGTATCTTTTCAGTGCTGAATGGGTGGGGTATTTATAGGCCCCAACCCAATTCAAAATTCGAGCTCAAAACGATCAAATCGATCAAATCCCAGAATTCTGGGATCAGGCGGTTGCACCTCTTGACTAGAGAGGTGGCACCGCCTGGCAGAGCTCGAAGACTGAGCTCAGGCGATTGCTCCTCTCTGCCAGAGCTCGAAGACTGAGCTCGATGGTTGCATCACCTGGCTGAGCTCGAAGACTGAGCTCGGTGATTGCATCACCTGGCAGAGCTCGAAACTGAGCTCGGTGGTTGCATCACCTGGCAGAGCTCGAAACTGAGCTCAGGCTGATGCACCTCTCTGCCAGAGCTCGAAGACTGAGCTTGGTGATTGCATCACCTGGCAGAGCTCGAGACTGAGCTCAGGCTGATGCACCACTCTGCCAGAGCTCGAAGACTGAGCTCGGTGGTTGCATCGCTTGGCAGAGCTCGAAACTTGAGCTCTGGCGGTGCTACCTCTTGGCAGAGGAGGTTGCACCGCCCAGTCTAGCTCGAAGACTGAGCTCTGGGCGGTTGCACCTCTTGGCTGGGGCGGTTGCACCTCCCAGCCTCGCAGCCCTGGCGGTTGCACCTCCTGGCTGGGGCGGTTGCACCTCCCAACCTCGTAGGAAGACATAGCCTGGGCGGTGCTACCTCCAACCCTGGCGGTGGCACCTCTTCACTATTCCAGCTCACTTGGTTTGGCTCCAAACTTGGTCCAAACCAGTCCGAACTTGGGCCTAATTGGCCCCTACTTGGGTTATAGGATTAACACCTAATCCTAACCCTAATTAACGTGCTAACTATGAATTTAAAGACATTTTCTAAGTTATTACAAAGTCCGCAAGTCAAGACTTCTTCTAGCGAGCTTCCGGTAAACTTCCGGCGGTCTTCCGATGAACTCTCGGAAACCATTCTGCGGACTCCCGGCAAGCTCCTAGACTTCACGATTTGTTCTTAGTGAGTTCCAACGAGCTTCTTCGGCAAGCTCCGATCTTTCTCGGCGAGCTCCGCGAACTCCCAACGAATCTTCGGACTTCCGTCGAACTCTCGAACTCGCAACAAATCCTTCGCACTTGACTCCGACACTTTGTTTCGCTTTATGTCTTCATCGTTATCATAGTTAATCCTGCACAATTAAAACAAAACTTCGATCGAGACAATTAATCCTAAGCAATTAACCAAGTTGTCCGGCATGTCATTGGTCCCTCGACGCTTCGTCTGATTCTTCGGCGCATCGTCCTCTCCTGCGGCCTATTGCCCAATCGGCCAGTTGACTCCGCAACTCCGATATCCTTAGCACAATACCCGCTCTTCTTGGCCCGATGCCCGAGTCCACGGCCCGAAGCCTTCTGTCGATACGTCGACCGATCCACCGGCCCGACGTCCAATCTTCTGACATGTTCCTCCGGCACAACATGATTTTCCTGCTTTAATTGTCTCATCCTGATCAAGGCATCCTGCGTCACTCAAAACGCAGATTAAATCATAAACATATATCAAGTAGTTTCATCATCAAAATACGAGATTCAACATTCACAAAACCCACTATCAGCCTATCCTACAAAAAATAAAGAATAGAATTTCCTCCTGGAAAAATAGGCTTCTTTCAAAATCAGGACGACTTTAATTCATCCGTTCGGTGTTGTACTCTTACTAAATATATTGGTCTAATGCATTTCTTCTGCCTATTGGACTTCTCCAAGATATTAAACGGTTATTAATAATCTTCTTCTGGAATGGCACAAATGATAAGAAATGCATATGGTAAATTGGGACAGCATCTGCAATCCGAAAGATGAAGGGGGGTTGATCTTGAGAAATACTAGAGATTGGAATAAAGCATATTTGGTAAAGCAATTGTGAGACCTTTTGCAAAACAAATGTTCCTTATGGTCACAATGGGTTTCTGCTATGTATCTTTTAAAGGAATCGATTTGGGAAATTTCAACAAGAACATACCACTCTGCAGCTTGGAAAGGAATTATAAAGGCAAGGAATTGGCTAATCAAACACATTTCTAACGCAATCTCTACTGGAACTAATACTAATATGTGGTATGATCCTTGGGTGAATGGGAAAAGTATATTTCAATTATATGGTGACAGAATACGAAAAGACCTTGGGGCTCCCAAAGAAAGGAAGGTTTCGGAGTTCATTGCTAATGGTACCTAGTGTCTCCCTACTCCTATTTCTCCTGAAATGTTATCACTTTGGCCGACTATCACAACTATTCCAATTAGGAACAACCCTTAAGATGTACTTATTTGGCTTCATGACAATAGCAAATTTAGTGCCACATCCGCAATGAATCAAATTAGGCAAAGAAATAACAAGTGGCTCCCAAGCAGTTGGACATGGGATCGACCGGGATCACAAAGACATTCCTTATGTACATGACAGGCCCTTCTGAATAAACTACCTACAATAGACAATATGAAAAGAAGAGTTATCCATCATGTTAACTGATACTCCCTTTGCATGCAACAAGAAGAAACTGTTGACCATCTCTATTTTGCTTGTGACTATACTAAATAGATATGGAAAGAGATTCTCCAGCGATTCGAACTCAATAGAATGCCGCAAACAAACTTGCATGAAGAATTAGGTGACCTCATGCAATGTTTTTCAAGAAAAGGGACTCTTACACAATTGACAAAGGTTATATTTAGATACAATATTTGGTGGATGTGGAAGGAAAGATGTAGCAGAATCTTTGAGTGTCAACCCACAAATAATGCTCAGCTCTTGACAGAGATTATTAGAGACTCAAGATCATGTATGGAGAACGATCTCAAAATGGAGCACCTTACACAAAGAGAAAAAGATATTTTTATCAAATTCAATTTTTCTATTAGCTAAAGATCTTGGGCATGATGTCAAAAGCTATACCCACAGGAAATCTTGGCATATCTGGACTTTAAATTTTATTTGTTGGCCACAGTTAAGAGTTATAGTCTATAGCATGTGTAGTCATAACAACCGCATGAGTACTCTACGAGTTACCTAGCTTCGTCTATAACTTGTATAGACAAAGCTATTTGTAGAAACTTTACATAAAATCAATTTAGTTTTACTTATAAAAAAAAATATTTGTTATCTCAAGAAAAGCAAACATGCTAAACTTACACATCTTTAATTGCTAGATTGCATGATGATAAAATTTGATACTATATTTTTCATGTAATGTATGAAACTTTTTATCTCTAAACACATAAGAGCAGGAACTTCACCTTTTTGTTGATGACAAGGGGGAGAAGTATGATGACATGACATGTTATACATAAGTTTATGATGACATGGTGCTTGGATTCTTGAATCCAAGAGTTTCTATCAATAAGCCATATTGATAGGGGGAGTTTGTTTAAACTCCTAGAGTTAAAGTTAACTCCGTCATCAAGTGGTTGTCATCATCAAAAAGGGAGAGATTGTTGAATCTCGTATTTTGATGATGAAACCACTTGATATGTGTTTATGATTTAATCTACGTTTTGAGTGACGTAGGATGCTTCGATCAGGATGAGACAATTAAAGCTGGAGGAATTAACTTTGCGCCGGAGGAGATCGCGTCAGGATATTGGACGGCAGAATGCTTTGGACATCGGGCATCAGGCCAAGGAGAGCGGAATTGCGCCAAGGATATCGGGGTTGCGGAATTGCGCTAAGGACGATGCGCTGAAGAAACGGACGAAGCGCCAACCAATGACGTGCCGAGCAATAGAATGCCAATTCGCATTGTAATAATTGTCTAGATTGGAGTAGAGTTTTGGTTTGTGTGTGCAGGATTAACTACGATAACGATGAAGACATAATGCGAAACAAAGTGCCAGAGTCAAGCGCGAAGGATTCGTTGGGAGTTCGAGAGTCCGACGAAAGTCCGAAGGTTCATCGGGAATACTACCGGAACTTGCCGAGAATGAGTAGGGAGCTTGCCGAAGGGTTTTTCGAAAGCTCGCCGGAAGGTTCGTTGGAAGTTCGCGGAGCTCACCGAGAAAGATCGGAGCTTGCCGAAGAAGCTCGTCGGAACTCGCCAAGATCAAATCGTGAAGTCTAGAAGCTTGCTAGGAGTCCGCATAATGGTTTCCGAGAGTTTATCGGAAGATCGCCGGAAGTTCGTCGGAAGCTCGCCGGAAGAAGTATTGACTTGCGGACTTTGTAATAGCTTAGGAAATGTCTTTAAATTCATAGATAGCATGTTAATTAGGGTTGGGATTAGGTGTTAATCCTATAACCTAAGTAGGGGCCAATTGGGCCCGAGTTCGGATTGGGTTTGGCCAAGTTTGGAGCCCAACCAGTGAGCTAAAATAGTGTAGGCGGTGGCACCGCCCAGAACCCATGAACTGAGCGGTGGCACTACTGGACTATGTGGTGGCACCGCACAACACCTGAGAGGTCGGGCGGTGGCACCGCCAGCCTCGGAAACCCAAGAGAATTCAAAATTTGGAGCCCAAATTTGAATCCTCTTAGGGCCTATAAATACCCCTCAATTCTCAGCAGAGAACACAACTTTTGGAAAAGCAATATATTTGAAAAAAAGCCTTAGCAAAGTCTTTAACAAGTCTTGTTTTCAATTGTTTGAGTGTTCACCTCCTTCTTTCTCTTTGAACCACGTGTAAAAGATTGTAAGAGGGGTATTTGTCCTTCCCCTTCAAAGTGATTTGCTAGTGGAAGTTGGGAGCCTTATCGAAGAAGGCTTCGCAAGTGGATGTAGGTCGCATGACCGAACCACTATAAATCGGTTTACGTTTATCTTATTGTCATTTATATTACTGCAAACCATCTTCACTTTGATCCTCTGCTTCTTTGTCTCCTTCTTACGTATGCCTTCAAGTTAAAATGCAATCGAAACGGTTTCAAACGAAATGTTGCTTTTATCGTACAAAGTTTCCAAAAGTGTTTAAATCGTCGAAAGTTTATCGTACTTTACCGCTGCACTAATTTACCCACCCCCTCTTAGTGCCGCTCCGATCCTAACAATTGATATCAGAGCCACGGTTTTCTACTTTGGTTTAACACCCAAATAGAAATGGCTCTTTACGGCTTTCAAGAGGGTCACTCTCTCGTTTGTCCTCCCTTTTTCAATGGGACGGACGACACTTATTGGAAAACTCGAATGAGAGTTTTCTTACTTTCTTTGGATTTGAATTTATGGTACATAGTCAAAAAAGGATTTGAAATGTCTTCTCTTCCAATGAACCATTGGAATGATTTGGAGAAGAAGATGTTTTCTTTAAACACAAAGGCTATGAATGCCTTATTTTGCGCTTTAGACAAAAATGAGTTCAATCGAATTTCTACATGCGAAACAACTTTTGATATTTAGCAAACACTTGAAATCACGCATGAAGGAACTAGTAGAGTCAAAGACTCGAAAGTTAACATTTTATTGCACGATTTTGAGCATTTTCGAATACAACCAAGTGATACTATAGGTGACATGTACACCCGTTTCACGGATGTCGTCAATAATCTAAGAGTTCTTGGTAAATCTTTTGATACTCGGGAGGCTAAAAATGGAGAATGGATTTTGAAAGAACACCAATAGAATAGTTGTTTAGATAGAAAATATCACAGAATGCAAGGAACGAACTCTTGATGAAACTTCGGTAAAACAAAAAATAGCTCACCACCAAGTTTAAAATCAAAAGGGATACAGAAAGATCACCACCCTAATGATAATAAACAAGGATACAAAACTGAAAGCAAAAGCCGCACCACTCAAGGATACATCCACAAGATACATAGTTCAAAAGAGTACTCCAAGAGAGCTTCTACCAATATCCTCAGTTTTCTAAAGTCCTTTCTAAGCCCTAAACCCCAAAATAAATACTAGTGCATTAAACAACCCTTCATGCATAGGAAATTTCGAAATTAAGTGCTTTACAGCTGCCAACCAACTCCATTAATGTATTTCTTAGTCATGAAGAAAAGTACCATGATACAGCTTTATAACTACCAACCAACACCATTAATGTATTCCTTTGTGCAGGGAATATGCTGATGAGATGTCTTATCTAAGTAGGCTGAGTTGAAGATTATGTAGCAACATTGTTGGCTAAAAAAAATATCATATTATCAATATGGTCCATATGAACAGATTGTGGCCAATTAGACACTCCAGTGTCAGTAGTAAAGTAAATTGCACAAAAGGAAAAGCAAACCTGAATTTATAGTGGTCCATACGAACAGATTGTAGGAAATTAGACACTCTCGTGTCAATCTCCCCTATTTAAAAAAGACTTGTCCTCAAGTTCTTATTTGTTTCGTCACCATGATTATAAAAAGGACTTAAATCAGCCATATTACTACAAATCATCTTCACTTTGATGCTCTACTTCTTTGTCTCCTTCTTACGTATGCCTTCAAGTTAAAACGGAATCGAAACGGTTCCAAACGAAATGTTGCTTTTATAGTACAAAGTTTCCAAAAGTGTTTAAATCGTCGAAAGTTTATTGTACTTTACCGCTGCACTAATTCACCCACCCCCTCTTAGTGCCGCTCCGATCCTAACAATTGATATCAGAGCCACGGTTTTCTACTTTGGTTTAACACCCAAATAGAAATGACTCTTTATGGCTTTCAAGAGGGTCACTCTCTCGTTTGTCCTCCCTTTTTCAATGGGATGTACTACATTTATTGGAAAACTCGAATGAGAGTTTTCTTACTTTCTTTGGATTCGAATTTATGGTACATAGTCGAAAATGGATTTGAAATATCTTCTCTTCCAATGAACCATTGGAATGATTTGGAGAAGAAGATGTTTTCTTTAAACACAAAGGCTATGAATGCCTTATTTTGCGCTTTGGACAAAAATGTGTTCAATCGGATTTCTACATGCAAAACGACTTTTGATATTCGGTGAACACTTGAAATCATGCACGAGGGAACTAGTAGAGTCAAAGACTCGAAAGTTAACATTTTATTGCATGATTTTAAGCTTTTTTGAATACAACTAAGCGAGACTATAGGTGACATGTACACCCGTTTCACGGATGTTATCAATAATCTAAGAGTTCTTGGTAAATCTTTTGATACCGGGGAGGGTAAAATGCAGAATGGATTTCGAAAGAACACCAATAGAATAGTTGTTTAGATAGAAAATGTCACAGAAGGCAAGGAACGAACTCTTGATGAAACTTCTGTAAAACGAAAAATAGCTCACCACTAAGTTTAAAATCAAAAGGGATACAAAAAGATCACCACCCTAATGACAATAAACAAGGATACAGAACTAAAAGCAAAAGACTCACCACTCAAGGATACATCCAAGAGATACAGAGTTCAAAAGAGCACTCCAAGAGAGCTTCTACCAATATCCTCAGTTTTCTAAAGTCCTTTCTAAGCCCTAAACCCCAAAATAAATACTAGTGCATGAAATAACCATTCATGCATAGGAAATTTCGAAATTAAGTTCTTTATAACTGCCAACCAACTCCATTAATGTCTTCTTTAGTCATGAAGAAAAGTACCATGATACAGCTTTACAACTGCCAACCAACACCATTAATGTATTCCTTTATGCAGGGAATATGCTGATGAGCTGTCTTATCTGAGTAGGCTGAGTTGAAGATTATGTAGCAACATTGTTGGCTGAATAAAATATCATATCATCAGTATGGTCCATATGAACAGATTGTGGCCAATTAGACACTCATGTGTCAGTAGTAAAGTAAATTACACAAAAGGAAAAGCAAACCTGAATTTATAGTGGTCCATACGAACAGATTGTAGCAAATTAGACACTCCCGTGTCAATCTCCCCTGGTTGAAAAAGACTTGTCCTCAAGTTCTTGTTTGTTTTGTCACCATGATTATAAAAAAGATTTAAATCAGCCATATTAAATGTTGGGGATACTCCATAATCTTTAGGTAGCTCAATCTCATAAGCATTTTTGCCAATTCTCTTAAGCACCTTGAATGGACCATCAGCCTTCGGTTTCAGTTTTCCAAATTTTCCCGGAGGAAACCTCTCCTTCCTTAGATGAATCCAGACCAAATCACCTGCATTAAACTCCACAAGTTTTCTATGTTTGTTAGCAGCTTGCATGTACCTCTCATTTTGTTTCTCAATGGTTGTTTTCATACCCTCATGCAGCTTCTTTATCTGCTTAGCTCTTTCATCAACATCTCCACTAAATTGCTTTGTTGTAGAATGAGGGATTAAGTCCAAAGGACCAGTAGGATTAGCATCATAAACTATCTCAAAGGACTCTTACCAATTTAATGATGCATAGAACGATTTTAGGCAAACTCAATTCGTGGAAGAATGACATCCCATTGCTTAATATTCTTGCCAACATAGCTTCTAAGCAAATTTCCCAAGTGTCGGTTTGTTACCTCAGTTTGCCCATCGGTTTGTGGATGATGCGAGTTGCTAAAATTTAAAGAAGTACCCAGCTTCCTCCAAAGAGTTATCCAAAAATGACTAACAAATTTTGAATCTCTATCAGACACCATAGTTCTTGGAATACCAAGCAATTTAACAATCTCCTTAAAATATAAATCAACAATATGAGATGCATCAGTTGATTTATTGCATGGAACAAAGTGAGACATTTTTGAAAATATATCAACAACAACCATGATAGAATCCTTGTTCCTTTGAGTTCTTGGCAGTCCCAAAACGAAATCAAAACTCACATCCTCCCATGGAGCATTTGGCACTGGCAATGGAGTGTACAAACTAGAATTTTGACTTCTTGTTTTTGCCAAATGACACAATCGGCATTGCTTCACATGTCTTTCCACATCTCTGAACATTTTAGGCCAGTAGAAATTTGATTGAACAAGAGCTAGAGTCTTGTCCCTACCAAAATGTCCTCCCAAAACACCACCATGAGCTTCAGCTAGAATTACTTGTCTCAAAGAACAAGATGGAACACACAAAGCATTAACTCGAAAAAGAAAACCATCAAAGATAAAAAATTATTGAACGGAACCTGATTTACAATTCTGCCATATCGAGCCGAAATCCACATCATTCTCATATAGATCTTTGAATGTTTCAAATCCAACCACTTTGACTTCCATTGCTGATAATAAAGAATGCTTTATGCTCAATGCGTCAGCAAGTACATTTTGAACACCAGATTTGTGCTTGATTATAAAGTTGTAAGATTGTAAAAAATCCACCAAAGCTGTATGCCTCTTGTTTAGCTTGTGCTGGTGATTAATGAACTTTAATGCCTCATGATCAGAATATAGAACAAATGGCTTGGCAAGAATATATTGACTCCAAAGAAATCATAGTTCTTTAGATTAGCATAAAGCTTTTGATGCCTCAAAATAAGAAAGATCTCTTTCAGATGATTCATATGCTCCTCTTCGCTTTTGCTGTACACCAATATATCGTCAAAATAAACTACAACATATATTCCAATGCTTGGCTTAAGTATGTGATTCATAAATCTCATGAAGGTGCTAGGAGCATTAGATAGCCCGAATGGCATAACAAACGATTCATATAAGCCTTCTCTAGTTTTAAATGTTGTTTTCCACTCATCTCCGGGCCTCATTCTTATTTGGTGATAGCCACTCCTCAAATCAATTTTTGAGAAAATATAAGCACCATACAATTGATCAATTAAATCATCTAACCTTGGAATAGGAAAGCGATAGTCCACTGTGATTTTGTTGATGGTGCGACTGTCCACACACATTCTCCAAAAACCATCCTTCTTAGGCACTAACTGCTAGTCATAAGTGCCCAGCAAGCCAATCACGTGAGTGATGGCATGTGTGACTTGATATAGAATCTTTTTGCTTATTATATTTTGGCGTATATCACTTTATAACTATTGCATAAATGCATATATATTGTGATGTCCTTGGATTTGTGCAATGGGAATCGGATCGTGATGAGATCACGATAATGAGACCGATTCACCTTTAAACACATATCCTAAATAATCCCGGTCATAGGTTACTCGAGAGGGACATCGTGATAACCGGATAGACTGGTGTGCTGTATACCCGTCCATATGATGGATGCAGCTGGTCTCATAGCTGCTCGTGTAGGGACACTAGGGATACAGTACAGGTGCTCATTGGAGAATGAGTTCACTGATTGATCCGCTTACGGAATGCTGGATGGTTGATGATGCCTTATTGTCAGACAACGATTCCGTAGTCCTAGTGGTGTATCTGGTTCTTAGACTTGAGACACCAAGGATGTCCTGTATGAGTGCTCCACTCTTTGATACCAGACTTATAGGTTTGGCTGTTCCCAGATCTAGTACAGCTGGTCATTGGGAGTGGTAGTCGACCTTACGAGGGCTATTGAGTGTCGATAGAGGATCATCCACTCTCGGTATCATGAGAGGAATATCCCATGTGTTCTTGCTCAGACAAATCCCTGGCCAGGGTCATTCGGGTTGAGAGAGAAAGAGTTCTCCGGGAGAATCCGATTAGAGCGAGACTCGAGTAGAAACCGTATGGGTCTGACAGCACCATGCTCGATATACGGTCTCTGGGATATTAGATGGATGAGGGACTATAGGTACATGGTAACTGAGGACAGACAGGTCCAATGGATTGGATTCCCCTGTATCGTCTGGGGACTACGGCGTAGTGGCCTAGTACTTCCGTAGTCGATGAGTCGAGTGAATTATTACAGAGATAATAATTCACTGAGTTAGAAGGAGTTCTGACAGGTATGACTCACGGCCAGCTCGATATTGGGCCTAGAGGGTCACACACATATGGTAGGCATTGCGATGAGTAGAGGTTCGGATATGAGATATCCGACGGAGCCCTTGTCTTATTGGATGCAGATCCAATACCCACTAGGGAAAGGACCCATTAGGGTTTTGACACGGGATCTCTATAAATAGGAGGGATTCACAGCCTCATAGGCTAGAGTCTTTGCTTGCCCTTCCTATTCTCCTCTCCCTCTCCCCTCAGAGTAGGCCTGGAGTTTTGAGGAGCGTCGTCGCAACCCTGCTGTGTGGATCACCGCTAGAGAGGAGGACGCTTGACCTCCTTCACCCTCTCCTAAGGATCTGCAAGGAAACAGGGATATACGATCTCCCTAGGTAACACAATCTCTATACGCAGTTTTGTGTTTTTGCGGATTTTGCGCACCAATCTTCGCACGACGATGAACATCTTTTTGGGAATCGGGGATTTTTTTGTTTTCTTGTTCTTCCGCTGCGCATATGATGTCGCCCCCCCTATGATTTCCCAACACTAATAAGGCTGGAACCGCACAAGGACTCATGCTCTCCCAGATTAACCCATTTTTCACCAATTCATCAACTTGCCTTTGAAGTTCTTCATGCTCCTTGGGACTCATTTTATATGTTACATTATTAGGTAGAACAGCTCCCGGAATAAGATCAATGTGATGTTGGATATCTCTCAAGGGTGGAAGGCCATGTGAAATCTCTTCTGGTATAACATCTTCAAACTCTTCTAAGATTTGTTTCATGATTTTTGGTGTCTCCTTGTGTTGTTCATTTTTTTCTACTACTAGTAGAGCCATAACATGACCACCCTTGTCTAATTCATCTTTGCATTCACCATAGGACATAAAAGCGCTAACTTTCTTTTTTGGTGCACTGATTTCAGATGGTTGTAATGGAGCTAAAATAATCTTCTTTTCATTGATCTTAAAAGAATAAGTATGTTTGTAGTCGTCATACAACACCCTTCTATTATAATTCTAAGGTTTTCTCAATAGTAAATGACAAGCATCCATAGGAGCAACATCACACCATACTTCATCTTTATAATACTTGTCAATAGAAAATGAAACTAAACATCTTTTAGTTACATTGATGTCATTTCCTTTTTGCAGCCAACATAACTGGTATGGATGTGGATGAGGGATGGTGTCCAACTTTAGCTTCTGTACCATCTCCAAAGATACCACATTCTCAAAGCTGCCGCTGTTAATGATCACCAAGCATACTTTGCCAAGAGAAGTGCATTTAGTGTGAAACACATTTTTTCTCACCCAACTTTCATCGTCGGCCACATATGACACTTGTAAACTACGTTGCAATACAATAGACAAACCATGATCAGCATAAGTAATCTCTTCCTCATCATCATTGTATTTTGGTTCGTCATCAGTTTCATCTTCTCCTCCATCACTATGATCTTCAACCAAAGTTACAATCCTCCTATTTGGACAATCTGATGCGATATGCCCAAAACCATGACATTTGAAGCATTTTCGGCCACTTGGGGTAGAAGAATTAGGTGTTTTTTTGCTACCAGCAGATTCTTCACCCTTTTCTTGCACCTTCGATATCACCTTGCTTTGAACAGTAGGCTTGGAACTTCCTCCTTTTGTATATCCTTCTTTTGAGCCATACCGAAAACTCTTTTCAAACTTCTATTGCTTTTAACTTTTAATGCCAGCTTGCTCACATCATTTAAAGACCAATATGGCTGTAGCTGAACAACTTTAACAATCTCATACTTCAGACCTCCTAAGTATCTTGCAATTGTTTGTTCTTCCAGTTCCACAAGCTCTCCTTTTAACATCAAATTATCAAATTCTGCAGTGTACTCCTCCACACAAAGATCTTTTTGCTTGAAATCATGTATTTTAAGAAAGATCTCTTGCCTATAATTATGAGGTAAATTTTTTCTCTTCAGCTCCCTTTTCATTTTCTCCCATGTAATGATCTTACTCTTCCCCTCATGTTCTCTTTGTTTCTTCAAATTTTCCCACCAAAAAGATGCATTCCGCTTGAGTTTGAGTGCCACAAGTTTGACCTTCTTTTATTCTAGTGGTTCATGAAAATCAAAAATTCTTTCTACTGTATTAAGCCAATCGATAAAGTCATCAACATTTATTTTACCTTCAAATTCTGGAATATCAAATCTGGGGTTATGTTTATTCTGCCACTCGTCTTGGACTTCATTTCTTCTCGGACATCTTCTCGACTCCCTTAGAAGATGAGGTGTATCATCATCAGAAGTAAACTCTCGAGCGTCATTTTTATGTTGGTTGTGTCTACTTTGAAGTTCATCGATTATTTCATTTTTTTCTTGTAGGCTACGTAGCAATTTTCGTAGCTGCAGCCTCAACGACTCAGCATCATCTTCATTGTCGTTACCTTCACCAACTACATCTTTTCCATTCCGCTTTTCCATGATCTCTAGCCGTTAGCTCTGATACCAAACTGATACCAGGGAGGGTAAAAATATAGAATGGATTTCGAAAGAACACCAATAGAATAGTTGTTCAGATAGAAAATGTCATAGAAGGCAAGGAACAAACTCTTGATGAAACTTCGGTAAAACGAAAAATCGCTCACCACCAAGTTTAAAATCAAAAGGGATATAGAAAGATCACTACCCTAATGACAATAAACCAGTATACAAAACTGAAAGCAAAAGACTCACAACTCAAGGACACATCCAAGAGATACAGAGTTCAAAAGAGCACTCCAAGAGAGCTTCTGCCAATATCCTTAGTTTTCTAAAGTCCTTTCTAAGCCCTAAACCCCAAAATAAATATTAGTGCATGAAACAACCCTTCATGCATAGGAAATTTTGAAATTAAGTGCTTTACAGATACCAACTAACTCAATTAATGTATTCTTTAGTCATGAAGAAAAGTACCATGATACAGCTTTACAACTGCCAACCAACTCCATTAATGTATTCCTTTGTGCAGGGAATATGCTAATGAGCTGTCTTATATGAGTAGGGTGAGTTGAAGATTATGTAGCAACATTGTTGGCTGAAAAAAATATCATATTATCAGTATGGTCCATACGAATAGATTGTAGCAAATTAGACACTCCCGTGTCATCTTTTTCGAATTTTGATCTCGTAAGCAAAATCTTAAGATCCCTTCCAAAAAGGTGGGATCCTAAAATAACCGCAATACAAGAAACAAAAGATTTAAATATTTTTTCACTTGAAGAACTAATTGGTTCGTTGATGACATATGAAATGGTGCACAATACACATGATGAACAAAATCACCTTCCAAAGAACATGAAGGATTTGGAACTCCGGACAAATGAATACCACTTAAGCGATGACTCAAGTGATCAGGACAATGATGAACATGAACTTCGAACACTAAATCTTAATAAGTTTATTTAATAAAAATCTAAAATAAATAATGAACTTGAACGGAGGAAGAGGCCAAAGAAGAGGAAGGCAACCAAGGATGAATCAAAAACTTCCAAAGTTGAAACGACGAATTGGGCTTTGACGAGCTTCGACTACAAGGTAAGTAACTCAACTCTCTTGAATTATTTTGAAATTACATAATACTTTTCATGAGTTATTTTTAATTTAGTTTAGGATTAATTTTCTTAAAAATTACATGAAAATAAAAAAATTAGAAATCATGCTTATCATTCTAGTAATTTTGAAAATAATCATGAAAATTATATGTTTATGATAAACAAAATGATTTTGATTAAAAATGCCTTATGAAATATGATATCATGCCTAATAAATTTATTTTTTGAATCTATGCATGATGATGATGAGTTTTGGATAATTTATAGTTTATTGATTATTGATGATTTCCATCATGATCTTTTACGATTTATTGATTATTGATTTATACCATGATGAAAGTTGTTTTTGAAAATGATGCACGGCTTTTGTATGCAAACTAAGCATGAAAAGATAGAATCACCTAAAAAGAAAAATGTATGACTACAACAAATAACAAATGATTTTGGTTGAAAATACTTTATACTCAAAGAAACCATCATTGATGAATATGCTTTATGTTTAATAGTTTCTTTGGCCTATATGCTCTATCATGATAAATATTTTGAAAATAAATGAAATCATGTTTGATTTGAAGTAATGCATAATGATCATGCTTAATGATGAGACCTACCACTATCCTCAAAACATCTTATTTTCCACTATCCTCATTTATCAAAACTCGATGGGGAATATCATCATTTGATCTTCATATGCTGGAGAACGGATTCTTTGTTTGCAAGCTATACTCTGAAGAAGATTTGAAATGGGTCCTTGAAAGATTCTGGACTATTCGCGGCCATCCAATGATTCTACGACGCTGATCTCCTGATGTCCGTTTGGAGTTAGTTAGCCTATAGTCTATTCCATTATGGGTATCCTTTCAAGGTCTTCCTCTACATTTTTGGAGTCGACGTTTTATTACAAAGTTATGCAGCACTCTGGGACAGCTAGTCTACATCGACAAAGCAATAGCAGCTCATATGAGATTAGCATTTGCACAAGCATGTGTACTGGTTTCTTCCGACGAAGATCTTCCCAATGAGGTTTTCTATCGTGATCTTGATGGGAACACTCGGAAGGTACATGTCTCATATTCCTGGAAGCCACAATGATGTCAGCATTGCTTATCTTTTTGTCATGCAAATGGAGCTTGTTAGCAAACTCCAAAACCGATCACAAAGGTCTATCGACCACGTCAAACGCCTTAGCAACAAAGCGAGTCTTCTCTAATGACAGTAGCACCGATGGTGGCGAAGACTATTGAAAAAGCATTCCGACTCACAAGGACAGCACCGCGGACAAAAGGACAAATCGAAAACTTTACCTCTTCCTATAATGTCTGAGCCTTCCACAACAGAAGTTTCCTATGGTACTAGTGGAAAGGAGAAGCATAAGTCAGGAACTTCATCTCTTCCAATATCTTCGGATCCGTTCACAATAGCTCAACGAACTCAAGCCCAAACAAATCTCGCCAGCAAGGATATTATTCCTCAACAAACTCAGGCTACAACAAACATCGCCAACAAGGATATTCTGTCTCAACAAACTCATGCCCCAACAAACCTCTCTAGCCAGGCTGTTCCAACAAGTACTAACCAGGATATTGTGCCGCAACAATCTTATCATGCTTCAACAAACCCTGCCAATCAAGACCACATAATTCAAGGTATTTTAAAGTTTAAACATCTGCAAGCTGTAGATGAAGTGGGTAAATATAGGAATAAAGCCATAAAAGGTAAGAATATTGTGTGGGAGGAAAATACAAAACCAAAGGATAAGAAAAAGGATGGTACAGTCCAAATAAAGTCGTAGGACGAATATCTTACCACCTTTTTCATTTGTTTATTACTGATGAAGTTAACATGCTGGAATGTTCGTGGACTTAATAAGACTGAGAAATGTCATGAGCTCAACAAAATAATCAAGTTTGCCGCATGTGATATTGTTATTCTAGTGGAAACGAAAATTAAACAATCACGCGTTCAATCACGCGTTCGGTGTTGTACTCTTACTCTATATATTGGTCTAATGCATTTCTTCTGCCTATTGGACTTCTCCAAGATATTGAACGGTTATTAATAAACTTCTTCTGGAATGACACAAATAATAAGACAATACATATGGTAAATTGGGACAGCATCTGCAAACCAAAAAATGAAGGGGGGCTGAACTTGAGAAATATTAGAGATTGGAATAAAGCATGTTTGGTAAAGCAATTGTGGGACCTTTTGCAAAACAAATGTTCCTTATGGCCACAATGGGTTTCTGCTAGGTATCTTTCAAAGGAATCGATTTGGGAAATTTCAACAAGAACATACTACTCTGCAGCTTCGAAAGGAATTTTAAAGGCAAGGAATTGGCTAATCAAACACATTTCTTATGCAATCTCTACTAGAACTAATACTAATATGTGGTATGATCCTTGGGTGAATGGGAAAAGTATATTTCAATTATATGGTGATAGAATACGAAAAGACCTTGGGGCTCCCAAAGATTGGAAGGTTTCCGAGTTCATTGCTAATGGTACCTGGTGTCTCCCTACTCCTATTTCTCCTGAAATGTTATCACTTTGGCCGACTATCACAACTATTCCAATTAGGAACAACCCTTCAAATGTACTTATTTGGCTTCATGACAATAGCAAATTTAGTGCCACATCCGCAAGGAATCAAATTAGGCAAAGAAATAACAAGTGGCTCCCAAGCAGTTGGACATGGGATCGATCGGGATCACAGAGACATTCCTTATGTATATGGCAAGCCCTTCTGAATAAACTACCTACAATAGACAATATGAAAAGAAGAGATATCCATCATGTTAATCGATGCTCCCTTTGCATGCAACAAGAAGAAACTGTTGTCCATCTCTATTTTGCTTGTGACAATACTAAATGGATATGGAAGGAGATTCTCCAGCGATTCGAACTCAATAGAATGCTGCATCCAAACATGCATCAAGAATTAGCTGACCTCATGCAATGTTTTTCAAGAAAAGGGCCTCTTACACAATTGACAAAGGTTATATTCAAATGCGCTATTTGGTGGATGTGGAAGGAAAGATGTAGCAAAATCTTTGAGTGTCAACACACAAACAATGCTCAGCTCTTGACAGAGATTATTAGAGACTCAAGATCATGTATGGAGAATGATCTCAAAATGGAGCACCTTACATAGAGAGAAAAAGATATTTTTATCAAATTCAATTTTGCTATTAGCTAAAGATCTTGGGCATGATGTCAAAAGCTATACCCACAGGAAATCTTGGCATATCTGAACTTTAAATTTTATTTGTTGGCCACAGTTAAGAGTTATAGTCTACAGCATGTGTAGTCATAACTACCGCATGAGTACTCTATGAGTTACCTAACTTCGTCTATAACTTGTATAGACAAAGCTATTTGTAGAAACTTTACACAAAATCAATTTATTTTTACTTATAAAAAAAATTTATTTGTTATCTCAAGAAAATCAAACATGCTAAACTTACACATCTTTAATTGCTAGATTGCATGATGATAAAATTTGATACTATGTTTTTCATGTAATGTATGGAACTTTTTATATCTAAACACATAAGAGTAGGAACTTCTCCCTTTTGTTGATGACAAAGGGGGAGAAGTATGATGACATGACATGTTATGCATAAGTTTATGATGACATGTTGCTTGGATTCTTGAATTCAGGTTCTATCAATAAGCCATATTGATAGGGGGAGTTTGTTTAAACTCCGGGAGTTAAGGTTAACTCCGTCATCAAGTGGTTGTTATCATCAAAAAGGGAGAGATTGTTGAATCTTGTATTTTGACGATGAAACCACTTGATATGTGTTTACGATTTAATATGCGTTTTGAGTGACGCAGGATGCTTTGATCAGGATGAGACAATTAAAGCAGGAGGAATTGACGTTGCGCCGGAGGAGATCATGTCAGGATATTGGACGGTAGAACGCTTCGGACGTTGGGCATCGGGCCAAGGAGAGCGGAATTGCGCCAAGGATATCAGGGTTGTGGAATTGCACTAAGGACGATACGCTGAAGAATCAGACGAAGCGCCAACTAATGTGTGCAGGATTAACTACGATAACGATGAAGAAATAAAGCGAAATAAAGTACCGGAGTCAAGCGCGAAGGATTCGTTGGGAGTTTGAGAGTTCAACGGAAGTCTGGAGGTTCATTGGGAATGCTGCCGGAACTAGCCGAGAATGAGTAGGGAGCTTGCCGAAGGGTTTTTCGGAAGCTCGCCGGAAGGTTCGTTGGAAGTTCGCGGAGCTCACCGAGAAAGATCGGAGCTTGCTAAAGAAGCTCGTCGGAACTAGCCAAGATGAAATCGTGAATTCTAGGAGCTTGCTAGGAGTCCGCATAATGGTTTCTGAGAGTTTATCGGAAGACCGCCGGAAGTTCGCCGAAAGCTCGTTGGAAGAAGTCTTGACTTGCGTGTTGAATGTCAGATTTTGATGATAAAATCAATTGATGGGTTAATTGATCTAATCCATATTATTGAGTTAAGTATGCAGGATTAACTATGATAACCAAAAAACACAAAGCAAGAATACCGGAGTCATGTTCGATGGTCGTTTAAGAGTCCGAAGAATCGTCGGAGATGCTGCCGGAACCAACCGAGAAGAAATCGGGAACCTGTTGGAATTTTCGGAAGTTCGCCGAAGAGATCGTCGGAGGTTCACGGAGATCACCGAGAAGGCTCAGCTACTCGATAAAGTCATCACAAGATCGGGAGCTTGCTAGGAGTCCGTCGGAAGAAGTTCGTCGGAAAGCTCGCCGGAACAAGACTCGACGTTCGCGGTTGAAAACTTGCTTAGGATGTTTTTTTTGTTATGTCGTTCACTTGTAATTAGGATTAGGATTAAGAGATAATTCTATATCCTGGTTAGGGGCCAACTAGGCCCAAAATTAGACTTGGTTTGAGCTAAATTTGAAGCCCAACTAGTGAACTTCGAAGGGTCTGGCAGTGGCACCGCCAGACTAGGCGGTTGCACCGCCCAGCACCCGAGAACCAGGTGGTGGCACCGCCTAGGCTGGGCAGTGGCACCGCTTGGCTGGGCAGTGGCACCACCAGTCCACTGTCAGTATTTGACACTGACAGGCGGTGGCACCGCCAAGATCGGGAACCAAAGAGAATTCAAATTTTGGAGCCCAAATTTGAATCCTCTTGAGGCCTATAAATATCCCTCAAATCTCAGCTGAGATTACAACTTTTTGAGAAATAATTGATTGAGAGAAAGGCCTTAGAAAAGTCTTAGCTAGTCTTGTTTTCAATTCGCTAGTGTTCACCTCCTTCTTTTTTGCTGAAAATCTGTAAGAGAGTGAACCGCTTGTAAAAAGTTGTAAGAGGGGTATTTACCCTTCCCTTTCAAGAGATTTGCTAGTGGAAGGTAGGAGCCTCACCAAAGAGGGGCCTCGCAAGTTGATGTAGGTCATTTGACCGAACCACTTTTAAATCGACGTAATCTCTGGTTTGCATTTCATTACTGCTATTTACATTACTGCAAACCTTCTTACTTGCTTTATTTCCTCATTACCTTTGCTGCACAACTTTGCGAATATGCTTTCAAGTTAAGCACTTCCGATTTTGATTTTTATCGTATGAAAGATTTGTCAAAATTGACGTTTTAATCCGCTGCACTAATTCACCCCCCCCCCCCCCCCCTCTTAGTGCCGCTCCGATCCTAAGAATTGGTATCAGAGCTAGGCTCACTCTCATATTTGGTTTGATACCCAAGAGAGATGGCTTACTCCGGCATACATGAGGGTTATTCTATCACACGTCCACCCTTGTTTAATGGGTCGGATTATACTTATTGGAAGACTCGTATGAGGATCTTCCTCATTTCCATGGATTTCGAGCTTTGGACTATTGTTGAAAACGGATTTCAAAAATCTTCTCTTCTGATGAGCGAATGGAATGAATCGGAGAAGAAGGTTTTTGCTTTAAACGCAAAGGCTATAAATGTCTTATTTTGTGCACTAGACAAAAATGAATTTAATAGTGTTTCAATTTGTGATTCGGCTTTTGATATTTGGAGAACTCTTAAGGTCACTCATGAAGGCACTAGCCAAGTGAAAGAGTCCAAAATCAACATCCTTGTGCACTCTTACGAACTTTTCCGAATGAAACCAAGTGAGTCCATCGGAGACATGTACACCCGGTTTACAGATGTCATCAATGGACTCAAAGCTCTTGGTAAAGATTTTACTAACTTTAAACTAGTAACTAAAATCTTAAGATCCCTCCCTAAAAGTTGGGATCCAAAAGTTACGGCCATTCAAGAGTTCAAAGACCTTAAAACATTCCCTCTTGAAGAACTCATTGGGTCTCTAATGACCTACGAAATGACATGTCAAGCTCATGACGAGCTCGAGAACCCCCTTCCAAAGAACAGGAAGGATATGGCACTCACATCACAAGAAGACCACTTGAAAGGAACATCAAGTGATGAGGACAGTGACAATGACATTGCACTTTTGACTCAAAAATTTTAAAAAATATTTAAGAACGAATAAATTTAAAAATAATACAAAAAATAAATTCGAACAAAAGAAGGACCAAGTGATTTGCTATGAGTGCAAAAAACTGGGACACTACAAGAACGATTGTCCTCAAGCCAAAAAGAAAACATCAAGGAAGAAGGCGCTCAAGGCAACGTGGGATGATTCAAGCGCGTCCGAAGAAGAGGAGTCCAACACCGAGCAAGTTGCTCATTATGCCCTAATGGCCATCGGAGAAGAGAAACATACACCATGACAAGCTAGTAGCAAGAGATGGTATCTAGATAGTGGATGCTCAAGACATATGACTGGAGATCCATCTCATTTCTCTATGCTCACTAGTAAAGAAGAAGGGTACGTCACCTTCGGAGATAACAACCAAGGCAAAATCATTGGCAAGGGAACCATAGGTAACAAATTAAAATTTTCTATTGATGATGTCTTACTAGTTAATGGATTGAAACATAATCTCTTGAGTGTTAGTCAATTATGCGATAAAGGTTATATCGTTAGATTTGAATCAAATGTATGTATTATTGAAAAACCAAACCATAACATAACTATGATTGCATTAAAACAAAATAATGTCTACACCATCAACCTTTATGAACTAAGTAATGAAATGTGCTTCTCCGCGCTTTGGCATAGGAGACTAGGTCATGCAAGCATGAAACTAATATCTAAGATCTCATCTAGAGAATTAGTGCGAGGAATTCCAAATATAAAGTTTATTAAGGACAAAGTATGCGATGCATGTCAACTAGGTAAACAAATAAAAACTAGTTTCAAACCAAAAACTCAAATTAGCACCACTAGACCATTACAATTGATTCATTTGGACTTATTTGGACCAATTGACACAACAAGTCTAGGAGGAAGCAAATATGCATTTGTAATTGGGGATGACTATACTAGATACACTTGGACCTATTTCTTAGCTCACAAAAGTGATTGTTTCAAGTGTTTCTCTAAATTTTATAAACTCACTCAAAACGAAAAAGGTTTCATGATTTCATCAATTCGGAGTGATCACGGTGGCGAATTTCAAAACCGTGACTTTCAAAATTTTTGTGAAGTTAATGGATACAATCATAAAATCTCCACTCCGAGGAATCCCCAACAAAATGGAGTAGTTGAAAGAAAAAATAGAAACCTACAAGAAATGACAAGAACGATGTTAAATGAACATAGTCTACCCAAATATTGTTGGGCCAAAGCCGTAAATACGGCTTGCTACATCATGAATAGGGTTCTAATAAGACCGTCCCTATCAAAAACTCCCTATGAATTATGGAATAACAAAAAAACCAAATATTCCCTATTTTAAAGTTTTCGGTTGTAAATGCTTTATTTTGAATGAAAGGGATGCCTTAGGAAAATTTGATGCTAAATCCGATGAAGGCATCTTTCTTGGTAACTCTTCCGTTTCTAAAGCTTTTCGGGTTTTTAACAAAAGAACCTTAGTAATAGAAGAATCTATTCTTGTAGTTTTTAATGAAATTTATAATTTAAAGAAAAATGATTTTGATGATGATCTTGGTTTTGATAATTTGAATTTAAATGAACCCCCTCCTTAAAATAGTAACTTGGATGCACCTTCTTCCGAAATTTCCTTACTCAAGGAATGGAAGTATATAGATGCTCATCCAAAGGAGCTAATTATAGGAGATACATCAAAAGGGGTTCAAACTCATTCCTCTTTCAAGAATTTTTGTGCTAACGCCGCCTTCCTTTCTCAAATCGAACCTAAATGCATTGACGAGGCCATAAAAGATGATTTTTGGGTTATTGCAATGCAAGAGGAATTAAATCAATTTGAAAGGAATAAGGTATGGAAGCTTGTTCCTAAACCTAATGACCATTTAGTCATTGGTACTAAATGGGTCTTTAGAAACAAGCAAGACGAAAATGGTATCGTGGTTAGAAACAAGGCTAGATTAGTGGCCAAAGGTTTCAACCAAGAAGAAGGTATCGATTACGAAGAAACCTTCGCTCCTGTGGCTCGATTAGAAGTCATAAGGATGCTCCTTGCCTATGCTAGTAGTAATAATTTTAAACTATTTCAAATGGATGTCAAAAGTGCCTTCTTGAATGGTTTTATTTCCGAAGAAGTATATGTCGAACAACCTCCTGGATTTGAAAATTCTCTTCTTCCTAATCATGTATTCAAATTGACTAAGGCTCTCTATGGCTTGAAACAAGCTCCTAGAGCTTGGTATGAAAGGCTTAGTTCCTTTCTTATTTTAAATAATTTTACCAAAGGCAAGGTTGATACTACATTGTTTATTAAATATTTTGAAAATAATTTTCTTATTGTACAAATTTATGTTGACGATATTATTTTTGGCTCTTCGGATGAATCACTATGTGAATCATTTGCCAAATGTATGAGTCATGAATTTGAAATGAGTTTAATGGGTGAATTAACTTTCTTTTTGGGATTACAAATCAAACAACTTAGGGATGGTATATTTCTTAACTAATCTAAATATACATTAGAATTGTTAAAATGATTTAACATAGATAATCTAAAAGCAATAAACACCCCTATGAGTACTGCGACTAAGTTAGATATGGATGAAAATAGTGAAACTTTCGATCAAAAAACATATAGGGGAATGATAGGTAGTCTACTCTACCTCACCGCGACTAGACCGGATATTATGTTTAGTGTAGGACTTTGCGCTAGGTTTCAATCAAATCCTAAATTATCTCATCTTAAAAGTGTTAAAAGAATATTTAGGTATCTTAAAGGAACTCCAAATCTAGGACTGTGGTATCCAAAATCTGAAAAATTCGATTTAATAGTTTATGCAGATGCCGATTTTGGCGGATGCATGATAGATAGAAAAAGTACATCTGGAACATGCCAATTTTTAGGACATGCACTTATTTCTTGGACTTCCAAGAAACAAAATTCAGTTGCACTATCTACGGCGGAAGCTGAGTACATTGCTGCAAGTGCATGCTGTGCACAAGTTGTTTGGATGAAAAATACATTAGAAGACTATGGAATTCACTTTAAAAACATTCCCATAAAATGTGATAATACTAGTGTCATATGTCTTACTAAAAATCTAATTCAGCACTCTAGAACTAAGCACATCGACGTTAGGCATCATTTCGTACGCGATCATGTCCTTAACAATGATGTTGATCTAGAATTCATTGACACAAAGCATCAATTAGCATATATATTTATAAAAGCTTTGAATGAAGACCAATTTGAATTCATTAGAAGGGAATTAGGTATGTTAAATTGTCTCTAAGAATAAACTTGTTTAAATATATTTTTCATAATGGTTTTCATCCTCTCTCCATTCCTCGGTGAATCTTGTTGAATCTCGGATTTTGATGATGAAGTCAATTGTCATTTGTTGTCTAATGTATGTGTTGAGATAAGTGTGCAGGATTAACTACGATGAAAGTAAGACATGCAGCAGGAGTTGCGCCGGAGTCATGACAATGATCACGTTGGGAGTTCGAGAGCTCGACGGAAGTTCGGACAGTCATCGGAGGTTCTGCGGGAACAAATCCAAGAAGTCTAGAAGCTTGCGAAAGGAGCTCGTCGGAACTTGCCAAGTGGATCGTCGTAGTCCAGGAGTTTGCCGGAAGTCCGCAGGAGCATCACCGAGGGTTCATCGGATGATCGACAGAAGTTCGTCGGAAACTCGCCGGAAGAAGCGAGTGACGCACCGAAGCAAGCTGCAGAATATGTCTTAGGAAATAATCGTAGTTAGCACTATGATTAAGTTAGAAATGGGAGGTGATTCCATTAGCTTAATCCTGGGGCAATTGGGCCCCTGAAGAACTCAAATTGGGTCGAATGGTTCAACCCATTCGGACCCAGGTTGCTGTGGGAGGTGCAACCGCCCAGGCAGGGAGGTAGCACCGCCTAGGCTATGTCTCCCAGCGAGACTGGGCGGTGCAACCGCCCCAGCCAAGAGGTGCAACCGCCTAGGGCTCAGTCTCCGAGCGAGACTGGGCGGTGCAACCTCCTCTGTCATGAGGTAGCACCGCTAGAGCTCAAGTTTCGAGCTCTGCCAGGCGGTGCAACCTCTCTAGTCAGGCGGTGCAACCGCCTGAGCTCGGTCTTCGAGCTCTGGCAGAGAGGTGACACCGCCCCTGACAGAGGTAGTACTGCCTAGAGGCTCAGTCTTCGAGCTCTGCCAGGCGGTGCAACCGCCCCAGTCAGGAGGTGCAACTGCCTGATCCCGAAATTCTGGGATTTGATCGTTTTGAGCTCCAAATTTGAACTAGGTTGGGGCCTATAAATACCCCATCCATTCAGCACTAAAAAGATACAGACCTACACCGAATTCTTGATCTTTTCTGTGATTCTAAGAGCTCAAATTTGTGTAATGTCCAAAAGTTCTCCTCTTTCTGTTCTTCAAGTCTTGAGTTGTAAAGAGAGGAGAGAAAGGTTCTGTAAGGGTTGTCTCCTGAGCCCGTCAAAAGGAGTGAAACTGTAAAAGGGCAGTTGGCCTTCGCCTATTGAAGGAATGCCTCTAGTTGACGTCGGTGACCTCGTCGGTGGAGGAAGCCAAAAGTGGAGTAGGTCAAGACTGACCGAACCACTCTAAATCTCTGGTTTGCTTTTATTTTGAGCACTTTATCATTACTGCAAACCTCCTACATAGCTACTGCTCTCTGCGCTTTTACAAACAAGTTGCTAAGTTTTGATCTTTCCGAATCTGCATTCAGACGCAAATCGATGTTTTCGTACAATCATTACATTGCAGTTTACATTTACGTTTTGATTCTATTTGTAAGTGCAAACTATCTTCTGCGCTTTTATGAACGAGTTTCTTTGCAGTTTACGTTTACGTTTTGATTCCATTTATAACTGTAATCTGAGCTTAGACGTAATCTGCGCTTAGACGCAAACTGCGCTTAGACGCAAACTGCGCTTAGACGCAATCTGAGCTTAGACGCAAACTGCGCTTAGATGCAAACTGCGCTTAGACGCAATTTGCATTTAGACGCAAACTGCATTTAGACGCAAACTGCGTAAACTGCACTTAGACGCAAACTGTGTTTAGATGTAAACTGCATTTAATCATAAGTAATCTTAGAATCGGCTTTTGCATCAAAATAGTTTTTATCGAACGAACGTAACTTTCATTTTTAATCGCTGAAAGATTTCCGCTCCACTAATTCACCCCCCCGCCCCCTCTTAGTGCTCTCGATCCTAACAATTGGTATCAGAGCCCGGTTAACTCTCAAACGGATTAAAACCCAAGAGAGATGGCTTACGCCGGAAACCAAGAGGGCCATTCCATTACACGTCCACCCATGTTTAATGGGACGAACTACACCTATTGGAAGACCCGAATGAGGATCTTTCTTATTTCTATGGACGTTGAACTCTGGAATCTTGTTGAGAATGGTTTTTCAAAGTCTTCTCTTCCAATGATCGATTGGAACGATTCGGAGAAGAAGGCTTTCGCTCTTAATGCAAAGGCTATGAATGCCTTATTTTGCGCACTTGATAAAAACGAGTTTAATCGTGTTTCGATTTGTGAAACTGCATTTGATATTTGGCACACACTCGAAGTGACTCATGAAGGCACAAATAGAGTGAAAGAGTCAAAAATCAATCTTTTGTTACACTCTTTCGAACTTTTTCGGATGAAACCGAGTGAGACTATTGGCGACATGTTTACCCGTTTCACGGATGTTGTCAACGATCTAAAAGGACTCGGAAAAAGTTTTTCGGATTTTGAGCTCGTAAATAAGATTCTAAGATCCCTTCCTAAGAGTTGGGATCCTAAAGTCACTGCTATTCAAGAGGCAAAAGATCTAAACAACTTCCCTCTTGAAGAACTAATTGGGTCATTAATGACCTATGAGATGACTTGCAAAGCTCATGAAGAGCAAGAAGACATCCTTCCAAAGAACAGGAAGGATATGGCACTTAGAACTTTGGAAGATCACTTGAAAGAAAACTCAAGTGATGAGGACTGTGATGATGACTTGGCACTTCTAACAAGAAAATTTAAAAAATTCATTAAAAGAAACAAGTTTAAGAATGACACTAAAAGTAAACTTGAACCCAAGAAAGACCAAGTTATTTGCTATGAGTGCAAAAAGTCGGGACACTACAAGAGTGATTGTCCCTAAGCCAAGAAGAGAACAACAAAAAAGAAGGCGCTCAAAGCAACATGGGATGATTCGAGCACGTTTGAAGAAGAGGAGTCCAACACCGAGCAAGTTGCTCATTACGCCTTAATGGCCATTGGAGAGGAGGTAACGAATTTATTAGATGCTGATTTATCTTTCGATGAATTATTAAATACCTTCCATGACTTATTTGATGAATGCAAGATTATCAATAGAAAATACAAATTGCTGAAAAAGGAGCATGATAGTCTTACTTGTGATTTTGATAAGTTAAAAATTGAATATCATGATAGTTTAAATTCATGTATCAAATGTCATGATCTAGAAACTCTCCAAAAAGAAAACCTGCTACTTAAGGACACCTTGAAGAAATTCGAGGTTGGTAGCAAGTCATTGAACATGATCCTTGCAAACAAGGGTCACGTTCCAAAAAGAAGTGGAATTGGATTTGTGAGAAGTCCTCACCTAAATCCAACCACCTTTATAAAAGGCCCCATCTTACATGTTCAACACCAAGCAAAATGTAACTTTTGTTGCAAAATTGGACATAAGACACATTATTGTCTATTCAAGAAAATTAGTCCAAACAAATTGATTTGGGTTCCTAAAGGAACCATGATAAACTCTATACAACATGATAAACAATGTAGATCTATCTTTGAGGCACCCAAAAGCAAATGGGTACCTAAAAATCATCCTTTCTTGTAGAAACCCACACCATCGCAAGCTAAGAGCAAGAGATGGTACCTTGATAGTGGATGCTCAAGGCATATGACCGGAGATCCATCTCAATTCTCTAAGCTCACTAGCATAGACGAAGGCTATGTCACCTTCGGAAACAACAACAAGGGTAAAATCACAAATGCGACCTAGATACAATCTTGTTTAACTTTTCAAGAATTAGAAATGTATGATTCCCAAATTCACATATCCCTGGATTTTCGAACCCATCAGTTTCATCTTTTCATAACCTTCTAATTTAACTCGTATCATGAAATGACTAACTCTGTCATTAACTTGCAGGACTTATCAACTTGAAGAAACTATCACAAACATGTGTACGACATTGAGAATGTGCACATTAAAAATCTACCTTGATCGTGCCAAAGTCCCTATCTTAAAATAAAAATTCTTACGTAATTACGTAAGTAAAGTTGATTACTGGGAATGAAAACTCTCCTCAAGACAGAAAAATTCTCAGATCAGAACAAGTGTTCACCAGGCGGTAGCACCGCCCCAACTGGAGGTAGCACCTCCAACTGTCACGTGTTGCAAGCGGTTGCACCGCTCCAGCCAGAGGTGCAACCGCCCGCAACTCTGCCCCTTTATAACTCAAGCTAGGGCCGGCGGTGAAACCGACCCCAACTCATTTCCTTCCCTCCTCTACTCTCCTAAGCCTCCTCCATCCCCATTTCCCCCATCTTAGCATCCCAAATACCCTTCATTTCAAAGCAAAGCATCAACATTCCTTCCCTCTCTTGAAGATCTCATTAAGGTACTCTCTAAGAAGCCCTTAAACTCTGTTTCTTGATTCATTTACTTTTGCTCATCACTATTATTCCACCCTTTTCGATTCAAAATACCATGCTGAAAAATTTTCCTCTTTTGAACTTAGGAATGCCAACAAGGGAAAATACGTAGATTTAAGTGAGCTAAGAGACTTAGAGACAATCCAGTGGTTTGCAAACTTAGATCTACTCCTTATCTTACAAATTAATGAACCCATCTATCCAAGACTAGTAAGATTGTTTTACAACAACATACTAGTAGATGAAGAAGAAATGATGTCCACCTATCTCTTAGGACAACATATTTCAATTACGGATAGATTCATTTGCGACATGATAGGCATTCCCATGAAAAGTAGAGGACTTTACTTTAGAGGATCATGGGATGATGAAAATGTTGGAACAACATACGTTGAAGCCCTACAAACAATTTTTGCCAATCCGAACTTAGAATTTGTTCCTAAAAGTTGTGAACATTTACTGCCTCTAAACAACACTAAGGTACTTCATCACATCCTAACTAGCATCATTCTTCCTAAACAATATCATCATGATGAAGTAAGCCAATTAGAATTAGGAACTATGTATATGATCATGAAAGGAAATGACATCTGTCTTGGTTATCTTATCCAACAAAACATGTTGGAACTATCTAAGAAAGACATAATGCTCCCATATGATGGTATAATAACTAGAATAATGAAAGCCTATGATATTCTAAAACCACCGGAAGAAGAAGTAATAAAAGTAGATAGATTCAGCATAATTAATAAAAATCTACTTCACCGATTAAGATATTTTTATAGAAACGGTAACAGGGTTAGAATGCCAAGAAGAACTGATCCCCCTCAACCTGAACCTGAACCGGAAACACCAGTCTTTAGGGGTACTGAATCTCCTCCGATCTGTCCCTTTGAGGAAACACATCCGTTTAAGCAAACTCACACATCATCTATCGAAGTTATTGGGATCGGATGGACCGATTCGAACAAAGACAAGAATGGCTTGAACTTCGACAAGATCAAATCCTAACTGAGCTGCAGCAAATTCATCGACAATTTGACTCTTTATTTAGGCACTTTAACCTTCCACCTCATGAATGAGCTTGTATGAACACAATCATCCGTTGTTGTTATAAACTCCTCATGGACTGTCTTTGATATGGCATGTTGTAAACTCCTTATGTTACTCATCATGAAGGACTTTGTCTTTGATATGGTTACCTGATATGTTGTAAACTCCATATGTTACTCTTTACCTTGATCTATAAGCATATGCAAAGTTACAAACATCTCTTGTTGTTTATCTCGGATTTTACATTGAAACTAAATGTTTTGAAAACCTTATGCCTTGATAAATATAAAGTGACATACCAATGTAGTTTATAAGTCAGCAATATGATATTGATATGAAATATCACCTAGCTGATATCTTTACAAAACCTCTAAGTGAAGAATAATTTGATTTCATAAGAAGAGAATTAGGAATGTTGATGTGTCCGAATACTTAAACTAGTTTTCGGACGTTATTGATTACTATTACATGCCTTGGTATCACTTGATCAAATAACATGTTGGAAATTATGTGACAAATGTTTTTGAAAATCAGTAGCTTACTAATATCCGAATGCATGTAAGAAGTTCATCTTATTTAAGGTTTGAATGCTAAAAATAGGATTTTCCTGTATTCTCTTATGATAACTTTTTGAAAAATGAGTTTCCTCCTTCAAGCAACGAACTATAACATAACAAGGAGAACAGATATTCAAAGTATTATATGTGTCATGCCTTCCTTGAATCACATCTACCATTTTTTTTTTTTATGACAAAGGGGGAGAAAAATATGAATTGATATGGTTGCTATTACTGATGTTATGATTAGACCATACCTGCTATCACTGATAATGATATGGTTGCTATTACAGTTGTTGATATGGTTGCTATCACTGATGCTATGATTAGGCCATACTTGCATCACCAAGAAATATATGATTGCCATATGCCCTGTATCAAGATATCAAACAAATATTTGCATCGTACGAACTGATATCTTACCATGTGATGCAATGCTACACTTGCTAAAATATTCGAAATGTGTACATCATGTAATGATATCAAAATCTTGTTTCACAGCTTTACAAGTCGATATCTTACAATATGATGAATTGCTACAATAACCATCATTCAAACTTGTTATACTTGAAAATGTATGTCAAGCCTTGACATCATCTTCAAAGAGATACATTATGATAGGAATCATGATGGGAATATGTCTCTTGAATTTATAAAGTTTTTAAATTCAAGAAGTATGGCATATAGACAGGGGGAGTTAAGGTTAACTCCATTATCAATTGATTGTCATCATCAAAAAGGGGGAGATTGTTGAATCTCGGATTTTGATGATGAAGTCAATTGTCATTTGTTGTCTAATATATGTGTTGAGATAAGTGTGCAGGATTAACTACGATGAAAGTAAGACATGCAGCAGGAGTTGCGCCGGAGTCATGACAATGATCACGTTGGGAGTTCAAGAGCTCGACGGAAGTTCGGACAGTCGTCGGAGGTTCTGCGGAAACAAATCCGAGAAGTCCAAAAGCTTGCCAAAGGAGCTCGTCGGAACTTGCCAAGTGGATCGTCGCAGTCCAGGAGTTTGCCAGAAGTCCGCAGGAGCATCACCGAGGGTTCATCGGATGATCGACGGAAGTTCGCCGGAAACTCGCCGGAAGAAGCGAGTGACGCACCGAAGCAAGCTGCAGAATATGTCTTAGGAAATAATCGAAGTTAGCACTTTGATTAAGTTAGAAATGGGAGGTGATCCCATTAGATTAATCCTAGGGCAATTGGGCCCCTGAAGAACTCAAATTGGGTCGAATGGTTTAACCTATTCGGACCCAGGTTGCTGTGGGAGGTGCAACCGCCCAGGTAGGGAGGAGCACCGCCCAGGCTATGTCTCCCAGCGAGACTGGGCGGTGCAACCGCCCTAGCCAAGAGGTGCAACCACCCAGGGCTCAGTCTCCGAGCGAGACTGGGCGGTGCAATCTCCTCTGTCAGGAGGTAGCACCGCCAGAGCTCAAGTTTCGAGCTCTGCCAGCCGGTGCAACCTCTCCAGTCATGCGGTGCAACCGCCTGAGCTCGGTCTTCGAGCTCTGGCAGAGAGGTGCAACCGCCCCTGAAAGAGGTAGCACCGCCTAGAGGCTCAGTCTTCGAGCTCTGCCAGGCGGTGCAACCGCCCCAGTCAGGAGGTGCAACCGCCTGATCCCGGAATTCCGGGATTTGATCGTTTTGAGCTCCAAATTTGAACTGGGTTGGGGCCTATAAATACCCCATCCATTCAGCACTGAAAAGATACAGACCTACACCAAATTCTTGATCTTTTCTGTGATTCTAAGAGCTCAAATTTGTGTAAAGTCCAAAAGTTCTCCTCTTTCTGTTCTTCAAGTCTTGAGTTGTAAAGAGAGGAGAGAAAGGTTCTGTAAGGGTTGTCTCCCGAGCCCGTCAAAAGGAGTGAAAGTGTAAAAGGGCAGTTGGCCTTCTCCTATTGAAGGATGGCCTCTAGTTGACGTCGATAACCTCGTCGGTGGAGGAAGCCAAAAGTGGAGTATGTCAAGACTGACCGAACCACTCTAAATATCTGATTTGCTTTTATTTTGAGCACTTTATCATTACTGCAAACCTCCTACATAGCTACCGCTCTCTGTGCTTTTACGAACAAGTTGCTAAGTTCTGATCTTTTCGAATCTGCATTCAGACGTAAATCGATGTTTTCGTACGATCTTTACATTGCAGTTTACATTTACGTTTTGATTTTATTTGTAACTGCAAACTGTCTTCTGCGCTTTTACGAACAAGTTTCTTTGCAGTTTACATTTATGTTTTGATTCCATTTATAATTGTAAACTACGCTTAGACGTAATCTGAGCTTAGACGCAATCTGCGCTTAGACGCAAACTGCGCTTTGACGCAAACTGCGCTTAGACGCAATTTGAGCTTAGACACAAGCTGCGCTTAGATGTAAACTGCGCTTATACGCAATCTGCATTTAGACGCAAACTGCATTTAGACGCAAACTGCGTAAACTGCGCTTAGACGCAAACTGTGTTTAGACGTAAACTGCACTTAATCATAAGTAATCTTAGAATCGGCTTTTGCATCAAAATAGTTTTTATCGAACGAACACAGCTTTCATTTTTAATCGCTGAAAGATTTTCGCTGTACTAATTCACCCCCCCCCCCCTCTTAGTCCTCTCGATCCTAACAAATCTAATCCTTCTCTTTCGATTCTAAATGACATGTTAAATTATCTTATCCTATCTTGAGTCAAACACCGCTCCCATCTGATCAAGATTAATGATTTTATGATATTTTGTGAATCTCGAAATTGATTTTGATGGCTTGATTATGAGTTTCAAGTTGACAATTTGAATTTGAATGAGTTTGTATTCGAATTATGATCTTGACTTATTGGAGTTACTACTTGAAATTTTTTTTAATCACAATATCTTCCTTGTACACCTACAATTTTGTTATTTATAGAAAGAAGAGATTTGATAAAATGGATGAATGCTAAATTTTCCTTTATGATGAACTCTGCGTAAATATTTTAGCATACTTAATTTTGGATGATAAAATTTTTGTATGATCAATGCTGAATTCCTGATGTTATAATCACAAATTATGTATTTCAAGTCTCATTCCCTTTTTGTTGATGACAAAGGGGGAGAAAAGTGATGACTTGTACCATTTTGATAGCATGACTTATATGAATTGCAAAAGCTTGCGTGATATGAATGTCTTATATGCCTTGCAAAATGCCTTGCAAAATCCTTGAGAATATCACAAGATTGATTGATTATATTGAAAGCATGCCTTACATCTATATCATGAAATTCATGTTGAAAATCTTTATCTCCTGTCGTAGAAAAAATCATCCCATATCATTTGACTTATGATTTTCATCGAAGTTTTGTATTTCCTATTGCTTAATGAGAATAACGATAAGTTATACGGTTAGAACTTATCGATTTATGCTTGAATTCAATGGATGAAATTTAAGTGTTTTCATCTTCTCATAATATGGCATATAGATAGGGGGAGTTATGTTTAACTCCATCATCAATTGATTGTCATCATCAAAAAGGGGGAGATTGTTGAATCTTCGATTTTGATGATAAAAACAATTGATGGGTTAATTGATCTAATTCATATTATTGACTTAAGTGTGTAGGATTAACTACGATAACCAGAAAACACAAAGCAAGAATACCGAAGTCAAGTTCGATGGACGTTTAAGAGTCCGAAGAATCGTCCGAGATGCTGCCGGAACCAACTGAGAAGAAATCGAGAACTTGTCAGAATTTTCGAAAGTTCGCCGAAGAGATCGTTGGAGGTTCACGGAGACCACCGAGAAGGCTCGGCTAATCGTTAAAGTCATCACAAGATCGGGAGCTTGTTGGGAGTCCGTCGGAAGAAGTTCGTCGGAAAGCTCCCCGGAACAAGACTCGACATTCGCGGTTGAAAACCTGCTTAGGATGTTTTTTTTGTTGTGAAGTTCACTTGTAATCAGGATTAGGATTAAGAGATAATCATATATCTTGGTTAGGGGCCAATTGGGCCCAAAATTAGACTTGGTTTGGGCTAAATTTGAAGCCCAACCAGTGAACTGAAGGGTTTGGCGGTGGCACCGCTAGGGCTGGGCGGTGGCACCGCCAGTCCACTGTCAGTGTCTGACACTAACAGGCGGTGGCACCGCCAGCATCGGGAACCAAAGAGAATTCAAATTTTGGAGACCAAATTTGAATCCTCTTGAGGCCTATAAATACTCCTCAAATCTCAGTTGAGATTACAACTTTTTGATAAGCAATTGATTGAGAGAAAGGCCTTAGAAAAGTCTTAGCTAGTATTGTTTTCAATTTGCTAGTGTTCACCTCCTTCTTTCTTGCTGAAAATCTGTAAGAGAGTGAACCGCTTGTAAAAAGTTGTAAGAGGGGTATTTACCCTTCCCTTTCAAGAGATTTGCTAGTGGAAGGTGGGAGCCTCATCGAAGAGGGGCCTCGCAAGTGGATGTAGGTCATTTGACCGAACCACTTTAAAATCGGCGTAATCTCTGGTTTGCATTTTATTACTGCTATTTACATTACTGCAAACCTTCTTATTTGCTTTATTTCCTCATTACCTTTGCTGCACAACTTTGCGAATACGTTTTCAAGTTAAGCACTTCCAATTTTGATTTTTATCGTACGAAAGATTTGTCAAAACCGACGTTTTAATCCGCTACACTAATTCACCCCCCCCCTCTTAGTGCTGCTCCGATCCTAACATTGCGGACTTTGTAATATCTTAGGAAATATCTTTAAATTCGTAGTTAGCACGTTAATTAGGGTTAAGATTAGGTGTTAATCCTATAACCCAAGTAGGGGCCAATTAGGCCCGAGTTCGGACTGGGTTGGGCCAAGTTTGGAGCCCAACCAGTGAGCTGAAATAGTGTAGGCGGTGGCACTGCCCAGAACCCGAGAACTAAGTGGTGGCACCGCTGGACTGAGCGGTGGCACCGCCCAACACCCGAGAGGTCGGGCGGTGGCACCGCCAACCTCGAAAACCCAAGAGAATTCAAAATTTGGAGCCCAAATTTGAATCCTCTTGGGGCCTATTGTTAGAACCCTTACAGATTCCAAACTTTGGGTTGATCTCTTTAGGGGATCGACCTCCTTGGAAATCTATAGGGGTTCCTCCCTCCAAGTTGCTGCTCAAAGGTTGCAGAAAAGATTCATCTTTTTCTTATCAAAAGAGGAGGAATACATGGCTATTTATAGGGTTTCTAAACCCTAACTCCTAATAGGACTCCTACTCAAGACTCCTACTTCTAACCAACTCCTAATAGGACTTCTACTCAAGACTCCTATTCCTTTACAATTCCTAATTATTATGATAAATATTCTTTTGATAAAATCAAAGAATCATGATGAACGATCTTGATTTATATAAATTTCGAAACATAATTATTAAGATCATTAATACTAAAAGACCATGAAACATTTCAACAAATCTCCTTTTAAATAGAAAACAATTTTGATTCATGCAATACAAAATTCAAATTATAATTGTGAGAAATCAAGATCATAACTTCAATAAAGCTTCTCTTTAATATATAACAAGTAGAATCATAAGAGAATAATGAAAAATCTTGATTCATATAAAGAGAATCTAAAGTTAAGAAATCAAGATAAAAACCATGACTCATTTGGATAAATCTCAACAAGATACGAGAACACATAATAAGAGATCTTGATTTATAAACGATTTCAAGTTATAAATCTCGAGAAATCAAGATCATGATTTCAATAAAACCCATTAAATTTAATTTTATGGTTTACAAAATCCATAATATAAATAGATTCATTAATCTCCTTTTGAAAAATCGAAAAAAAAAAATTTAAGAAGAAAGCTTTCCTCTTTTTAGTGTTTCAATTTATATGATTGATTTCATATAAGCATGTCCAAATTTTATACTAAATAAAAACATGCATCAACGTTTAAAACCGAAAAAACACTTTTCATTACCACAAAGATCAATAAGCCATAAATCATAAAAAATCATCATGCATAACTTTAAAATCTCATGCATAGTATAAAATCATCAAGTATCAAAACTTTAATATTTTCATTACATCTTAATCATTATGTCATTAAAACATCAAGATTTTATTAAGCATTTTCAATTAAAGTCATAAATTATTAATTTAGATACACATTATTTAAAAAAAAAACATACATAGGATTAATCATTAGATTTAAATCTAACATTTTGTTGTATTTTCATAAATATGCAATTGTCATTATCATTTTCAAAATTAGCTAGAAAAAGAATAGCATAATCCCCTTTTATTTATTTTTTATATTTTATATTATAATTTAAAAATAACATATGAAATGCATTAAGTAATTTCAAAATAAAGCAAAAGGGTTTTGGTTACCTCATTATCGAAAGCCGTTAAGGTGTAGTTTACCACATCGCCTTTGTTGGTTTGTTCTTCATCTTCGGATGAACTCGATTCGTTCCAAGCCACCTTGAGTGCTCACTTCTTCTTTGGCAACTTCTTTGTAAGTTCATTTTTATTCTTTGATTCTTGTTTTAAGAATTTTTTAAGCTTTGTAGTTAAGAGTTCAAAGTCCTTATCACTTAAGCTTCCGCTCGAGTAGTCTTTATTTGTTCTAAGTGCCAAATCCTTTCTGTTCTTTGGAATGTTGTTCTCAAGTTCAAGTGTCGGATAAGCCATTTCATAGGTCAACAAAGACCTAATAAGTTCTTCAATCGAAAAATAATTCAAGTCCTTTTATTCTTGTAAAGTATCCCAATTTTTAAAAAGTGATCGTAAAACTTTATTCACAAGTTCAAGGTTCAAAAAACTTTTACCAAGAGCTTTTAAACTATTGATGACATTTGTAAAACAAGTGTATATGTCTCCAATAGTCTCGCTTAGTTCCATACAAAATAATTTAAAATCACGTATCAAAATATTTATTTTAGAGTATTTAACTCTACTAGTGCCTTCGTGTGTATTTTTTTTTTATAAGTAAAAGTAAATTGATTTTGTGTAAAGTTTTTACAAATAGCTTTGTCTATACAACTTATAGACGAAGCTAGGTAACTCGTAGAGTACTCAAGCGGTAGTTATGACTACACATGCTATAGACTATAACTCTTAACTATGACCAATAAATAAAATTTAAAGTCCAAATATACCAAGATTTCTTGTGGGTATAGCTTTTAACATCATGCCCAAGATCTTTAGCTAATAGCAAAATTGAATTTGATAAAAATATCTTTTTCTCTTTGTGTAAGGTGCTCCATTTTGAGATCGTTCTCCATACATGATCTTGAGTCTCTAATAATCTCTATCAAGAGCTGAGCATTGTTTGTGTGTTGACACTCAAAGATTCTGCGACATCCATATCCATTGAGTTTGAATCGCTGGAGAATCTCCTTCTATATCCATTTAGTATAGTCACAAGCAAAATAGAGATGGTCAACAGTTTCTTCTTGTTGCATGCAAAGGGAGCATCGGTTAACATGATGGATACATCTTCTTTTCATATTGTCTATTGTAGGTAGTTTATTCAAAAGGGCCTGCCATGTACATAAGGAATGTCCCGGTCGATCCCATTTCCAACTACCTGGGAGCTACTTGTTATTTCTTTGCCTAATTTGATTCCATACGAATGTGACACTAAATTTGCCATTGTCATGAAGCCAAATAAGTACATCTGAAGGGTTGTTCCTGATTGGAATAGCTGTGATAGTCGGCCAAAGTGATAACATTTCAAGAGAAATAGGAGTAGTGAGACACCAGGTACCATTAGCAATGAATTCGGAAACCTTCCAATCTTTAGGAGCCCCAAGGTCTTTTCGTATTTTGTCACCATATAATTGAAATATACTTTTCCCAATCACCCAAGGATCGTACCACATATTAGTATTAGTTCTAGTAGAGATTGCGTAAGAAATGTGTTTGATTAGCTAATTCCTTGCCTTTAAAATTCATTTCCAAGCCGTAGAGTGGCATGTTCTTGTTGAAATTTCCCAAATCGATTCCTTTGAAAGATACCTAGCAGAAGCCCATTGTAACCATAAGGAACATTTGTTTTGCAAAAGGTCCCACAATTATTGTACCAAACATGCTTTATTCCAATCTCTAGTAATTCTCAGGTTCAGCCCCCCTTCATCTTTCGGTTTACAGATGTTGTTCCAATTTATCATATCTGTGTAATTTCAAGTGTGTGCCAAATGTCAAAAGTCATTTCACAAGTAGAAACATGATTGAATTCATTTTTGTCTAAGGCACAAAATAGAGCATTCGTAGTTGTAGCATTTAAAGAAAAAATCTTCTTCTTTAAATTATTCCAATTATTTATTGGAAGAGAAAATCTTTAAAAATCATTTTCAATAATATTCCATAGATCAAGGTTCAAGGAAAGCAAAAAAACTCTAATACAAGTTTCCAATAAGTGTAGTCTATCCCATTGAACATGGGAGGACGAATGAAAGACTAACCCTCTTGAAAGCCGAAAAGAATAATTTATTTTGGTTGTTAAACCAAATGAGAAAAACCTTAGCTCTGATATCAACTGTTAGGATCGAGTCAGCACTAAGAGGGGGGTAAATTAGTGCAGCGGATAAAAACGATGGTTTTGAAAATCTTTCGTATGTTCGATGAAAACTGATATCGGAAATATGAGTTTAACTTGAAAGCATATGGAAGAGTGTAATGAGAAGGTAAAGTAAGTAAGGCAGTTTGCAATGAAAGTAAATAGCTTAAAGTAAATGCAAACCGAGTTTTACAGTGGCTCGGTCGTCGTGACCTACATCCACTCCCGATTCTTCTTTTATCGAGGCCACCGGCATCTACCAATGGTCTTCCTTCAATAGGCGAAAACCAACCACCTTCTTACAACTATTTTCTCCTTTTGACAAGCTTATGAGAGAGCCTTTACACCTCTCTTTTAGACCTAGACCTCTCTTCTCCCTTTAGAAGACCTAGACCTACTCTTCAAAAGATATTACAATTTTTACCCAAGGATTCTCACACAAAACATAGATTAGATCACAAACTCATCAATTGATTTTATTATCAAAATCCGAGATTCAATAGATATGAAATTTATTTCTAACCTCGTCACTATGATGATTAGTACTCCTATGTAGCGGTAGAGGAAGAGTATAACTTTGAAAGATATCTAAGTGGTATTTTTTACGAGATGTGATTTTACACATATCCCTAGTAGGGGCTCTTATATATGTTAGAATTCATAGATGGGCACGACGAGAGATCTGGACAATCTTTATAATATTTTATAAATAATCAAAATACTCGCATATGACCATTAATATGTAACCCACGAAGATGTATTCCTTACTATAAATGAGTTAGTGGAAGTCTAGGTGAAAAGAACTTAATTCAAGTCATTCACTCCATTTCCTTTCGATGGATATATATTTTACTAAATGAGATTAAGTCTTTGAAAGCCTAATTAATTACACAATATATGCACTAGTAACATTTAATTTTTTAATGACTTTATTTTATTTAATTATTTATCTATGTTATTTTTTAAAGGATATTTGAGTTTTTATGGGGGATTATTGAAACTTGAAGAAGAAAAAACTTAAATTTCATTTCCCTGTTTAGGGATTTTAGTCCTACATCGACAGTTAAGGGATTTTTTCCACGACTCGTTTACTCTGCTCTCAAAATTAAAATGGTTAACAAGTATTCAAAGAGGTTTAATAAGTGATATTTGGTTACGACAATATGACTCTCCTTCCAATAAAATACATCCTTTGAACGATTGGGACACCATCACTTCTTAGCATAAAAGAGATTGATTCTCTTTTATTACGATGCCAGTCGACTGCTTGTGGATTCGGTGAAGATTTTGGAGTTCAGGTTGACCTTGATCACCAAGTCCATCTGATGATGAGGTGAAACTACCCAGCCTCTGCATTCTGAGGTCTGTATCGGGTCATGCCTTAGGTGGTGGTTATCGGTGACAAGCATCACCGCCCGTCGTTTACAGCTAGCAGTATTCCGTGGCCCCACCACTATCAAAAGATAAAATTAAATAGGTGGACACCGGGAGCGAGATATCTCTGAAGTTCAACCAGTGGCACGACAATCTACAGACGAGGAAGCGTTGGACTATCCGGTTCGTCCGATGGCCTCCTTCGCTACGCTCCCGGCGCTGCCATCCCCTCTTCATAGCAGTTCCCCGGTTCCTGTTAACCGATCGAAAGGTCGCCACCTCCCAACCGTAACCTCAAATCTGATCTTCCGCCTTCGACCCACCCCCCGAGTTCTAACTCAACGTCTTTCATGGCCTCCAGGGTCACTCCCATCTCGAAGCCGGCTGATTTTCCCCGCCGCTGTTAAATGTGACGCCGCCGAGGAATTTAGGTAATTTTGATCTCAATTTCATTTCTTGTTTCCATTTTGTTTTTTTTTTCTTAAAAGATTTCCTAAATCCAATTCTATCCCTTCCCTTATCTTCTTTATCGACAAATAATCGGCGTTCTAGGTCTGACATTGGACGATTCCCAAGTAAGAGGAGAGAATTGTTACTTCAGATCTTTCTTGCTTCACTCTCTTTACCATTTGTAGCGACGAATGCTTCAGCTGAGACCGGTACTGGCGATTTTTTTTTCCCACTTGCGGTGGCAGAGTTATTGTTAGTTTGAGTTATTTTTCTGTTGATTTGATGGCTCGGATTCTAGATCTTCAGGAGAGTTTCCGAATATACGAAGATGAGATGAATAAATTTCGGATATCCATTCCAAAAGGTGGCCCATTTGCGATATTTTCATCTAATATGTTCCGTTTGTATTCAATTTCATCTTCACTTGTTAACGTTGAACTGTTCATTTTCTGTTGTTGTCCTTTGTTTTCTTTTTTCTCTTTTGAATATGTTTAACAATGATCTGCAAGTTATGAACTATAACGACGTCCTAACATAACTATCTTGCAAAGTTAAGCCTCATGATATATTGAAATTGGCAATACTGAGAGCATTAAGAAAGGGATCAGCGGCCCTTAAAATTTATTAAGTGGAAGTTCATGTTTAGTCAATATCCTATCATGGATGACCTTTGCCAATATTCACCAGCGGTTAATAAGAGAAGAACTGCTTTACAGCATTGGTTTGCCAATATTAATCTTTGAATTCCAACCTATGTTGTTCAAATGTTAGTCTTCTACCGTCCAAGTTCAGAAGCAATAACAAAAAGGCCATGTTGCATGGCTACTTGTCAAACACCCGATGGTTGTAGGAGGCTGACGCTGGCAATTAATTGCCACTTGCTACTCATCACCATGGTAATTGCAAATTTTGAATCATTGTAAATGCACAGTTAATCTTTCTTTGATGAATGGAACTGGTCTTGTGCAACGATGAGATGATAATTTTCCAATCTGGTTCTATTCTAATCCAATTGTCTCTTACATATGATCTGCAATTAAATAGATGTTAGCAAATGGAAAATAATGATCATTAAATTTAAGAATCTTGTACTTGAAAAATACATAGTCTTTCCAAGATCAAGAAAATTGCACAAAAAAGTATGTCATGTCAATTAGTGCAGCCAGTGCTTGATAGGAAGATTGGTCCAGTTAGAGTGGAAAACTAATTAAGGCCAATGGTATTGAAAGATATGATTATGGTTTCTGAAAAATTCGTGATTATTTCTTCATCTAGGTTATAATCTGCATGAAGTTTAAATTTAAAACATTCCACATGAAACACACAATATGTTGTTTGGTTTATTATGATGAACTAACATAGTTTATTGCAGCTTAAGTGACAATATTCTGATCAAACATACTAATATTCAAGTTTATTCTATTATAGAGTGGCTAGTTGGTGCTGGTGATGCGAATGGCATCAAATCAGTTACAGGATTCTACCCTGAAGAATCATCTGATTCTAATGGTATATATGGTTTCTAGGTGTTTGCAGAAGCTTTACTAATTGACCTTTACAAAGTGTTCATTATTAGTAGCTAATCGGTTTCTTCAGTCAGTATCGTGATCACAGGGCTTGGTCCTGACTTTACCAGATTGGAATCTTTTGGCAATGTGGATGCATTTGCAGAAACTCTGGTGCATTTCAACTTCTTGGCACATAATGAACAACTTGGTCTTCTGTAATGTATTCAAAACTTAAAACACTGTCATGTATTATCATGCTCACCGGAACAGGTAAGCGGTTTGGACCGAAGCTGGAAAAGGCCCCCAGGAGTTACAGCAAAGCTGATTAGTTCGAAATCTACAAATGGTAATGCTTAAAGGGTACTTTGGGAATGAGAAAGGCTGTGCTTTTCATACTGTGTCTATATACTGCACAGGGTTGTATTATGTGGAGTATACATTGCAAAATCCTGGAGAAAGATGCAGGCACATTCTCACTGCCCTAGGCGTTGCATCCAATGGTTGGTATAATCGGCTGTACACAGTCACTGGACAGGTTGGCAATCACACTTATATGAGAAACTTCATCTTACCTTGACACCTTTCATTTCATTATTTTTAGTTTGTTACTTATTGCTTACAAGCATCTGTTCCTCCGGTTAACTATCATCATAAATCTAATGATGTTTTGCAGTATATGGAGGATGAAGCTGAGAAGTACCAACCCCAAGTAGTGAAGGTAGGTTAAAAGATTATGAACCTGCATCATAATTATTGTAATACTCTAACACCAACACTCTTGCCAATTGCAGATGGTATCATCGTTCAGATTGATATGAGAAACTAAAGAAATTCCTGGAGAAACAGCTTTTCTCCTAAGGCTTTGAAAAGTCCTAGGCACTCCCCATACGTATTTCTTGTGTATGCTGTAACTTCACATGCTTTGTGTCCGTTTATAATCTTACCATAAAGACACAATTTACAACATTTATCATCATCCAAATTTTAGTTGCAGATGTCTGAGCTAAAGTTTTCAATGCTGATTTGTGCGCTGAAATCTCTATGGCTTTGTCACTATGCTAGGAATGTTTTTATTCTCTTAAAATCTTTGACAACAAGTTAAACTTCAGTGACTTGCTTTCGAGGCATGGAATCAATCATGTATCAGTAACAGCGTGGCATTTCATATCCATGACCTAGTTGGAATTGTACTTGATGGACCCACCAGGACTCGTTAGCAAGCATTCTCTCTCACATGCATGAGATTAATCCTCATTCCACGGTGATGGCATGACCATTTCTCGGTGACACGGCATGTCCAGCTGCAGTTACATGAGTTCACCGATTAGTCCTCCGACGTGCTTTATTAGGAAGGTCACTAACTGGTACTCCAATTTCCATCGTCTAATCTTCCATTGAAACGAAATGTTCACCCTACCATTGTGTCAACCAACATTTAGCTATTCTATCGATTCCAAGGGTACCCTGCATGATCCCATATATCCATCCAAGAGTAGCAATTATCAGCCACATAAAAAGATATTTATCTGATGATGGTTATATTTTTGACGTCCATCCACGACGAGGTGGATGGAGCTGGCCATCTTCTCATGCCGTCAGTCAATTGCCATAGTTACATGAATAGCATCCCCAAGCGCATCAAAATAATAGTTTAGACATCCACACAGCTCCTTCCGGAGGATGGGCTGCTCTAATGGTAACAAGTTAGTTCTTAAAATAGAAAAAAAAAATATTTCATTTATTTTTGAAAAAAACAAAATAGAAGAAGGTTTTGAGAGTTTTTCATCGAGCCACCTCCATTGCTCAAGTCAAAAAACTGTGCCTCGAACGGTGCCCTTAAAAGAAAGAAAAGCTTTCATCTTTCTCTTCTACATAGTTTTAAGATATCATCTTTTCTATATTTTAGATCAAATCATCCAACGAACATAGGAATTTCATACTCCAATTCCTAGATCCTAGCAATCTATTGCATGCTGACTCTTCAACGAATCTATTGACTGATCCACCACTGATAGTTGCAGCTACCGATGATGCCCATTGACTTATGATCGAAGGAGATTTGGGAACAATGACTCCTTAGATCTCCACTGTTTATTGTTTCCTGATCTCCTTCAAAAGATCATATCATTCTTTGTGCACTTCTCAAATATCATCAGATCAAATCCTCCCTTGTTCACTTCTCATATTTGATCTCCTACAATAGATTAGATCTTCACCATTTGTGGATCTAAACCAGATCATTAGTTCTTTTTAGATTTTCCTTATTAGTTCACATCATCTTCTTAGCGTGTCTTCCTCTTCTATGTTTAAAGCTTTGACTATTGTTTCCTCAGGAAACAATAGTTCATCTCAATCTACAGGATCTATATTTGGTAATAAAACAACTCTAATCCTCTTCAAACTCTTCAAAGGTTTTAATTAACCTCCTCTTTGGATATGATTTATTAGGATGCACCGATGATTCTCTTAGTTATTCACTAGAATAGATCTAAATACTAAGAGAACCCACTAATATCTTCATGTACTATGGTAGGAGCGTGGTCCAAGTTATAAACTACTCTCGCCAATCACTCTTATGCTCGCATGCTACGTCCTTTATCTACTTTCATAAAAATAATATAAAATAAAAATACTACTACTGATTATATAAAAAATCTAAAAGTTATTATAGATGCCTTGGCTTTAATAGAGAATCCCTTAAGTGATGAAGAAATTATTGTTTATACTCTCAATAGTCTAGAAAATGAATATAATGAATTGATGGTAGCAATTCGGGTACATGACTCACCATTGTCATTTGAAGAATTGTCTAGCAAGTTGATTGATAATAAAATGTATCTGAAATGAGAAAAGAGGGAGATGAGCCCAACTATTATAGCTCAATTCAATCAAGAATTCACATAGTGGCAACTTCAACCCAAATAACTTAGGAAATAACTTCAACAATAATTACTACAACTATCAATAGTTTTAGTGTCCCAATAATAATAATTAATAAAAAATCATATGTTAGCTTTGTGACAAAATTAAGCACACAACAAAAGTTTATTGATCTCAACCCAAGCCTATACCCAACTGGCCTCAAGTAAACATCATGATTACTCTGATTATTCATTCAAACAATTGGATTGTTAACTCTAGTACTTCTCATAATATTACTTTTGATCTGTTGAATTTATCCATCTATATCTACTATGAAGACAATGAAGATATTATCATTAATGATAGTAATGGAATCTTTGTCACTCATATTAGTTTCACATCACTTAATTCACACATAAACACTCTTACACTTAATAATATTTTGTATGCATCTTACATCAAAAGAAATCTTATTTCTATCTCTCAATTTTATAAATAAAATAATACCTCTATTGAATTTTTTCTTGACTCATTTTTGTAAATGATATAAGCATAGGGGCATCCTTAGTCTGAGACCAGAATAAAGATAATATTTATGAGTAGTCATCAACTTTATAAATTAACCAACTAATGACTTGCTTTAGTTATTACTTCAATCAATGTATGGCATCGCGGCCTTGGTTATTTATCATCCTCCATTCAATGATAGTTAATTTCTCTTTATTCTCTTCCAATATTTAAATCAAGTAGAATTGTAAATCATTATGATACTTGTTGGGAAACCTTAGGGAGCATCACATGCACAACTGCAAAATAAAAACAAAACGGGTTTCCCAAAAGAATCATATCGAATCGTTGTGTAATGATTAGGAGCGTAAAAGTCATAAAATCGAAAACTACATAAGGTATGTGAGATGTTCTTACCTAAGGGAGATTGTATATCCCGAAAACTACATATCTCAATCATTGGATGAAGGAGCTCTTATAAACTCCTCTCTAGCAGTGAACCACATAATAGATGAAGTGATGACGCACCTCTTTTTGTGGCATGTTCTTTCTTCGCCTTCGCGCACCACCATGCAATGGAAAAATAAGGGGCCGACCCTTCTTACTATCCTTATGCACAAGGGTTGGTGGTAAGGGAAGAAAGGGAAGGAGATGATAGGAGGTGGGTGGCCAAAGGAATCTAGCCTATGACCACCTTCCAAAGAACAGGAAGGATTTCGGACTAAGAACAATTGAAGACCACTCGAGCATAAGCTCAAGTGATGGTGAACTTGAACTCATCACTATAAAATTTAAAAAGTTCATGAAATAAAAATTAAAGAACAAAAAGAATACAACTACTTGCTATGAATGCAAGAAGAGGAAGAACTTTGGGATGAATCAAGCTCCTCCGAAGACAAGGAGAAAATCAACAAAGGTGAAGTGGCAAACTACGCCTTAACGGTTTTCTACAACGAGGTAAACAACCTTTTTTTTTTTTTGTAAGTAAAAGTAAATTTATTGTTGTAAAGTTTCTACAAATAGCTTTATATATACAAGTTATAGACAAAGCCTAATAACTTATTGAGTGCACATGCTATAGACTATAACTCCTAACTGTAGCTAACAAATAAAATGCATGTCCAGATATGTCAAGACTACCTGTGGGTATAGTATTTAATATCATTCCCAAGATCTTTAGTTAATAACGAAATTAAATTTGATAAAAATATCTTTTTCTCTTCGGGACGAGGTAAACAACTCAAACGAAACTCCCTTAGTTTACTTTGAAATTACTTAATGTTCTTCATGAGTTATTTTTAATTTAGTTTTAAAAAAATTATCTAAATTTCTTTTTAAAAATTACATGTTTAATAATATAATAAAAATACAAAAAATGGGATCATGCTAGTAATTTTGAAAATGATAAGGAAAATTATATATTTTATGTTAAAGGAATAAAATATTAGATTTAAATCTAATAATAATCCTATGTATGTTTTTCAAGAAGAAATAATGTGTATTTCCAATGTTGATTGAAATCATGCTTGATGTTTTAATGATGCAAATCTAATGCTTGTACACTTAACAAGATTAATCATATTGTTTCTTAATTTTAATTAAAGATGCTCTATGATTAATGAAATTAAGTTTCATTGGAAGTAATGATTTGATATCATGCTCAATGAGTTTATGTTTCGAATTTATGCACGATGACTCTTGAGATTTATGGATTATCGATTTTTACCTTAATGAACGTGGCCTTTTCAGTGTTAAACTATAATGTATGTTTTCATATGAAAAACTTGATCATGCTTATATGAAATCAATCACTTAAAATGAAACACATAAAAAGGAAAATATATTATCATTGGAATTAAAATGATAAATTAAATCTTTTGTTTAAAGAAGACTTATGTTTAATGTCTTATACTTTTTTTTGGTCTTGATGGTTTTTATGACGAAATCTACTTTTCAATCTTAAACAATGATGCATGCTTTAACTTGGCATTAAAACTTGGGCATGCTTGTGTGAAATAAATCAAATAAAAAAGGGGGAAGGAAAACATTTTTCTTAAAGAATTTCTCAATCTCTACTTTATCGATCTTTAAAAATAAAGAGATATTAATGAATGTATGTTTGTTATTTTTGAATCTATTGAAAATGATTTTGAGTTGACAATTTGAATTTGAATATGCTTTATCTTGATCTTTCGAGATTTATAACTTAGAGATTTCTTATGCATGAATCAAGATATTGTATCATTTGATCTCTTATATTTCTTTTTTCTATTTATAAAAAGAAGAGATTTGATGAAATAAATCATGTCTTATGGCATTCATGATATGATATTATTATCTTTTATGAAATAATGTGTAAATTCCTTTGTATTTATGGTTGTAAACCTTATGTTATAAGTAGAGTATTGATGTCAAAATTGTATTCTTCCACTCTACTTCTTCCTTGTTTACAATAACAAAGGGGAGAAAGAAAATTGCTAGCTTAAATGAGAAACGTAGACATGTTAGATCTTCCAAATGCATAAATTCTTCTTATACATTTTCTGAATTATGATCTTGATCTCTTGAATTTTAGACTTGATCTTTCATTTTTGATGATTGAAATAATGATTGAAACATTGATGATATGAATGCATGAAATACAAATAATATTGTTTTGATGCTCTAAAATGATATAAATTTGCTAGCTTATGAGTATCATGTATGATATAATGATTGATTTATTTTTAGTATCATGCATAGAGTAAGGATGATATGTAAAGTTTTAAAATTGTGCATATTATAAATTGAAACTATAATGATGCACAAACATATTGAAATAATGATTAAAACATTAATGTAATTATGAATGATGATTTGATATTATGCATGCAATACTTCAACTTATGATAATGATGCATGGAATGATAAAATATTCATGATGAAAAATTGTTTTGACATTCATAACTTGATTTTTCATCTTTGATTATTCATCCTTTGTCATGATTTGAAAATTGTTGTAAAGGAAAAAAAAGATACAAAATTGTATTCTTCCCTTCTTTTTGATAATGACAAAGGGGGAGATAGCAAGCTTGTACAAGTCAAGAAGATGCAAAAACTTGCTTGCTTGCTTGCACATCTAAAGAGAAGATGCAAACATACTTCATGTAGCTTGCTTTATGTAAAATATTGTATCTTGCTAGCTTGTTATCTTGCATTATTTTTCAAAAACTTGCTAGCCTTCATACTTCAAACAGAAGTAACACTTGCCAAATTGCTAGCTTGATTGTTGTAAAATAATGTAGAATTTTGCTAGCTTGTACTTTGCAAAGGAAGCAAAAATGACACTTCTCAAAAGAGAAGAAAGAGCTTGCTATCTTGAATATCACTATCTTGTCAATCTCAGGAAGCAAAACTGTTAGGATCAAGAGCACTAAGAGGGGGGGGGGGGTGAATTAGTGCAGCAGAAATCTTTCACTATTAAAATCGAAAGCTGCGTTTGTTTGATAAAAATGATTTCGATGTAAAAGCCGATTCTAAGATTACTTTAACTTAAGATTAAGCGAGATGACGTTAAAGTAAATCTACGAAGGCAGTTTGCAGTTTATGATAAAAATCAGAATGCAAGCGTAAACTGAAATGCGACATTCGTACGATAAAACCGGTTTACGTCTAAATGCCAATTTTGAGGATACTGAACTTTGAGATACGTTTTATAAATGTGCAAAAGGCAGTTTGCAGTTATGATTGAAATCAAAACATAAACGTAAACTGAAATGTAATGATCGTACGAAAAAGCCGATTTATGTCTAAACGCAGATTCGGAAAGTTCTGAACTTAGAAACTCGTTCGTAAAAGCGCATAAGGCAGTAGCTATTTAGGAGGTTTGCAGTAAAGATAAAATGCTCAAAGTAAATGCAAACCGAGATTTAGAGTGGTTCGGTCAATCTTGACCTACTCCACTTTTGGCTTCCTCCACCGACGAGGTCACCGACGTCAACTAGAGGCCTTCCTTCAATAGGCGAAGGCCAACCACCCTTTTACAGTTTCACTCCTTTTGACGGGCTTAGGAGACAACCCTTACAGAAATTTTCTCTCCTCTCTTTACAACTAAAAACTTTGAAGAACAAAGGGAGGACAACTTTTGGCCTTTTCAACAATTTTGAGCTCTAAGAATCACAGAAAAATATCAAGATTTCGAGTGTAAGTTCTGTTCTTTCAGTGCTGAATGGGTGGGGTATTAATATGCCCCAACCCAGTTCAAATTTGGAGCTCAAAACTGTCAATTCCCGGAATTCCTGGATCAGGTGGTTGCACCTCCAGACTGGGGCGGTTGCACCGCCTGGCAGAGCTCGAAGACTGAGCCTCTGGGCGGTGCCACCTCTGTCAGGGGCAGTTGCACCTCTCTGCCAGAGCTCGAAGACCGAGCTCAAGCGGTTGCACCTCCTGACTAGGGCGATTGCACCGCCTACTAGAGCTTGAAGATTGAGCTCAGGTGGTGCTACCTCCTGTCAGGAGAGGTTGCACCGCCCAGTCTCGCTCAGAGACTGAGCCCAGGCGGTGCTACCTCCTGGCTGGGGCGGTTGCACCTCCCACAACAATCAGGGTCCGAATGGGTAGATCCATTCGGCCCAATTTGGGTTTTTAAGGGGCTCAATTGCCCCAAGATTAAGTTAATGGGATCACCTCCCATTTCCAACTTAATCATTATGCTAACTACGATAAATCCTAAGACAATTTCTGCATCTTGCTCCGGTGCGTCAATCGCTTCTTCCGACGAGTTTCCGGCGAACTTCCGTCGATCATCCGATGAACCCTCGCTGATGCTCCTACGGACTTCCAGCAAACTCCTAGACTTGCGACGATCCACTTGGCGAGTTCCGACGAGCTTCTTTTGGCAAGCTTATGGACTTCTCGGATTTGTTCCCGTAGAACCTCCGACGATTGTCCGAACTTCCGTCGAACTCTCGAACTCCCAACGTGATCATTGTCTTGACTCCGGCGCAACTCCTGTTGCATGTATGACTTTCATCGTAGTTAATCCTGCACACTTATCTCAACACATAGATTAGACAACAAATGACAATTGACTTCATCATCAAAATCCGAGATTCAACAATCTCCCCCTTTTTGATGATGACAATCAATTGATAATAGAGTTAACCTTAACTCCCCTTGTCTATATGCCATACTTGAGATAAGTCATTCTTGAATTCAAAACCTGAAGAATTCAAGAGACATATTGATAAGTTAAAATCATTTGAACTTATCAATATTCCTATCATGATTCCTATCATGATGTATCTCTTTGAAGATGATGTCAAGGCTTGACATTCATTTTCAAATTTTACATTACAAGTTTGAATGATGGTAATAGTAACAATTCATCATATTGTAAGATATCAGCATGTAAAATTGTGAAGTAAGATTTTGATATCATTACATGATGTACACATTTCAAGTACACATTTCAAATATTTTAGCAAGTATTGCATTTCATCACACGGTAAGATATCAACTCGTAAAATTACGATGCAAGTTTTTTGTTTGTTATCTTGACACGATACAAGGCATAATGTAAATCATAGCATATATCTCTTGGTGATGCAAGCATGGCATAATTATAGCATCAGTGTTTATAGCATCAATTCATATTTTCTCCCCCTTTGTCATCAACAAAAAGCATGGTAGTTGTGATATCAGGAGAACAATACAAGTAAATTTTGAGTATAAGTGCGATGATTGTTTCATGCCTTTACTTGATTCATGTTATTTCCAATAGTAAATGATAGGAAATTAATTGTTCAAGCACATAAAGGAAAACATGATATGTTGATTGCTTTGATTCATGCTATTTGTGAGTTTGCTTTGAGTCAAGATATGTGAAACAACTTTTTGTAAATAGAAATACTATCGTCCATATTTCAAGATGGAATCATTTTATCAAATCCATTTCAGAAAAATATTTTTCATAAAAATGTACGAGAAAATCTGATTTTTAGCATTCCAATTGCAATAGGAAGCAAGAATCGCTAACTTACACACTTCAACAAAAAAGTTATCTTGCATTTGATTTCAAGATTTTTGTTAGCTTGTATGTTGTAAACTTACTATCTTACTACTTTGCATATCTAAAACTTGGTAGCTTGCATGATGTAACACTAGCTCAATTTTCAAGCTTACAAATTGCATGATGATAAAACTTGATATTATGTTTTTCATGCAATGATTTGAACTTATATCACAAACACTTGATAGTTGGAACTTCTCCTTTTTGTTGATGACAAAGGGGGAGAAGTATGATCAAGTTATGCATGATGATGTATTGCAAATATTCATGATGAAATTTGCAATGACTTAAATTCTGCTTGAATTCAAGGTTCTATCAATATGACATACTGATAGGGGGAGTTTATTTAAACTCCGGGAGTTAAGGTTAACTCCATCATCAATTGGTTGTCATTATAAAAAAGGGGGAGATTGTTGAATCTCAAATTTTGATCATGAAACCAATTGATAGCATTTATGATTTGATCTACATTTTGAGTGACGTAAGATGTTTCGATCAGGGAGAGATAATTAAAGCAGGAAGAATCATGTTGGGCTAGAGAAAAACATGTTAGAATATTGGACGTTGGGCCGGAAGATCGATCGACGTATCGATAGAAGGCTTCGGGCTATGGATTCAAGTAGTGGGCCAAGAAGAGCGGATATTGCATTAGATATTGGAGTTGCGGAGGTCAACTGGCCTATTGGGCAATAGGCCGCAAGAGAGGATGATGCGTCGAAGAATCGGACGAAGCATCGATGGCCCAATGATATGCTGGACAAAATGATTCATGCTTAGTAATAATTGTCTTGATCGAAGTGTGTTTTTATATGTGCAGGATTAACTACAATAGCAAGACATAAAGCAAAATGAAGTCCCGGAGTCAAGAACGCTATTTCGTTGGGAGTTCGAGAGTTCATTGGAAGTCCGGACGTTCGTCGAAAGTTTTGTCAGAATTGACCGAGAAGTCCTGGAACTTGCCAAAGAAGCTCATTGGAACTCACCAAGAAGATCATCATGAAGTCTAGGAGCTTGCTAGGAGTCCATTGGAACATTGCCGAGAGATCGTTGGAAGTTCGCCGGAAGATCGTTGGAAGCTCACTGGAAGAAACATAGACTTACGGACATTGTTTAGCTTAGTAAATGTCTTAAAATTCATAGTTAGCACATAATAGGGATTAGAATTGGGCAACCCAATTAGGGGATAGTTGGGCCAAGTTTGGGCTGTGTTGGGCCAAGAGAAATGCCCAAACAGTGACCAAACAGGTGAAATCATCGTGGCACAATCTCCGAGACTGTGTCAGGTAGTGGTACCGCCAGTCTGGGTGGTATTACCACCTAGTGTCAGGCTGTAGGTGGTGGTACCGCCCGTACCTTGAAATTTTGGGGGTTTAAATTTTGGGCTCCAAATTTGAATCCATTTGGGGCCTATAAATACCCCAGCTATTCTTGCATGGATCAGTAAGAAATATTGAGCAAAATCCTATGATTCTAAAGTTGTAAACCTTAGAAAGTTGAGTTCCCTCCTCCCAAAGTTGAGAGAGAGTTCTAAGGGAGGTGTGAGAGGGATACCTTGTAAAAGAGGGTTGTAAAAGGTTGTCTCTTAAACCTGTGAAAAGGAGAAGAGGGGTGTAAAAGGGTAGTTGGTCTTTACCCATTGAAAAAAGACCGATAGTGGATGCCGGTGGCCTCAATAGAAGAGGAATCAGTGAAGTGGATGTAGGTCACAACGACCGAACCACTATGAAAATCTGGTTTACGTTTCTCTTGTGCAATTTACTTTACTGCAAACCACTTTATATGCTTTACATCCACTATGCTCTTCCATACGCTTTCAAAGTTAATACCTTTATGAAATGGTTTTTCATCGGAAATGAATTTAATCGCAACGAAGTTTTAAACCGACGTAATTTTTACCACTGCACTAATTCACACCCCCCCCCGCCCTTAGTGTCAACTCTTTTCCTAACACTATAAAGCATCAATAGTAGTTGATAAAACCAAGGAAGTATCTTAACTCTGGTACCTTCTTTGGGGTTCACCATTCCGCAACCACTTGCACCTTTGATTTGTCCATCCGCATGTAGTCATCATCGATTCGATGCCCCAAGAATAAGATCTCCATTTAAGCAAAGTGGCATTTCGCCATTTTCACGAACAAAGTGTTCTCCCTAAGAACTTTGAAAATTGTCCAAATGTGCTTGACATGCTTCTCGAGTGTTTGACTATAGACAACTATATCGTCTAAGTAGACGACCACGGACTTATCCAAATACTCTTTGAATAGCTAGTTTATAAAAGTGCAAAACATGACCAGAGTGTTGGTTAAGCCAAAAGGTATCACCAAATGCTCCATACCTTGTCACATAGGTAGCCTTCGCTTCATCGCTTTTAGCAATGCGTACCTACCAATATGTTAGGACTCTAGCTATGAGAGTCCTAATTGAGAGGAACATTCATGTAAAACTTACCTAAGCCGACCCCTATTAAGAGGTGAAGAGGCCAGGTTGGGTTAGGAGGTTGTTTCTTAGAGAAGAATTAGGAGTTGTAAAGGAATAGGAGTCTTGAGTAGCAGTCCTATTAGGAGTTGGTTAGAAGTAGGAGTCTTGAGTAGGAGTCCTATTAGGAGTTAGGGTCTAGAAGCCCTATAAATAGCCATGTATTCCTACTCTTTTGATAAACAAAAGATGAATCTTTTCTGCGGCCTTTGAGCAGCAACTTGGAGGGAGGAACCCCTATAGAGTTCCAAGGAGGCTAATCCCCTAAAGAGATCAACCCTAAGTTTAGAATCTACAAGAGTTATAACACCTGGTATCAGAGCAGCATTCTTGGCATCTCGCTTCCCTTCCACAGCCATCCATCAGCCCTCCACAACCACTCAAAGCAATTCCCACAATTGCTTAAAAGATCATCGCCAAATTCCGCCTCCACCACCATAGATCATCCTTTGATCTCCTAGTAAATTGCAACGGGTTCTGGTTTCCTACCTTACTGTTGCTGCAATTTAGTTATCCTTATTCAAAAATCCAAAAAAAAAATTGTTCCAAAATTGCTGCATAAACTTTTCATCGTAAAGTTTTCATCTCTATGACGAAAGATAAATTACAGAATTAAAGCCTCATAGCACAGTCTGTTTGATCTTGCTACGGCATTTTTTCTATCTAAATCTCTACAAAATTTTATAACAGCTTTGACACTTCCTAACAGCAGATTTTCCTTTGGTTTTGTCAAAAAATTCTTAATATAAACTATTTATATTTTATGTCTAAACTGCTATACTTGAAAATCTGCACTGTAAAATTCCAACTGCATAGCATAGTTTGTTTGATCTTGTTACTATGTTTTTTTTATCCAAATCACTATGAATTTTTTATGATAGCTTTGACACTTCCTAATAGTAGATTTTTCTTTGGTTTTGTCAAAAAATTCTTAATATATACTACTGATCTTTTACGTCCAATCTGCTACACTTGAAAATCTGTGATGCAGAAAATTTCAGCCGCGTATTGTTGCCTTAACCCATCTATTTGCAATCTTTTTTGAATGAAATTTCTTATACACTTCATAGATGATATTGACTTCCATCTAAGATTGATCTATTGAAGAATTTATTTCTAAAAATGACTTTTTTTCTGTAAATTTTCGTCGTAAACTGCTGAAATTTTTCAACGAGAATTCTGCTATCGCAACTTGCACCAATTTTCTTACTGTTACTGCTGATATTTTCTTGATTAAATTAGACATCCTTGCTGTCATATAAACTAAGATATTGTTGTCAATTCCCTCCTCAAATCTCTCAAATTTTTAGTGGAAATTCCATCGAGAAACTGTTGTTTCTTCGACGATAATTCTGCTCTACAAGACAACATAATTTTGCAGTAAACTTCCACTGATTTCTATCAAACTTTTGCTGCCATCTACCATAGATCTAAAACTTTCATCTACAGTCCTAAAACTCTACTAAACCATACCCTCAAACTGTACCCAAAATAGCAACAAAACAAGCCTAAATAGCAGCCTACATCCACCAATCCACCAACACTTTCGACCATCACTTCTCTCAACCTATACATGCCTTTAACCCAACAACAAAAGAGGGATCTTAACATCACAGATTTGGAGATATATACTATGACATCTAAGGAGGCAATTAATGCTAAATTCGAAGCTTTGGAGGCAGGAATGGAAGATAAGATTCAGACTCTCTTAATCGAACTCAATTTGGGCCGACCACTAAGCCCAAAGAAATCACCTCAAGGAGAGAGCTCTAACCAATCGCAACAAGCCCGAATAGATGATTTCCAAGGAAGGGGAGGCTCTATAACCAACCCCAACTATCCACGCATGAGGGTGGACTTCCCTAGATGGGAAGAAGGAGACCCGATTAGTTAGATCTCGTGCACGGAGCAATATTTTCGGTACCACAAAACCATGGATGCATCTATGGTGAAAATTACAGCTATACATCTTGAAGGGGATGCCATATAGTAGTTTGACTAGTTTGAACACACTCATGGAGTCCTCTCATGGCAACAATTCAAAGAAGGACTGCTGATCCGCTTCAGACCAACCGATTACGAGAACATTAATGGACAACTAGCAAAGATCCGGCAAACCTCCACCATTCAAGAGTACCAAACCAGGTTTGAAAGGTTATCTAATCAAACTCATGATTGGTCTCAAAAACAGCTATTGGGGACCTTCATTGAGGGCTTGAAGTCGGAGATTCGGGGAGAAGTTAAAGGGCAACAACCGTACACGCTTATGGCAGCCATCTCTTTCGCACGACATCAGGAGGAGCGATTGAACCATAACGCTCGGAGGACTAGGATCGCTCCTCGACTAGCAATACCGAAGCCCTCAGCCCCCCTACTGTCAACCAAGTCCCTACACCAAAGAGATTGACAAGAGAAGAGCTTCGGGAGCGATATGCGAAGGGGTTATGTTGGCATTGCGACGAGTTGTGGAGTCGTGAGCATCGCTGTAGTAAATGGAGACTTCTTATGATTGAACCAGTAAAAAAAGAGGTAATTGAACATTCAGAAAAAAGCCTTGAACATTAATAAGATGCAGAAGAAGAGCCACAATCGATCGAAGTTACGGTACATGCACTAGCCAGCTACTCAAACCCGTAGACAATGAAAGTTGGAGGCATTCTCAAACAACAACCGATCACTATTCTCATCGACATGGGCATTACTAATAACTTTCTAAACAGTAAGGTTGTTGTTCAAATGGCCTTACCTATCAAGAATTGCAGCAGGTTTGACATTAAGGTCGCTGATGGATGGATTTTGAAGTATGATCATAGGCGCCCGCGAGTGAAACTATTGTTGTAGGACCAAGAGATAATTGCATATTTCTTCCTCTTCCCTCTTGTTGCTCATGAGGCCATGCTCAGAATTAAATGGTTGATGATATTAGGTGATATTTCTTAAAATTTTATGCAACTAATTATGAAATTTTACAGTAAGGAAAAATAGGTGATACTGCATGGGAAACGTGGGGGCAACGTAATGACGATTTGCTCACAACAAATGGAGAAGGTTTTGCATAAAGCATGCAGCAGCTTTTTAGTACAACTTGAGCAGTAAACTAAGGGAGAGCCAATAGAATTTGAAGATCCAAACCTACTTCCTTTGCTTGCTGAATTTTTAGATATATTTGATGAACCGCATAACCTACCTCTTACCCATCGGCATGATCATTATATAATGATTCTTCCAAGCAAACCTCCAGCAAATACTTGGCCATATTAGTATCTACATCTCCAGAAGGATGAAATAGAAAGGGTTGTAAAAGAGATGCTTGAAACAGGAGTTATTCAGCCAAGTTGCAGCCTCTACTCTTTACTGATGCTACTTGTACATAAGAAGGACGGAACTTGGCGAATATGCATTGATTATCAAGCTCTCAATGGCATAACTATCAAGGATAAATACCCTATTCTAGTAGTAGATGAATTGTTAGATGAAAGGGAGCACATATCTTCACAAAGCTTGACCTTCGATCCGGGTATCATCAAATACAAGTGTGCGAAGAAGACATACAAAAAACTGCCTTTCGAACACACAACGGCCACTATGAATTTTTGCTTTCTTCAATAAAAGGTGGAATATCTTGGGCATATCATATCAGAGGAATGTGTGATGGTGGACCCCTCCAAAATAGAAGTAATGCAGAACTAGCCAACCCCGAGGAACATAAAATTACTACATGGCTTTCTCGGTTTAACAGGCTACAACCACAAGTTCATGAAAAACTATAGAAAGATCAGTGCACCACTCACTTATCTACTGAAAAATGATACCTTCCAATGGTTGGACAAAGCCTTTGCTACTTTTGACAAACTTAAGGTAGCCATGACAATGATGCCGGTGCCAACGCTACCAGATTTCAATCGACCCTTCATTATTGAGGTCGATGCATTTGGAGTCAGAATTAGAGATGTTCTCATGCAAGATGGTCAACCACTCACATACACTAGCAAGGTATTGTCTCCCTCCCATCAAAACATATAAACATATGATAAGGAGATTTTTGCTATTGTGCACGTAGCAACGAGGTGGAGATCGTACTTGATCGGGCGATGCTTTCACATCAAGACCGACCATAGAAGCCTAAAATATTTCTTGGAGTAGAAGATATCTTCCCCCGAGCAGCAAAAATGGATAACAAAGCTTCTTAGATATGATTATGAAATAACTTACAAAATGAGGAAAGAGAATGTTGTTGCAAATGCGCTTTCAAGGCTATCTAAATAAGCTGAATTTTTGGCCATTTTAATTTCGACTAGTGACTTACTTAAGGATATTAAGAGGGAATGACAGAAAGATCTAGAGACTAGTAAGATCATAACAAAATTGGAGGAAGTACCAAGCTCCGTGGCTCATTACAATTGAGACTCAAAAGAATTACACTATAAGGGATGCATTGTGCTTGTGACAAATTCTACTTGCATCTTCACGAGTAGAATTTGGACAATGTTTTTCCATATGCAGGGTATTAAATTGAAAAGGAGTATGACATATCACCCACAAACCGATGGCTGGATGAAAGTTGTAAATTGATTCTTGGAGATAGCCCAAAGCTACTCACCAAATATGACTACCCAAGGAGAACTCTAGACTCAACTAAGTGCCATTATTGATCGACAGATCATGACTCGACGATGATGACCCACTACTGAAGTGCTAATATAGTTGGCGAACCTACCAACTGAAGATGTCACCTGGGAGAACTATGACAACTTGAAAATCAAATTCTCAGAATTCATAAATCGTCAACCTCGAGGACAAGGCTGATTTGAAGAGGGCAGGTCTATTAGGACTCTAGCTAGGAGAGTCCTAATTGAGAGGGACATTCATGTAAAATCTACCTAAGCCAACCCTTATTAAGAGGTGAAGAGGCCAGCTAGGGTTAGGAGGTTGTTTCTTAGAGAAGAATTAGGAGTTGTAAAGGAATAGGAGTCTTGAGTATGAGTCCTATTAGGAGTTGGTTAGAAGTAAGAGTCTTGAGTAGGAGTCCTATTAAGAGTTAGGGGTTAGATGCCCTATAAATAACCATATATTCCTCCTCTTTTGATAAGCAATAGATGAATCTTTTCTGCAGCCTTTGAGCAGCAACTTAGAGGGAGGAATCCCTATAGAGTTCCAAGGAGGCTGATCCCCTAAAGAGATCAACCTCAAGTTTAGAATCTACAAGGGTTTTAACATAATACCCCAACTGAAGGTTGAGTTTTGAGAAATATTTGGCTTTGCCCAATTGGTCAAACAAGTCCACGATGAGCGGGATGGGATACTTGTTCTTCACCGTACTTTGTTGAGGGCTTGGTAATCAATGCATAGTCGGAGGCTCCCATCTTGTTTCTTCTGGAAGAGAACTAGAGCTCCGAATGGTACTTTAGAACTACAGATGAGACAATCGCTTAGCAGTTCACCTAACTGCTTTCTAAGCTTTGCCAACTCTGGAGGGGGCATGTGGTAGGATGGTCTCGCTGGTAGCTTCACTCCTAGCTCCAGCTCAATGTGGTGATCCACGCCTCTACGTAGCGGTAGAGTCTTTGGTAACTCGGGTAGCATAACATCCGTGAACTCCTTCAGGATGTTCGCCACCACAACAAGTTCATGAATGGCCTTCTCGTCAAGTGGCTCTAGCTTCATAGCAGCCACGAATGTTAGTTCACATTTTCGTACTCCTTTCTTCAATTGTAATGCCGATATATGTTTGGGTTTCCTGCTTCCTTTCTGAGAGACAGGAACCACATAACTTAGAAAGAGAGGAGGAGGATTCTAGCACTTGTTTACAACACTTTTACACCCCAATAACTCAAGATTATAATCACACTTTGGTACCCTTTCATGTAGAAAAGGGTGGAGTATTTATAGGCCCCAATGACTTTTAAAAATGGAGCCAAAAAGGGTATAATCCCAGATTTCTGGGGTACTAGCGGTACCATCGCTTGTCAATTGACACTGGGTAGTACCACCACCTAGTATGGTTGGTACTACCACCTCACAAGGCTCGGAGACTGAGCTCTAATGGTACCACCACTTGATAGGAGCGGTACCACCCCTGGCAGCTTTTACTACTGGCGGTACCACTACCTAGTCTAGGCGACACTACCGTCCAGACCACTTGGGTACTGCTTTCCAAGCGGTGCCACCGTTGACCCGGAATTCAGCATCTTAGTTGGGCCTTGAAACCGGCCCAAATCAGCCCAACTCCGAGCCCAGTTAGCTCCTAACAGAGTTGATGGGATTACCTCCCAAATCAACTCTAATTATCGTTCTAACTATGATTAAGGCAAGCATGGTCCGGTACGTCGATTTTTCACTCGACGATCCTCCGGCGAACTTTTCGGTGAGTCTTCCAGTAAGCTTCCGATGAACTCCCTTGATTAAGACCTTGACAAATGGACTATACATCAAGCATATTTACGAAGTTTTCGGCACATTGTATGCTTTTTTGGCATATTATATAATCTTTCGATACTTCATCCAAAACTCTGGTATATTTTCCTTTCCTTTAGTATATCACCCATTTTATCGGCATATCGACTTTTCCATGATATCTAATCTTTCGGCATAATATTCAATCTGTTTAGCACAATACCCAAAGCTTTAGTATGAAGTTTGATTTTTGGTATGTCAACCAATCCGTTAGCTCGACGTCTAATTTTCTACATAATAATTTTTCAGCACAACGTTCGAGTTTCCTACTCAATAGTTTGCCCTTTAGCGATACAAGTCTATGATCAAAGTATTTCCTATATCACTTATTTCAGAAGTATATTAGTCCAATAAACTCATAATTAGTTTCATCATTATATATAGGATTCAATATTTTAATTCTTTCATAAACTAATTTATAATATTTACACTTGCTCATTAGTTTGTAATCAATTTCATGATGATCCTCATGAACTCGGTCCTCCATTCGCCGAGCACCCGACGAGGAACCTCGCGCGATTTGGCATCCGTAAGTGATCTGGGATTTGGATTCTCATTAGCCTCCATTCGTCCTGCAAATTCGCCAGTTTGGAGGGGCTTAGGGTTTAGGAAGCAACACTACAAAAGAGAGAGACCTCGGAAGGCTTGCTTGATAGACTAAAGAACCGCCAACCTACAGGGGCAGAACCGCCCGCAGGGGCTCCCACCCGCAACGGCAGCGCCGCCAGCGGGCGTGCCGCCTACAGGCGAGGGCAGCGCCGTCATCCCATCCCACAGGCCGTCGCCAGCAGGGTGGCGGCGGTGGCAGCAAAGGGGAGTAGGGCATTAGGGTTTTCTGGGCAAAAGACAGTTTTGCCCCTCAGAATTTGAGAAATTACATTTTCCGTCTTTTGTCCAAATTACAAAAATACCCCTATGAATTCAAAAATTCTCTATATGTCCCTGATTTCAGAAAATATTAATTAATTAAAAAGTTTAGTTTATTATTATTTTTATTATTATCTAGTAGTCCTACATGATGATTATTATTTATACATGTGATGTATGATGTGTGGACGGATGATAATGGACCGTGTGATGTGTGTATTTGTGATTATTATTATTGAGGTCTGCGAGCCTCCATTATATTTCTTATTTATTGTCGGGCTTGCGTGCCTATGATTAAGTTGTAATCACATGAGGAGGCGCAGCGGGAGCATGGATGCGATAGCGGGACCCACAAGACGGACGATCGTGATGCATGAAGATGTATCAAGATGTCAACGGAACCGACGAGGACGAGATGGACGATCACAGGGCATGGAGATGCATCGTTACACACATAGATCTTGATGTAAGTGATTAGGCCTACTGGCTTAGGCCTAATCATATTAGGTTGTGGTCCATGATCATCTAGTGTGATTGCTTATACACATACTAGATATGTATATATATATTTGCATGCGATGTAGATATATATTAAATATGTATATGTGTGACATGTCATATTAGGAGACCAAATCATAGAAACATCTCTCGATAATATTAAGTCGGTAAACGTGAGGCAATTAGATTGACCCTCGTGGCCTTCCATCGTTATAAGTAGGAACCGATTCTCGGTGTAGGTTGAGTTGGTCGAGTCCCTCGAGACTCCCCTATATCGCTATTCACTATCTTGCTTACGACAAAGAGATGTCACCGGTGACCTAAGGGCATGGTATACTTGGTCGAGTTCCTCGAGGGTATATCATCAAATCAGACTCATCTTGTAACGAAGGTGTTGATTTAACTGAGCATCATGGTTGGTCGAGTCCCTCGAGGCTATGGTGATTCAGAGGCCGAACAGGACGGGAATCATAAGGAGTTGTGATTGGCAAGAGTTGCCTACCTTATAGGCTTAGTGTGATTGGTCGAGTCCCTCGAGGTTACACTAAGACGCTGAATGGATCCTGATCCCCACTAAAAGTCTGTCGGAGACTTCCGTTTCACGTGCTGAGGGTGTCGCGTGACTCGTTAGTAAAATAGTGGGAGCATATTAAGATAGAAGTGCTAGTCATAGGTGCCCAACAAGTCAATCACATGAGTGATGGCACGTGTGACTTGATACAGAATCTTTTTGCTTATTATATTTTGGCGTATATCACTTTATAACTATTGCATAAATGCATGCATATATTGTGATGTCCTTGGATTTGTGCAATGGGAATCGGATCGTGATGAGATCGATTCACCTTTAAACACATATTCTAAATAATCCCGGTCATAGGTTACTCGAGAGGGACATCTTGATAACCGGATAGACTGGTGTGCTGTATACCCGTCCATATGATGGATGCAGCTGGTCTCATAGCTGCTCGTGTAGGGACACTAGGGATACAGTACAGGTGCTCATTGGAGAATGAGTTCACTGATTGATCCGCTTACGGAATGTTGGATGGTTGATGATGCCTTATTTTCAGACAGCGATTCCGTAGTCCTAGTGGTGTATCTGATCCTTAGACTTGAGACACCAAGGATGTCCTGTATGAGTGCTGTTGAATCTCGGATTTTGATGATGAAGTCAATTGTCATTTGTTATCTAATCTATGTGTTGAGATAAGTGTGCAGGATTAACTACGATAAGAGTAAGACAAGCAGCAGGTGTTGCGCCGGAGTCAAGATCATGATCACGTTGGGAGTTCGAGAGTTCGACAGGAAGTTCGGACGGTCGTCGGAGGTTCAGCGAGAACAGATCCGAGAAGTCCAGAAGCTTGCCAAGCGAAGCTCGTCGGAACTCGCCAAGTGGATCGTCGCAAAGTCCAGGAGTATGCCGGATGTCCGCAGAAGGATCACCGAGGGTTATCGGTTGATCGACGGAAGTTGGCAGGAAACTCGCCGGAAGAAGCGATTGACTCATCGGAGCAAAGCTGCAGAAGTTGTCTTAGAGTTAATCGTAGTTAGCATGATGATTAAGCATGAAAATGGGAGGTGATCCCATTAGCTTAATCTTGGGGCAATTGGGCCCCTGAAAAGATTCAAAGTGGGCCGAATGGAGTGAACCATTCGGACCCTGATTGCACCAGGAGGTGCAACCGCCCCAGCCAGGAGGTGCAACCGCCTGGGCTGTGGGGTTGGGAGGTGCAACCGCCCCAGCCAGGAGGTGCAACCGCCAGGGCTGCGAGGCTGGGAGGTGCAATCGCCCCAGCCGAGAGGTGCAACCGCCCAGAGCTCAGTCTTCGAGCTAGACTGGGCGGTGCAACCTCCTCTGCCAAGAGGTAGCACCGCCAGAGCTCAAGTTTCGAGCTCTGCCAGGCGATGCAACCACCGAGCTCAGTCTTCGAGCTCTGGCAGAGAGGTGCATCAGCCTGAGCTCAGTCTCGAGCTCTGCCAGGTGATGCAATCACCGAGCTCAGTCTTCGAGCTCTGGCAGAGAGGTGGATCAGCCTGAGCTCAGCTTGGAGCTCTGCCAGGTGATGCAACCACCGAGCTCAGTTTCGAGCTCTGCCAGGTGATGCAATCACCAAGCTCAGTCTTCGAGCTCTGCCAGGTGATGCAACCATCGAGCTCAGTCTTCAAGCTCTGGCAGAGAGAAGCAATCGCCTGAGCTCAGTCTTCGAGCTCTGCCAGGCGGTGCCACCTCTCCAGTCAAGAGGTGCAACCGCCTGATCCCAGAATTCTGGGATTTGATCGATTTGATCGTTTTGAGCTCGAATTTTGAATTGGGTTAGGGCCTATAAATACCCCACCCATTCAGCACTGAATAGATACAGACCTACACCGAAATCTTGATCTTTTCTGTGATTCTAAGAGCTCAAAAGTGTTGTAAAGCCTTTAAGTCTCCTCCTTCTGTTCTTCAAGTTTTCAATTGTAAAGTGAGGAGAGAAAGGTCTGTAAAGGTTGTCTCCTAAGCCTGTCAAAAGGAGAGAAACTGTAAGAGGGAAGTTTGGCCTTCGCCCATTGAAGGAAGGCACCTAGTTGACGTCGGCAACCTCATCGGTGGAGGAAGCCAAAAGTGGAGTAGGTCAAGGCTGACCGAACCACTCTAAATCTCTGGTTTGCGTTTATTTTCGAGCACTTTATCATTACTGCAAACCTCCCTCATCACTACTGCTCTCTGCGCTTTCACGAACAAGTTCTAAGTACTGTTCTTCCAAATCTGCATTCAGACGTAAATTCGTATTTTCATACATTACAGTTTACGTTTACGTTTGATTCTGCAGAACTGTTTTCCATGCTTTTACGAACGAGTTTCTTTGCAGTTTACGCTTACATTTTAATCCTATTAATAACTGCAATCTGTCCTCTACGATTTTACGAACGAGTTTCAACATTTAGACGTAAAACTTCATTCAGACGTAAATTGGCTTTCCTCGCTCAATCATCAGATTTCAGTTCACGTTTACGTCTTGATTTCAACTGCATACTGCCTTCTGCGAGTATACAAACGAGTTTCAAAGTTTAGACGTAAATCTGCGTCTAGACGTAAAACTGCGTTTAGACGTAAATCTGCGTTTAGACGTAAAACTGCGTTTAGACGTAAAACTGCGTTTAGACGTAAATCTGCGTTTAGACGTAAAACTGCGTTTAGATGTAAATCTGTGTTTAGACGTAAATCTGCGTTTAGACGTAAATCTGCATTTAGACATAAATCTGAGCTTAGACGCAAAACTGCGCTTAGACGCAAAACTGCGCTTAAACGCAATCTGCGCTTAGACGCAAACTGCACTTAGATACAAACTGAGAATTTTAGTTTTGCATCATAATAGTTTTTGAACGAACGCAGCTTTTGGTTTTTAAATTATTGTAAGATTTCCGCTGCACTAATTCACCCCCCCCCCTCTTAGTGCTCTCGATCCTAATAATTGGTATCAGAGCAAGGTTAACTCTCTAAAGTATTAAAACCCAAGAGAGATGGCATACGCCGGAAACCAAGAGGGGCATTCGATTACACGTCCACCCATGTTCAGTGGAACGGACTACACTTACTGGAAGACCCGAATGAGGATCTTTCTGATTTCTATGGATTTTGAACTGTGGAACCTTGTTGAAAACGGTTTTTCAAAGTCTTCTCTTCCAATGATCGATTGGAATGAGTTGGAAAAGAAGGCTTTCGCTCTTAATGCAAAGGCTATGAATGCCTTATTTTGCGCACTTGATAAAAACGAGTTTAATCGTGTTTCAACTTGCGAAACTGCTTTTGATATTTGGCACACACTTGAAGTGACCCACGAGGGCACAAGTAGAGTGAAAGAGTCAAAAATCAATCTGTTGCTGCATTCTTTTGAACTTTTCCGAATGAAACCGAGTGAAACCATTGGCGACATGTTTACCCGTTTCACGGACGTCGTCAACGGTCTAAAAGGACTCGGAAAGAGCTTTTCGGATTTTGAGCTTGTTAATAAGATACTAAGATCCCTTCCTAAAAGTTGGGATCCTAAAGTCACTGCTATTCAAGAGGCAAAAGATCTGCGAAATTTCCCTCTTGAAGAACTAATCGGGTCATTAATGACCTACGAAATGACCTGCAAAGCTCATGAAGAGCAAGAAGACATCCTTCCAAAGAACAGGAAGGATATGGCACTTAAAACTTCTGAATGCCACTTGAGAGAAAACTCAAGTGATGAGGATTGTGACGATGACTTGGCACTTTTGACAAGAAGGTTTAAGAAATTCTTCAAAAGAAACAAGTTTAAAAACGATGTGAAAAATAAACTTGAACCCAAGAAGGACCAAGTAATCTGCTACGAATGTAAAAAGCCGGGACACTACAAGAGTGATTGTCCCCAAGTCAAGAAAAGAACAACAAAGAAGAAGGCGCTCCAAGCAACATGGGATGATTCGAGCGCATCTGAGGAAGAGGAGTCCAACACCGAGCAAGTTGCTCATTACGCCTTTATGGCCATCGAAGAGGAGGTAACGGATTTATTAGATGCTGATTTATCTTTCGATGAATTATTAAATGCCTTCCATGATTTATTTGATGAATGCAAAGTTATAAATAGAAAATACAAGTTGCTAAAAAGGGTACATGATAATCTTACTTGTGAGTTTGATAAGTTAAAAGTCGAACATCATGATAGTTTAAATTCATGTATCAAATGTCATGATTTAGAAACTATACAAAAAGAAAACTTGCTACTTAAGGACACCTTGAAGAAATTCGAGGTTGGTAGCAAGTCATTAAACATGATCCTTACAAATAAGGGTCATGCTCCCAAAAGAAGTGGGATTGGATTTGTGAGGAGTCCTCACCGAAATCCAACTACCTTTGTAAAAGGCCCCATCTTACATGTTCAAAACCAAACCAAGTGCAACTTTTGTTGCAAATCTGGACACAAGACACATTGTTGTCCATTCAAGAAAATAAGTCCAAACAAATTAATTTGGGTTCCTAAAGGAACCATGATAAACTCTATGCAACATGATAGAAAATGTAGATCTATTTATGAGGCACCCAAAAGCAAATGGGTTCCTAAAGATCATCCCTTCCTATAAAAACATTAAAAGTCTAGGCCGGAGCAAGAAATAATTTTCTGCTCCTTGACTCTCAATGGTCATAAACCAAGAATAAAAAAGGAACTCACAACGCTTAAGTAACAAGTGGAAGTTGTGAAATCACAAAAACGATATAACCTTATTAGAAACATATGATATCCTAATACCCCCCTGATCTTCAAAAACCCGTTCATCTATGAATTAATTCTTGTAGAAACTAAATATGTCATGATCTTAAAAGGGATACCAAACAAACATACGTATGCACGTTAAAAGATCTATCTTGATCGTACAAAGAGCTTCTTCCTTAAATAAAAACTCATACGAAATCATGTAACAAACATTAATTGCTCTGAAACTCTCCTCAAGGCAAAGACTCCCTAATCAAATCATCTTAGGTGCTCACCTGCTGCAGGCGGTGGCACCTCTCCAGCTGGCGGTGGCACCTCCAGCCATCACGGGTTGCCAGAGGTTGCACCGCTCCAGCCAGAGGTGCAACCGCCAGCAAGCTCTGCCCTTTAAAACCACACTAGGGCCGGCTAAGGAACCGACCCCAACTCACCCCCATTTCCTCCTCTACTCTTCCAAGTCTCCTCCATTCCCATTTCACTCCTCTAAGCCTTCCAAATACCTCCCATTTCGGAGCAAAACATCAAGAATCCTTCCTTCTCTTGAAGATTTCACAAAGGTACTCTCTAAGAAGCTCTTAAATTCTGTTTTGTTCTTCATTTACTTTAGCTCATCATCATCCCTCTAAACAGCAGTAGTAATGGGATCTAGAAGATCCTCAAGGGACAAGGGAAAGAGGAGAGTAGTAGAAGAGTTTGATCTCACTCTTTTTGATTCCAAAAACCATGCTGAAAAATTTCTCTCCTTCGAACTAAGAAGCATCAATAAGGGAAAATACGTAGATCTGAATGAACTAAGAGATGTAGAGACTATCCATTGGTTTGCAAACCTAAATCTACTTCCCATTTTGCAGATCAACGAACCCATTTATCCTAGACTAGTTAGATTGTTTTACAACAACATGCAAATAGATGATGAAGAAAGGATATCAACCTATCTCTTAGGACAACACATCTCAATCACTGATAGATTCATTTGTGATATGATAGGTATTCCCATGAAAAGCATAGGACTTTACTTTAAAGGATCATGGGATGAAAAAACTATTGAAACATCCTACGTTGAAGCCTTAGGAACAATCCTTGCCAATCCTAACATAGAATCTATTCCTAAAAGTTGTGAACATCTAATGCCCTTTAACACTAAGATACTTCATCATATCATGACTAGTATAATTCTTCCTAAGCAATACCATCATGATGAAGTGAGTCAATTGGAATTAGGAATTATGTACCTAATCATGAAAGAACGTGACATTTGTCTTGGCTATCTGATCCAACAAAACATGTTGGAATTATCTACGAAAGATATGATGCTCCCATATGGTGGAATTATTACTAGAATAATGAAAGCTTACGACATTCAAATACCACTAGAAGAAGAAGTAATGAAATCAGATAGATTCAGCATAATAAACAAAAATCTACTTCACCGACTAAGATGTCACTATAGAAACGGTAACTGGGTTAGAATGCCTAGAAGAACGGATCCCCCTCAGCCTGAACCTGAACCTGAACCAGAGCCGGAAACCCTAGTCTTTAGGAGTACCCACTCTCCTCTGATCTGTCCCTTTGAGGAAACACATCCGGTTGAGCAAACTCACACATCATCCATCGAAGATATCGGGATTCGGATGGACCGATTTGAACAACGACAAGAACGGCTTGAACTTCGACAAGATCAAATCCTAACCGAGCTGCAGCAAATCCATCGACAATTTGACTCTTTACTTAGGCACTTGAATCTTCCACCTCATGAATAAGCTTGTATAAACATCTGATGTTTTTGATATGACATGTTGTAAACTCCTTATGTTATTCATGAAGGACTTTGTCTTTATGGTTACCTGATATGCTGTACATATGTTACCCTGATATGGTTATCTTTGTCTGTGTAAGCATATTTGCAAACATCTCTTGTTGTTTATCTCGGTTTTTGCACTGAAACTAAAAAGGTTTAAAAGCCTATGCCTTGAAAATATGAAGCAACATACCAATGTAAGTTGATGAGTCAACAGTATGACATTGATATGGTTGCTATTACTAATATGATTGCTATGTATCAAGATATCAAACAAAAATTTGCATCGTACGAGCTGATATCTTACCATGTGATGCAATGCTATACTTGCTGAAATAAAAATCTTGCTATGCAATATGATGCAATGCTACACTTGCTGAAATAAAAATCTTGCTATGCAATATGATACAATGCTACACTTGCTGAAATAAATATCTTGCTATGCAATATGATAAAATGCTGCACTTGAAATAATTGTGTTACTACATCAAAAGCTTAACACTCAAGAATCAAACACATTGATATTAGACATCACTTTATACGAGATCATGTCTCTAATCATGATGTAACCATAGTGTTTATTGATACCAAACATCAACTGGCTGATATCTTCACAAAACCCCTATGTGAAGAACAATTTGATTACATAAGAAGAGAATTAGGAATGTTGATGTGTCCGAATACTTAAACTAGTTAAAATTATTTTTCGAATGTTATTACTATTACATGCCTTGACAACGCTTGATCAAATAACATGTTGCAAATTATGTGACAAATATTTTTAACCAAATGCATGTAAGAAGTTCATTTTTCGGGTTGTATGCTAAAAATGGGATGTTCCCGTACACTCTTATGAAAACTCTTTGGAAAATGACTTTCCTCCGTCAAGCAAAAACAATAAAGAGATATATGTGTCATGACTTCCTTTATATGCTTGATAATGCTATCATGCTTTTTGTTGATGACAAAGGGGGAGAAACATATGAATTGATAAACACTATGTCATAGCTGAACTGCCAGAATCATATCTATGTCATAGTTGCAAATACTTAAGTGATGCTATAAACAATGTTATGCCATCCTTGCATCACCAAGAGATATGTGAACATGTGCTATAGTTTGCATCAAATCTTGATTTGATATTCTATATTGTGAAGAAAATGCAAACTTGCTAGAAAATCTCAAATGTGTGCATCATGTAAAAAGTCCTTCGTAGCTTTATATGATTACATGATGAATGGTTACAAACACTATCATACAAACTTGATGATGTATGTCATGCCTTGACATAATTCTTGAAGAGATACATCATGATGAGCATCATGATGGGAGTATTGATAAGTTTAACTGATCTAACTTATCAATACGTCACTTGAATTCTTAGGTCTTGAATTCAAGGTTGACTTATCTCAACTATGGCATATAGATAGTGGGAGTTAAGGACAACTCCTTTATCAATTGATTGTCATCATCAAAAAGGGGGAGATTGTTGAATCTCGGATTTTGATGATGAAGTCAATTGTCATTTGTTATCTAATCTATGTGTTGAGATAAGTGTGCAGGATTAACTACGATAAGAGTAAGACAAGCAGCAGGTGTTGCGCCGGAGTCAAGATCATGATCACGTTGGGAGTTCGAGAGTTCGACAGGAAGTTCGGACGGTCGTCGGAGGTTCAGCGAGAACAGATCCGAGAAGTCCAGAAGCTTGCCAAGCGAAGCTCGTCGGAACTCGCCAAGTGGATCGTCGCAAAGTCCAGGAGTATGCCGGATGTCCGCAGAAGGATCACCGAGGGTTATCGGTTGATCGACGGAAGTTGGCAGGAAACTCGCCGGAAGAAGCGATTGACGCATCGGAGCAAAGCTGCAGAAGTTGTCTTAGAGTTAATCGTAGTTAGCATGATGATTAAGCATGAAAATGGGAGGTGATCCCATTAGCTTAATCTTGGGGCAATTGGGCCCCTGAAAAGATTCAAAGTGGGCCGAATGGAGTGAACCATTCGGACCCTGATTGCACCAGGAGGTGCAACCGCCCCAGCCAGGAGGTGCAACCGCCTGGGCTGTGGGGTTGGGAGGTGCAACCGCCCCAGCCAGGAGGTGCAACCGCCAGGGCTGCGAGGCTGGGAGGTGCAACCGCCCCAGCCGAGAGGTGCAACCGCCCAGAGCTCAGTCTTCGAGCTAGACTGGGCGGTGCAACCTCCTCTGCCAAGAGGTAGCACCGCCAGAGCTCAAGTTTCGAGCTCTGCCAGGCGATGCAACCACCGAGCTCAGTCTTCGAGCTCTGGCAGAGAGGTGCATCAGCCTGAGCTCAGTCTCGAGCTCTGCCAGGTGATGCAATCACCGAGCTTAGTCTTCGAGCTCTGGCAGAGAGGTGGATCAGCCTGAGCTCAGCTTGGAGCTCTGCCAGGTGATGCAACCACCGAGCTCAGTTTCGAGCTCTGCCAGGTGATGCAATCACCAAGCTCAGTCTTCGAGCTCTGCCAGGTGATGCAACCATCGAGCTCAGTCTTCGAGCTCTGGCAGAGAGAAGCAATCGCCTGAGCTCAGTCTTCGAGCTCTGCCAGGCGGTGCCACCTCTCCAGTCAAGAGGTGCAACCGCCTGATCCCAAAATTCTGGGATTTGATCGATTTGATCGTTTTGAGCTCGAATTTTGAATTGGGTTAGGGCCTATAAATACCCCACCCATTCAGCACTGAATAGATACAGACCTACACCGAAATCTTGATCTTTTCTGTGATTCTAAGAGCTCAAAAGTGTTGTAAAGCCTTTAAGTCTCCTCCTTCTGTTCTTCAAGTTTTCAATTGTAAAGTGAGGAGAGAAAGGTCTGTAAAGGTTGTCTCCTAAGCCTGTCAAAAGGAGAGAAACTGTAAGAGGGAAGTTTGGCCTTCGCCCATTGAAGGAAGGCACCTAGTTGACGTCGGCAACCTCATCGGTGGAGGAAGCCAAAAGTGGAGTAGGTCAAGGCTGACCGAACCACTCTAAATCTCTGGTTTGCGTTTATTTTCGAGCACTTTATCATTACTGCAAACCTCCCTCATCACTACTGCTCTCTGCGCTTTCACGAACAAGTTCTAAGTGCTGTTCTTCCAAATCTGCATTCAGACGTAAATTCGTATTTTCATACATTACAGTTTACGTTTACGTTTGATTCTGCAGAACTGTTTTCCGTGCTTTTACGAACGAGTTTCTTTGCAGTTTACGCTTACATTTTAATCCTATTAATAACTGCAATCTGTCCTCTACGATTTTACGAACGAGTTTCAACATTTAGACGTAAAACTGCATTCAGACGTAAATTGGCTTTCCTCGCTCAATCATCAGATTTCAGTTCACGTTTACGTCTTGATTTCAACTGCATACTGCCTTCTGCGAGTATACAAACGAGTTTCAAAGTTTAGACGTAAATCTGCGTCTAGACGTAAAACTGCGTTTAGACGTAAATCTGCGTTTAGACGTAAAACTGCGTTTAGACGTAAAACTACGTTTAGACGTAAATCTGCGTTTAGACGTAAAACTGCGTTTAGACGTAAATCTGCGTTTAGACGTAAATCTGCGTTTAGACGTAAATCTGCATTTAGACGTAAATCTGAGCTTAGACGTAAAACTGCGCTTAGACGTAAAACTGCGCTTAAACGCAATCTGCGCTTAGACGCAAACTGCACTTAGATACAAACTGAGAATTTTAGTTTTGCATCATAATAGTTTTTGAACGAACGCAGCTTTTGGTTTTTAAATTATTGTAAGATTTCCGCTGCACTAATTCACCCCCCCCCCCTCTTAGTGCTCTCGATCCTAACAAGTGCTCCACTCTTTGATACCAGACTTATAGGTTTGGCTGTCCCTAGATCTAGTACAGCTGGTCATTGGGAGTGGTAGTCGACCTTACGAGGGCTATTGAGTGTCGACAGAGGATCATCCACTCTCGGCGTCATGAGTGGAATATCCCATGTGTTCTTGCTCAGACAAATCCCTGGCCAGGGTCATTCGGGTTGAGAGAGAAAGAGTTCTCTGGGAGAATCCGATTAGAGCGAGACTCGAGTAGAAACCGTATGGGTCTGACAACACCATGCTCGATATACGGTCTCTGAGATATTAGATGGATGAGGGAATATAGGTACATGATAACTGAGGACAGATAGGTCCAATGGATTAGATTCCCCTGTATCGTCTGGGGACTACGGCGTAGTGGCCTAGTACGTCCGTAGTCGATAAGTCGAGTGAATTATTGCAGAGATAATAATTCACTGAGTTAGAAGGAGTTCTGACAGGTATGACTCACGGCCAGCTCGATATTGGGCCTAGAGGGTCACACACATATGGTAGGCATTGCGATGAGTAGAGGTTCGGATATGAGATATCCGATGGAGCCCTTGTCTTATTGGATGCATATCCAATACCAACTAGGGAAGGACCCATTAGGGTTTGACACGGGATCTCTATAAATAGGAGGGATTCACAGCCTCATAGGCTAGAGTCTTTTCTTGCCTTTCCTATTCTCCTCTCCCTCTCCACCTCAGAGTAGGCTTGGAGATTTGAGGAGCATCGTCGCAACCCTGCTGTGTGGATCACCGCTAGAGAGGAGGACGCTTGACCTCCTTCACCCTCTCGTAAGGATCTGCAAGGAAATAGGGATATACGATCTCCCTAGGTAACACAATCTACTCTATACGCAGTTTTGAGTTTCGCGGATTTTGCGCACCAATCTTCGTACGACGACGAATATCTTTTTGGGAATCGGGGATTTTGTTTTCTTGTTCTTCCGCTGCGCATATGATGTCGCCCCAATGATTTCCCAATAAGAAGTCCATATCTTGATAGTTTATTTCTTGCAAAATCTGTATGTTATTCATTTCTGCTGCATCTTTATTTTCAGAAAATGTCGCTTTCAAATTCCTTACGTGGCATACTTGATGTCAACCGCCTCACTGGTCCAAATTATACGGATTGGCTCCGTAACTTGAGAATTGTTCTCACAGTGGAGAAAATCATGTATGTCCTTGATACAGTGATGCCTACGCCCGAAGAAGGGGCAAACGAGGATGAAATCGCTCGCTACGTGAAGTACATTGATGACTCCACTCTTGCTCAGTGCTATATGTTGGGCTCTATGACTCCTGAGTTACAGAGACAACATGAAAAGATGGATGCCAGATCTATTCTCCTATATGTCCGCAAATTGTTTGAGGAACAAGGAAGGACTCAACGATATGAGATATCCAAGAGCCTCTTCCGTGCTAGGATGATTGAGGGGACACCGGTTCAGAACCATGTCCTAAAGATGATTGAGTGGATAAAGAAACTCACAAGTCTAGGAATGGTCCTAAAGGATAACTTGTGTGTGGACATTGTGCTTCAGTCCCTACCAGATTCCTTTTCACTATTCATAATGAATTTTAATATGAACAAGCTTGAGGTGACTCACCCATAGCTCCTCAATATGTTGAGGTAGGCAGAGAGTGTTAGGATCAAGAGCACTAAGAGAGGGGGGGGGGGGGGGGGGGGGGGGGTGGGGGGTGAATTAGTGCAGTGGAAAACCTTCTACGATTAAAATCGAAAAATGCTTTCGTTCGATATAAGTGATTTTGGTAAGAAAGCCGATTCGTAAATCACTTCAACTTTTGACTAGGAGAGATGCAGCAAAGATATGAACGCAGTTTGCAGTTATGATGGAAATCAGAATATAAGCGCAAACTGAAATACGACGTTCGTACGATAAAAGCGATTCCGGTATAAAAGCTGATTCGTAAACCACTTTAACTTGAGATAAGGCAAGACGCAGTTAAAGCAAAGAGATAAAGTCAGTTTGCAGTTATAATGGAAATCAGAACGTAAGCGCAAATTGAAATACGACGTTCGTACGATAAAACTGATTTGGGTCTTAAACCTCGATTCAGAAAGCACCGAACTTTGAAACATGTTCGTAAAAACATAGAAGGCAGTAAGCTATTGAGGAGGTTTGCAGTAAAGATAAGATGCTCAAAGTAAATGCAAACCGAGATTTAGTGTGGTTCGGTCAATCTTGACCTACTCCACTTTTGGCTTCCTCCACCGACGAGGTCACAGACGTCAACTAGAGGCCTTCCTTCAAAAGGCGAAGGCTAACCACCCTTTAATAGGTTCACTCCTTTTGACGGGCTTAGGAGACAACCCTTATAGAATTTTCTCTCCTCTCTTTACAACTCAGAACTTGGAAGAACAGAGGGAGAAGAACTTTTGGCCTTTACAAAAAATTTGAGCTCTAAGAATCATAGAAAAAGATTAAGATTTCAGTATAAGTTGATTTCCTTTCAGTGCTGAATGGGTGGGGTATTTATAGGCTCCAACCCAGTTCAAATTTGGAGCTCAAAACTGTCAATTCCCGGAATTCCGGGATCAAGCAGTTGCACCTCCTGACTAGAGCGGTTGCACCACCTGGCAGAGCTCGAAGATTGAGCCTCTAGGCGGTGCTACCTCCTGTCAGGGGTGGTTGCACCTCCTGACAGAGCTCGAAGACCGAGCTCAGGCGGTTGCACCTCCTGACTGAGGTGGTTGCACCGCCCGGTAGAGCTTGAAGACCGAGCTCAGGCGGTGCCACCTCCTGTCAGGGGAGTTTGCACCGCCCAGTCTCGCTCGGAGACTGAGCGCCAAGCGGTGCCACCACCTGGCTGGAGCGGTTGCACCTCCTAGTCTCACTCGGAGACTGAGCCCTGGCGGTGCAACCTCCTGCCTTGGGCTGTAATATCCCTCACTTTTGAAAATTATTAATAACAAACTAAATGTAAATTTGAGGACCTATATGTAAATATAAAAATTTCAAGGACTAAACTGCTAAGTTGCAAAATGAAAAGAAAATAAAGAAAACCAAAAATTTCGGTTTTATCCCACCGCCTCCCACGCACTCTCTGTTTCTTCGAGAAACAGAGAGGAGCGGTGGGGCGTGAGGAGAGAAGAAAGAAGAAGAAGAGGGAAAAGAAGAGAGGAGGAAGAGGGAGAAGAGAAGAAAAGAAGAAGAAGAAGAAGAGAGGGAAGATGGAGAGGAGAGGGAGAGGCAGCAGCAGTAGCTAGGGCTGCTGCACCTCTGTTTCCCGCAGGTGGAAACAGAGGAGAGTTTGAGTGGGGTGTTGGGGAGGAGAAGAGAAGAAGAAGAAGAAGAAGAAGAAGAAGAAGAAGAAGAGAGGAGGATAGCTGCAGCAAGGCTGCGGCGAGGAGGTGTGTGGCGTTGGGGAGGAAAAGGGAAGAGGAGAAGAAGAGAAGGAGAAGAAGAGGGAAAAGAGAGGGAAGAGGGAGAGGAGCGAGAGGTGGCAGCAGCTAGGGCTGCAGCACATCTGTTTCCCGCAGGTGGATGCAGAGGAGAGGTGTGGGGCGTTCGAAGAGGAGAGGAAGGAGAAGAGGAAGAGAAGAAGAAGAGGAAGCAGGAGAAGAGGTTGTGATACCTCTGTTTCCTGCAGAGGAAACAGAGGAGAGGGTGTGTGTGACGCCGGGGAGGAGGAGGGAAGAAGAAGAGGAGAAGAAGAGAAGGGGAAGGAGGAGCTGCGGCTGCGGCGGTGGTAGCTGCAGTTGGAAGAGAAGGAGAGGAAGAAAAGTGCTGAATCTCGGATTTTGATGATGAAGACAATTGTCATTTGTTGTCTAATCTATGTGTTGAGATAAGTGTGCAGGATTAACTACGATGAAAGTTAGACAAGCAGTAGGAGTTGCGTCGGAGTCAAGTTCATGATCATGTTGGGAGTTCGAGAGTTCAACGGAAGTTCGGACGATCGTCGGAGGTTCTGCGAGAACAGATCCGAGAAGTCCAGAAGCTTGCCAAGCGAAGCTCGTCGGAACTCGCCAAGTGGATCGTCGCAAAGTCCAGGAGTTTGCCGGAAGTCCGCAGAAGAATCACCGAGGGTACATCGGATGATCGACGTAAGTTCACCGGAAACTCGCCAGAAGAAGCGATTGACGCATCGGAGCAAAGCTGCAGAAATTGTCTTAGATTTAATCGTAGTTAGCATGTTGATTAAGTTGGAAAATGGGAGGTGATCCCATTAGCTTAATCTTGGGGCAATTGGGCCCCTGAAAAGATAGAAAGTGGGCCGAATGGAGCTAACCATTCGGACCCTGATTGCACCAGGATGTGCAACCGCCTAGGCCAAGAGGTGGCACCGCCTGGGCTAAGCCTCCCAGCGAGACTGGGCGGTGCAACCTCCCCAGCCAGGAGGTGGCACCGCCTAGGCTCAGTCTTCGAGCAAGACTGGGCGGTGCAACCTCCCTGACAGAGAGGTGGCACCACCTGGGCTCAGTCTTCGAGCAAGACTGGGCGGTGCAACCTCCCTGACAGAGAGGTGGCACCGCTTGAGCTCGGTCTTCGAGCTCTGCCAGGCGGTGCAACCTCTCAAGTCAAGAGGTGCAATCGCCTGATCCCGAAATTCCGGGATTTGATCGTTTTGAGCTCCAAATTTGAATTGGGTTGGGGCCTATAAATACCCCACCCATTCAGCACTGAAGGGATACAGATCCACACCGAATTCTTGATCTTTTCAGTGATTCTAAGAGCTCAAATTTGTGTAAAGTCCAAAAGTTCTCCTCTTTTCTGTTCTTCAAGTCTTGAGTTGTAAAGAGAGGAGAGAAAGGATCTGTAAGGGTTGTCTCCTGAGCCCGTCAAAAGGAGAGAAACTGTAAAAGGGCAGTTGGCCTTCGCCCATTGAAGGAAGGCAGCTAGTTGACGTCGGTGACCTCGTCGGAGGAGGAAGCCAAAAGTGGAGTAGGTCAAGACTGACCGAACCACGCTTAATCTCTGGTTTGCTTTTATTTCGAGTACCTTATCATTACTGCAAACCTCCTACATAACTACTGCTCTCTGTGCCTTTACGAACAAGTTCTAAGTGCTGATCTTTCCGAATCTGGATTCAGACGTCAATAGGTGTTTTCGTACGATCTTTACATTGTAGCTTACATTTACGTCTTGAATCTGTTTATAACTGCGAACTATCTTCTGCGCTTTTACGAACGAGTTTCCATGCAGTTTACATTTACATTTTGATTCTATTTATAACTGCAAATTGTCTTCTGCAATTTTACGAACGAGTTTCAACATTTAAGACGTAAATCTGCGTTTAGACGTAAATCTGCGTTTAGACGTAAATCTGCGTTTAGACGTAAATCTGCGTTTAGACGTAAATTTGCGTTTAGACGTAAATCTGCTTTTTGCAGATTACTTTTTGAGCTGTACAATAGCAGCACATTGTCTTTATACTTCTGCTTAAACTGCGCTTAGACGCAAACTGTGTTTAGACGCAAACTGCGCTTCGACGCAATCTGCGCTTAGACGCAAACTGCGCTTAGACGCAATCTGAGTTTAGACACAATCTGCATTTAGACGCAAACTGCATTTAGATGCTAACTGTGTTTAAACGTAAACTGCACTTAATCATAAGTAATCTTAGAATCGGCTTTTGCATCAAAATAGTTTTTATCGAACGAATGCAGCTTTCTTTTTTAATCGCTGAAAGATTTCCGCTGCACTAATTCACCCCCCCCCCCTCTTAGTGCTCTCGATCCTAACAAAAAGAAGGTGAGGAAGAAGAGAAGAAGATGAAAGGAAGGAGAAGGAAGAGGAGAAGGAAAAGAAGCAGCTGCGGCTGCGGCTGTGGCAGCTGCAGCTGTGGCAGGGAAAGAAAAAGAGGAAGGAAGACGGGAAGGAGAGGAAGATGAGCAGGGGAGGAAGAAGAGGCTGCGGCCGTGGCTGAGGCTACGACTGCAACAGTGCAGCTGGGAAAGAAGAGAAGGAAAGGAAGAAGAAGAGAAAGGGGAGGAGAGGAAGAAGAGAGGAAGAGGAGAAGGGGTGGCAGCTGTGGTAGTGGCAGCTGTAGTTGGAAGAGAAGAAGGAGAGGAAATAGAGTAGCGGAGGAAGAAGAGGCTGCGGTTGTGGTGGCTGCGGCCATGGTTGCGATTGCGACTGCGACTGCGGCAGTTGCAGCTGGGAAAGAAAAGAAAGGAAAGGGGGAAAAAGGGGCTGCGGATGGGATTGCGGCCGCAGCGGCAGCGACTGCGTATGCAGCAGTTATTATCTGCGAGAGAAGGGAGGAAGGAAGGTAGTGCGGTGGAAGGGGCTGCGATTGTGGTAGCGGGGTAGCGGCGGCGGCTGTGGCAGCTGCGTTTGGGAAAGAAAAAGAAGGAATGAGAGTAAGAGAGAGCAGGTGATTGTGCCTCGATGTTCGACACGTGGTGTAGTTGCGAAGAAAGCAAGAAAACGGGAGCACAAAACGAAACAGAGAGAGGACACGGAGGAAAAGTAGAAGGATTTGGGCAAGCACCTTCTTTGTATCTTCGGATCGAAATCTTTGAAAGGCAAGTTCCCTGATCGTTTCTCCTATAATTGCTCTGATATTTCTTATTGCAAGTGTTCTGATCTTTCCTATTGCAAGCTTTCTAATCTTTCCTATTGCAAGTGTCCTGATCTTTCCTTACCGCAATTTTACCGTTACATTTGTTTTGAATATGAGGAACTTTGAATTGTTCTAGCCTTTCATATGATATATCTCCTGTTTAGACGTAACGATTCGAATCTATGCAACTTCTGATATTCTGACCCTTCTACTTTGTTATAGCTATAACTTCATGTATTGACCTCTGATTTGTACAAAACTTATTTGATCAGAATATAGACTCATAAACCTTTGTTTTGATAGTTTATTTTAAGAATTCAGAGTAAGTTTGTCTGCCCAAACTTCTGTTTCAAATGAGCCTACAGATTCTACAAAACAGGGATCGTAATTTCTAGCCTTTTGATACTGAACTGCTTATAAGTTCCTGTTGCAAACATTGATTTACTCAAAGCTTATTTCATTGGAAACCAGACTCATAGATCTTTCTTTTGATATATGGATTGAAAGATTTGGAATCCAAACACCTGCCCAGTTACTTGTTGAATCTGACATTATGAATTCTGCCAAACAGAGATTTTGTTCTACGACCCTTGTTTACCAAATTATTTGTAACTCTCTCTATTGGACAATTCAATTCATATGAAGCCTATCTTATCTGAAAGTATAATCCAATGATATATTTTTGAGTCAATTGGAGCACGATTGATAGTTTGAATCATTTGTTCAATGTGCCTCTTGTATTCTGCCAGAAATCGAGCTTTGGTCGATTTCTAATATTCTGGTTTCATTCCTTTGGAAATTGATATCCTTTAGCTTTCTTATTCAATCGAGCTTTATAATACTGCTCTGAATTCTTGTATGCTCTTGTCCTTAAAGTTATTTGCATTCTTGAAAACTATTGTGTAACGTTTAAGCTATATCGTATTGACTTCTATAGGCACATGTATAACCCATGATTCCGCATTTGCTTTCGATGTGTGCCTATTCTAGTTTCATTCCTTTGGATATTAAATTCTTCTAACCTTCTTATTTGAATTGAGCTAAATATAATTGCTTGGATTCCCTGTATACTCTTGCTTCCATTTCATTCCTAATATGAATACATTTGTGAGAGATTTGTTCCTTGCAGCATATTGTCTTGAAAAGGCACATGTACGTTTTGTTGTTCCGCGTGTGCTTCCGATATATGCTACTTACTGTTAAAACTGCCCTCTTGTACTCTGGTGTGTGGGATTGTCTGGACCTTTGCCAGAAATGGTAAAGGGTATGCGCTTATTGCCCGCTATGTGGGGTCCCGCTATGTGGGATATTCTGGACCTTTGCCAAAAATGATAAAGGGTATGTGCTTAGAGCCTGCGATGCTCTGCCGGCCCCCTTTGACTTCACCTAGACGTGGGTGGATGGAGCTCCCAAACGTGGGAGACTTTTGTCAGGTGGTCATTCAGAAATGGATGAATCACATTCTGACTGAGATCCCACTACACCTTCTGTATATTTGATATGATATCCAGAGCTTTGGTTATGTGTTTCTGTACATGCTTTGGATAAGATTGATATGTTTGCAAAGTCAAAGACGACATTTGAGCTTCTGTATGGTATTTGTTATTGATATGCTCTGAAATGTTTCATCCACTGTTGATATGTTTCGAAATGTTCCATATGTCGTTGATATGCTCCGGAACATTTCATACGCCATTGATATGCTCCAATTACTCTGTGGTCCATTTGCTAAGAACTAATATGTTCTGAATTGTCCTATCTGCCATTGATATGCTCCAATTACTCTGTGCTCCATTTGCTATGAACTGATATGTTCTGAAATGTCCTATCTGCCATTGATATGCTCCAATTACTCTGTGCTCCATTTGCTATGAACTGATATGTTCTGAAATGTCCTATCTGCCATTGATATGCTCCAATTACTTTATGCTCCATTTGTTATGAATCAAATATGTTTTGAATGACATGATACATATGATTTTGTATCTAATGAGATGGTATCCTTGAGAATTATTGTATTCTGCCTTACATTATGATACCTTACTCGTTTGATACCATTCCTTTTGTTCTGAATATGTTTTGTCACTTGCTGAGCTGTTTTTGGCTCACTCCGTTGTTATATAAATCTTTCAGGTCAGCGTGTCACTCTTCGAGATGTTTGATTTGGGCGGAGGCAGTGGATAGCTATTCAGAATTATGGGCAAGTCTCGTTGGTTGTTATCCTATTGTTGTATAAGTATATTTTGTATGTAATGAATTGTTCTGATGATCAAAATGGATATACTGTGTAAAAGTGTTAGAAGATCTCTCTTATTTGGAATTTCGGAATGTTAAGTCTAATTTATGACGATATGAACTTGTGGTGAATAGTTGGAGTTCTGATTGTATAATTTATTTAGCTTGTGGATTTATAAATGTTGTTCATGTTTATCAAGTTGGCTTGGGTTACCATAAATGTGAATTATCGAGTGATGTGATATATGATTTTAAAATGCACAGGTTTTATGGATGTGAATTTGATTGAATGTTTTTCAGTGTCCTCAAACGTTAATATGGATCCTGGATTGGTCTGTGATGAAAATTTTAAAAATCATGGATATTTTGAGAGGTGTGACATGGGCGGTTCAACCACCTAGCAGAAATCAGGGTCCGAATGGGTTGATCCATTCGGCCCAATTTGGGTTTTTCAAGGGCCCAATTGCCCCAAGATTAAGTTAATGGGATCACCTCCCATTTCCAACTTAATCAATGTCCTAACTACGATTTTTCCTAAGATATTTACTACAACTTGCTCCGTTGCGTCAATCGCTTCTTCCGGCGAGCTTCCGGCGAACTTCCGTCGATCATCCGATGAACCCTCGGTGATGCTCCTGCGGACTTCCGGCAAACTCCTGGACTTGCTTCGATTCAGTTAAGTTCCGACGAGCTTCTTTGGAAAGCTTATGGACTTCTCGGATTTGTTCTCGCAGAACTTCCGACGATTGTCCGAACTTCCGTCGAACTCTTGAACTCCCAATGTGATCATTGTCTTGACTCCGGCGCAACTCCTGCTGCATGTCTCACTTTCATCGTAGTTAATCCTGCACACTTATCTCAACATATAGATTAGATAACAAATGACAATTGACTTCATCATCAAAATTCGAGATTCAACAATCTCCCCCTTTTTGATGATGATAATCAATTGATAATGGAGTTAACCTTAATTCCCCCTATCTATATGCTATACTTGAGATAAGTCATTCTTGAATTCAAAACCTAAGAATTCAAGAGACATATGGATAAGTTAAAATCATTTGAACTTATCAATACTCCCATCATGATTCCCATCATGATGTAACTCTCTGAAATGATGTTAAGGCTTGACATTTATTTTCAAATATAACAAGTTTGAATGATGGTAATAGTAGCAATTCATCATATAGTAAGATATCAACATGTAAAGTTGTGAAGTAAGTTTTGATATTATTACATGATGTACACATTTCAAATATTTTAGCGAGTATTGCATTTCTTCACATGGTAAGATATCAACTCAAGGCATAATGCAAATTAATGCATGACATCTGTTCATATATCTCTTGGTGATGCAAGCATGGCATAATCATAGCATCAGTGTTTATAGCATCAATTCATATATTTCTCCCCTTTGTCATCAACAAAAAGCATGGTAGTTGTGATACCAGCAAATTATCAAGCATATAAAGGAAGGCATGATACGTAGATTGCGTTGAATATTTCTTTCTCTTTTTTTGTTATAATCCTTTTTGCATGAAGGAGGAAAGCCATTTGTGATACCAGCTATTTGTGAGTTTATTTTGAGTCAAGATATGTGTGTGAAACAGCTTTTCGCAAGTAAAAATACTATCATTCATATTTCAAGATGGAATTCATAAGCAGGAATCATTTCATCAAATCCATTTAACAAAATATTTTTCATAAGAGTGTATGAGAGAGTTCGATTTTTAGCATTCCAATTGTTAAGCGAATCCGAAAAATCAAATGAACACTTTCATGCATTCGGACGAGACTATGCTATAGATTTTCAGATACAATACAAAACATTTTTGTATTCAACACATAATTTCCAATATGTTATTTAGGCATGTAATGGCAATCAAGTGATTTGAGCATTTAATAAAGTCCAAAAAATAATTTTAACTAGTTTATGTATTCGGACACATCAACATTCCTAATTCTCTTCTTATGAAATCAAATTGCTCTTCACTCAGAGGTTTTGTAAAAATATCAGCTAATTGATGTTTAGTATCAATGAACTCTATGGTTACGTCATGATTAGTAACATGATCTCGTACAAAGTGATGTCTAATATCAATATGTTTTGTTCTTGAGTGTTGTATAGGATTCTTGGTTAAGCATATTGCACTTGTGTTATCACATTTAATGGGAATATTTTTAAGATGAACTTTGTAATTTTCTAAGGTGTTTTTCATCCATACAACTTGTGCACAGCATGCACTTGCTGCAATATATTCAGCTTCGGTTGTTGATAGTGCAACCGAGTTTTGTTTCTTAGATGACCAGGTAACAAGGGCATGTCCTAAAAATTGACATGATCCTGATATGCTTTTTCTATCTAGTCTACAGCCAGCAAAGTCCGCATCAGCATAAGAAATTAACTCAAGATTCTCTGATTTTGGGTACCATAATCCTAGATATTTGGTATCATTAAGATATCTAAGTATTCTTTTAACTGCTTTGAGATGAGATATCTTAGGGTTTGATTTAAATCTAGCACAAAGTCCTACACTGAACATGATGTCTGGTCTGGTTGCAGTGAGGTAAAGTAAACTTCCTAACATACCCCTATAAGTTTTTTGATCGAAGCTTTCTCCACTTTCATCAATTTCTAACTTAGTGGAGGTGCTCATAGGAGTGTTAATAGCCTTTGAGTTATTCATATTAAACGTTTTTAATAAATTCATAGCATATTTAGTTTGACTAATAAAGATGTCATTGTTTAGTTGTTTGATTTGTAAGCCTAGGAAGAATGTTAATTCTCCCATTAAACTCATTTCGAATTCAAGACTCATAGTTTTAGCAAACGGTTCACTAAGAGATTCATTCATGGAACCAAAGATAATATCATCAACATAAATATGAACAATGAGAAAATTATTTTCAAAATTCTTGATGAATAATGTAGTATCAACCTTACCTTTTGTGAAATTATTTTCAATAAGAAAAGAACTAAGTCTCTCATACCAAGCCCTTGGGGCTTGTTTTAAACCATAGAGAGCTTTAGTTAATCTAAACACATGATTAGGGAGGCTATTATTTTCAAATCCAGGAGGTTGTTCAACATAGACTTGTTCGGAAATAAAGCCATTAAGAAAAGCGCTTTTAACATCCATTTGAAACAACTTAAAATTATTACTACTAGCGTAGGCAAGGAGCATCCTTATAGCTTCCAATCGAGCCACAGGAGCGAAGGTTTCTTCGTAATCGATACTTTCTTCTTGGTTGAAACCTTTGGCCACTAATCTAGCCTTGTTTCTAACCACGATACCATTTTCATCTTGCTTGTTTCTAAAGACTCATTTAGTACCAATAACTAAATGGTCATTTGGCCTAGGAACAAGCTTCCACACCTCATTTCTCTCAAATTGATTCAATTCATCTTGCATTGCAATAATCCATGAATCATCTTTCATGGCTTCGTCAACACATTTGGGTTCAATTTGGGAGAGAAAAGCGGCGTTCGCACAAAATTTTTTAAGAGAAGATCGTGTTTGAACCCCCTTTGATGTGTCTCCTAAGATTAGCTCATTTGGATAAGCATCTACATACTTCCAATCCTTGGGTAAGGATGTTTCGGAAGTGGATGCATCCAAGTTGCTAGTTGGAGATGGGGTTTCATTTAAATTTAAGGAATCAAAATTAACATCATCATCAAAATCGTTTTTCCAGATTTCGGAAATCTCTTTGAAAACAACATGAATGGATTCTTCAATAATTAAGGTTCTTTTATTGAAGATACGAAAAGCTTTAGAAACCGAAGAATTGTTAGGATCAAGAGCACTAAGAGGGGGGGGTGAATTAGTGCAGCGGAAATCTTTCAGCGATTAAAAATGAAAGCTGCGTTCGTTCGATAAAAACTATTTTGATGAAAAAGCCAATTCTAAGATTACTTATGATTAAGTGTAGTTTACGTCTAAACACAGTTTGCGTCTAAGCGCAGTTTACGCAGTTTGCGTCTAAATGCAGTTTTGCGTCCAAGTGCAGTTTACGTAGTTTGCGTCTAAATGCAGTTTGCGTCTAAATGCAGATTGCGTCTAAGCGCAGTTTGCATCTAAGCGCAGTTTGCATCTAAGCGCAGTTTGCGTCTAAGCTCAGATTGCGTCTAAGCGCAGTTTACGTCTAAGCGCAGTTTGCGTCTAAGCGCAGATTGCGTCTAAGCGCAGTTTGCAGTTATAAATGGAGTCAAAACGTAAACGTAAACTGCAAAGAAACTCGTTCGTAAAAGCGCAGAAGATAGTTTGCAGAATCAAAACGTAAATGTAAACTGCAATGTTAAGATCATACGAAAACACCGATTTACGTCTGAATGCAGATTCGGAAAGATCAGAACTTAGAAACTTGTCCGTAAAAGCGCAGAGAGCAGTAGCTATGTAGGAGGTTTGCAGTAATGATAAAGTGCTCAAAATAAAAGCAAACCAGAGATTTAGAGTGGTTCGGTCAGTTTTGACCTACTCCACTTTTGGCTTCCTCCATCGACGAGGTCACCGACGTCAACTAGAGGCCTTCCTTCAATAGGCGAAGGCCAACTGCCCTTTTACAGTTTCACTCCTTTTGACGGGCTCAGGAGACAACCCTTACAGAACCTTTCTCTCCTCTCTTTACAACTCAAGACATGAAGAACAGAAAGAGGAGAACTTTTGGACTTTACACAAATTTGAGCTCTTAGAATCACAAAAAAGATCAAGAATTCGGTGTAGGTCTATATCTTTTCAGTGCTGAATGGGTGGGGTATTTATAGGCCCCAACCCAGTTCAAATTTGGAGCTCAAAATGATCAAATCCCGGAATTCCGGGATCAGGCGGTTGCACCTCCTGACTGGAGAGGTAGCACCGCCTGGCAGAGCTCGAAGACTGAGCCTCTGGGCGGTGCCACCTCTGTCAGGGGCGGTTGCACCTCTCTGCGATAGCTCGAAGACCGAGCTCAGGCGGTTGCACCGCTTGATTGGAGAGGTAGCACCGCCTGTGAGAGCTCGAAACTTGAGCTATGGTGGCCTCCTGACAGAGGAGGTTGCACCGCCCAGTCTCGCTCGGAGACTGAGCCCTGGGCGGTTGCACCTCTTGGATGGGGCGGTTGCACCGCCCAGTCTCGCTAGGAGACATAGCCCGGGCGGTGCTACCTCCCTGCCTGGGCGGTTGCACCTCCCACAGCAACCTGGGTCCGAATGGGTTGAACCATTCGACCCAATTTGAGTTCTTTAGGGGCCCAATTGCCCCAGGATTAAGCTAATGGGATCACCTCCCATTTCTAACTTAATCAAAGTGCTAACTATAATTATTTCCTAAGACATATTCTGCAGCTTGCTTCGGTGTGTCACTCGCTTCTTCCGGCGAACTTCCATCGATCATCCGATGAACCCTCGGTGATACTCCTGCGGACTTCCGGCAAACTCCTGGACTGCGAGGATCCACTTGGCAAGTTCCGACGAGCTCCTTTGGCAAGCTTCTGGACTTCTCGGATTTGTTCCCGCAGAACCTCCGACGACTGTCCGAACTTCCGTCAAGCTCTCGAACTCCCAATGTGATCATTGTCATGACTCCTGCGCAACTCCTGCTGCATGTCTTACTTTCATCGTAGTTAATCCTACACACTTATCTCAACACATACATTAGACAACAAATGACAATTGACTTCATCATCAAAATCCGAGATTCAACAAGAATAACAAAGAAAGATTTCTTCATCGGATTTAGCATCAAATTTTCCTAAGTTATCCTTTTCATTCAAGATAAAACACTTACACCCAAAGACTTTAAAATATGAAACATTGGGTTTTTTGTTGTTCCATAACTCATAAAGAGTTTTGGTGAGTAAGGGTCTTACCAGAACTCTATTCAAAATATAGCATACGGTGTTTACGGCTTCGGCCCAAAAATATTTGGGTAGGCTATGTTCATTCAACATGGTTCTTGCCATTTCTTGTAAATTTCGATTTTTTCTTTCTACTACTCCATTTTGTTGAGGATTTCTTGGAGTAGAGAAATTATGGTTGTATCCATTGAGTTCACAAAATTCTTGGAAATCATAGTTTTGAAATTCTCCACCGTGATCACTTCTAATTGACGAAATCATAGACCCCTTCTTATTTTGAACAAGTTTACAAAACTTGGTAAAATATCTAAAGCATTAATTTTTCTGTTTTAAGAAGTAAGTCCATGTATATCTGCTATAGTCATCCACAATGACGAAGGCGTATTTGCTACCTCCTAGGCTTGATGTAGAGATTGGTCCGAACAAGTCCATATGGATCAATTGTAAGGGCCTAGAGGTGCTTATTTGATTCTTAGATTTGAAACTACTCTTAATTTGTTTACCTAATTGGCAAGCATCACATACATTATCTTTGATGAACTTGATATGAGGAATTCCTCTTACAAGTTCTTTAGATGATATTTGAGTGATTAGTTTCATGCTAGTATGACCTAATCTTCTATGCCATAGCCAAGCATCCTCATACAAAACTGAAAAACACATTTCATTACACAAATCATTGATGTCAATAGTGTATACATTATTTTGTTTTAATGCAATCATAGACATGTTTTTGTATGGTTTTTCAATGGTGCAAGCATTAGATTCGAATCTGACAATGTATCCTTTATCACATAGTTGACTAATGCTCAAGAGGTTATGTCTTAAACCATTAACTAACAAAACATCTTCAATAAAGAAGTTGAATTTGTTACCTATGGTTCCTTTGCCAATGATTTTACCCTTGTTGTTGTCTCCGAAGGTGACATAGCCTTCGTCTATGCTAGTGAGCTTAGAGAATTGAGATGAATCTCCGGTCATATGCCTTGAGCATCCACTATCAAGGTACTATCTCTTGCTCCTAGCTTGCGATGGTATAGGTTGCTACATGAAAGGATGCTTTTTAGGAACCCTTTTGCTTTTGGGTGCCTAAAAAATAGATATACATTGTTTATCATGTTGCATAGAATTTATTATGGTTCCTTTAGGTACCCAAATTAATTTGTTTGGACTAATTTTCTTGATTGGACAATAATACGTTTTGTGTCCAAATTTGTAACAAAAGTTGCATTTGCTTTGGTGTCGAACATGTAAGATGGGGCCTTTTATGAAGGTGGTTGGATTTTGGTGAGAACTTCTCACAAATCCAATTCCACTTCTTTTGGGAACGTGACCCTTGTTTGCAAGGATCAAGTTCAATGACTTGCTACCAACCTCGAATTTCTTCAAGGTGTCCTTAAGTAGCAAGTTTTCCTTTTGGAGAGTTTCTAGATCATGATATTTTATACATGAACTTAAACTATCATGATATTCAGTTTTTAACTTATCAAATTACAAGTAAGACTATCATGCTCCTTTTTTAGCAATTTGTATTTTCTACTAATAATCTTGCATTCATCAAATAAGTCATGGAAGGCATTTAATAATTCATCAAATGATAAATCTGCATCGATTAAATTTGTTACTTCCTCTTCGATGGCCATTAAGGCGTAGTGAGCAACTTGCTCGGTGTTGGACTCCTCTTCTTCGGACGCACTTGAGTCATACCACGTTGCTTTGAGCGCCTTCTTCTTTGATGTTCTCTTTTTGGCTTGGGGACAATCACTCTTGTAGTGTCCCGGCTTTTTACACTCATAGCAAATAACTTGGTCCTTCTTGGGTTCAAGTTTATTTTTTACGTCATTCTTAAACTTGTTTCTTTTAATGATTTTTTTAAATTTTCTTGTTAGAAGTGCCAAGTCATCATCACAGTCCTCATCACTTGAGTTTTCTCTCAAGTGGCCTTCTGAAGTTTTAAGTGCCATATCCTTCCTGTTCTTTGGAAGGATGTCTTCTTGCTCTTCATGAGCTTTGCAAATCATCTCGTAGGTCATTAATGACCCGATTAGTTCTTCAAGAGGGAAGTTTCTTAGATCTTTCGCCTCTTGAATAGCAGTGACTTTAGGATCCCAACTCTTAGGAAGGGATCTTAGAATCTTATTTACGAGCTCAAAATCTGAAAAACTTTTTTCGAGTCCTTTTAGACCGTTGACGACATCCGTGAAACGGGTAAACATGTCGCCAATGGTTTCACACGGTTTCATCCGGAAAAGTTCGAAAGAATGTAACAGAAGATTGATTTTTGACTCTTTCACTCTACTTGTGCCTTCGTGAGTCACTTCGAGTGTGCCAAATATCAAATGCGGTTTCACAAGTCGAAACACGGTTAAACTCGTTTTTATCAAGTGCACAAAATAAGGCATTCATAGCCTTTGCATTAAGAGCGAAAGCCTTCTTTTCCAATTCATTCCAATCGATCACTGGAAGAGAAGGCTTCGAAAATCCATTTTCGACAAGATTCCAAAGTTCAAAATCCATAGAAATAAGAAAGATCCTCATTCGAGTCTTCCAATAAGTGTAGTCCGTAACACTGAATATGGGTGGACGTGTAATAGAATGGCCCTCTTGGTTTCCGACGTATGCCATCTCTCTTGGGTTTTAATCCATTAGAGAGTTAACCCCGCTCTGATACCAATTGTTAGGATCAAGAGCACTAAGAGGGGGGGGGGGGGGGGGGGGGGGGTGAATTAGTGCAGCAGAAAACCTTCTGCGATTAAAATCGAAAACTGCTTTCGTTCGATAGAAGTGATTTTGGTAAGAAAGCCGATTCGTAAATCACTTCAACTTTTGACTAGGAGAGATGCAGCAAATATATGAACGCAGTTTGTAGTTATGATGGAAATCAGAATATAAGCGCAAACTGAAATACGACGTTCGTACGATAAAAGCAATTTCGGTGTAAAAGATGATTCGTAAACCACTTTAACTTGATAAAAGGCGAGATGCAGTTAAAGCAAAGATATAAAGTCAGTTTGCAGTTATAATGGAAATCAGAACATAAGCGCAAACTGAAATACGACGTTCGTACGATAAAACTGATTTGCGTCTTAACCCTCGATTCGGAAAGCACTGAACTTTGAAACACGTTCGTAAAAACACAGAAGGCAGTAAGCTATTGAGGAGGTTTGCAGTAAAGATAAGATCCTTAAAGTAAATGCAAATCGAGATTTAGAGTGGTTCGGTCAATCTTGACCTACTCCACTTTTGGCTTCCTCCACCGACGAGGTCATCGACGTCAACTAGAGGCCTTCCTTCAATAGGCGAAGGCCAACCACCCTTTTACAGTTTCACTCCTTTTGACGGGCTTAGGAGACAACCCTTACAGAATTTTCTCTCCTCTCTTTACAACTCAGAACTTGGAAGAACAGAGGGAGAAGAACTTTTGGCCTTTACAACAATTTTGAGCTCTAAGAATCATAGAAAAAGATCAAGATTTCGGTGTAAGTTGATTTCCTTTCAGTGCTGAATGGGTGGGATATTTATAGGCCCCAACCCAGTTCAAATTTAGAGCTCAAAACTGTCAATTCTCGAAATTCCGGGATCAAGCGGTTGCACCTCCTAACTGGAGCGGTTGCACCGCCTGGCAGAGCTCGAAGACTGAGCCTCTAGGCGGTGCTACCTCCTTTCAGGGGCGGTTGCACCTCCTGACAGAGCTCGAAGACTGAGCTCAGGCGGTTGCACCTCCTGACTGAGGCGGTTGCACCGCCCGGTAGAGCTCGAAGACCGAGCTCAGGCGGTGCCACCTCTTGTCAAGGGAGATTGCACCGCCCAATCTCGCTCGGAGACTGAGCCCGAGGCGGTGCCACCGCCTGGCTGGAGCGGTTGCACCTCCCAGTCTCGCTCGGAGACTGAGCCCTGGCGGTGTAACCTCCTGCCTTGGGCGATTCAACCACCTGGCAGAAATCAGGGTCCGAATGGGTTGATCCATTTGGCCTAATTTGGGTTTTTAAGGGGCCTAATTGCCTCAAGATTAAGTTAATGGGATCACCTCCCATTTCCAACTTAATCAATGTGCTAATTATGATTTTTCCTAAGACATTTACTGTAACTTGCTCCGGTGCGTCAATCACTTCTTCCGGCGAGCTTCCAGCGAACTTCCGTCGATCATCCAATGAACCCTCGATGATGCTCCTGCGGACTTCCGGCAAACTCCTGGACTTGCGATGATTCACTTGGCGAGTTCCGACGAGCTTCTTTGGCAAGCTTATGGACTTCTCGGATTTCTTCCCGCAGAACTTTCGACGACTGTCCGAACTTCCGTCGAACTCTCGAACTCCCAACGTGATCATTGTCTTGACTCCGGCGCAACTCCTACTGCATGTCTCAATTTCATCGTAGTTAATCCTGCACACTTATCTCAACATATAGATTAGATAACAAATGACAATTGACTTCATCTTCAAAATTTGAGATTCAACAAGTACTATTAAGAAAGAGAAGCCAGTTCACTACACTGGTGAGTCCAAAAAGAAAAGGAAAGTAGAAAGGTCCCTTAAGAAGGGAAAGGGCAAGGGCAAACCAGGTAAATCAATGGTTGCTAAGAAAGACCCAGCAAAAGACAAAGCCCAGTGCTTCCACTGTGGTATAGATGGGCACTAGAAGAGGAACTACAAAGAGTACCTTGTAGAAAGGGCGAAATAGAAGCTTAGAGAAGCTTCAGGTACATTCATGATCAATCTCCAATTGGCAGATTTTTGTGATAGTGCATTGGTATTGGATACCAGTATTGCTTATTACATCTATAATTTATTGTAAATTCTAGCAAAGCTGAGGGGAGATTGATGATAGGAATATTGCATAAAGGTTTGTTTATGCAAGACACTACTCCACATATCATGAATGTAAGTGTCTAAGAGGAAACGAGATGAGGTGAACAGTGCATACCTATGGCAATGTAGGCTAGGTCATATCCATGAGGGAATGATTCAAAAGTTGCTAAATGATTGATATCTTGATCCATTCAACTATGTGTCATATGCAACTTGTGAGCCTTGCCTTCGTGAAAAACTGACAAACTCTCCATTTAGTGGAATTGGAGAGAGATCCACTGAGTTGTTGGAACTCATACATAGTGATGTATGTGGACCCATGTCAACTCATGCCATTGGAGGTTACTCCTACTTCATTACATTTATTGATGATTTCTCAAGGTATGGATATGTGTACTTAATGAAGTACAAGTCCGAGGCCTTTGAGAAATTCAAAGAGTATAAGAATGAGGTGGAGAACTGATAAGACCCTAAAGTCTTATCGTAGGCTCTGATACCAAATAATAAGACCCTAAAGTCTTATCGTGGAAGAAAGGGAAGAAATGGGGATGATAATGATCGCTTCGAGGGGATCGGCCTCCTTGATCGCTTCGAGGGGATCGGCCCTCCTTGATCTCTTCGAGGGGATCGGCCCTCCTTGATCTCTTCGAGGGGATCGGCCCTCCTTGATCACTTCGAGGGGATCGGCCTCCTAGGGTTTGTCCAAAGACAATAGTATATTTCATAGATTACTGAAAAGAAGCAGTTACATCCCTATTTATAGAGTTCTACCCAAAGTCCATCAGGACTTGAACTCTAATAATAAATAAATATTAAATAAACCTCTACTTGACTCTAACTGAACCAAACTGACTCATTAAACAACTGGACTAAACAGACTCAATAAATATTATTCAAAAGCTTAGAAAAAGGGTCCTAACAGTTCCTCCCTCTTCAAATCAGCCTTGTCCTCAAGGCTGAGCAGCATCAATCTCAGGGAGCTTCTCTTCGGCACTTTAGCCATAGACTATCTGCAATGCATCACAACCCGTTGATCAAGTAAGTATGGTCTCCACTTTTTGAGAGTGTAACCAACAGGTTGATTTTTCAGTGTTGTAATCGTTGCATGAAACTTCTGGCCCTATATAATTAATTTTATCTTTGAACCTTTGCCATCACAAGTGAAAATCCGTCCATCAATGATCTTTACTTTGAATCTGTCACAGTCTTCAATGTGTTGGGCCAATCGGTCAATAGTCTCACTGTCCATAGAATAGTTAGTGCTACTAGTATCAATCAAAACTATAACAGGCTGATGTTCTAGAGTTTCGGCAACTTCCTTAGTTTGCGGGTTAGAATAGTCAGCTAATATATGCATTGTATGTATGGTAGGTTCAACGTCTTTTTTAGAATTTATACCTTCATGATCGGAGTCCAACTCTTCTGCTTTTGGTTCCTCTCCAATTGGCTCAATCATCATATGCTGCCCTTGTTTACATTGGTGCTCCAAACTCCACTTTTCATCATAGTACAAACCCTTTGCTGAATTTTTCTTGAGTTCTTCTTGGGTTGGTCCTCGGGTGTCAAGGCTTTGGTTGGGAATAGATATGGTGGGTGGCATATTGATCATCTAGTGGTTATCACTTCTGTTTCCATGATTTTCCCTGTTGATTTTTTTCTCATGTAGATGTGCGAATGAGATCGCAGCTATCATAGTGCGAGGTTGACGAGCCTTAACTTCACACCGGATCTCTGGAATAAGACCTTCAATAAATGTATCCAGAAGTTGTTGTTCCGACCAATCTCTAGCTTGATTTGATAATCTTTCAAACCTACTCTTATATTCCAACACTGTAGAAGTCTGACAAATTTTTGAGAGCTATCCATCCACCTTCATGTATGAGTAGATTGTGTCATAATCTTGGTGCCCTTTTCTAGTATTTCCAGATCTATGCAATGTAGAACTTGAGCTCCCACCTTGTTGAAATTTACTAAGGCTCCCTAGTAAGTCCTTATTGAAATCATTAAGTACTTCTTGTAACCGGTTCTCAATTCTAATTTTCAATGCTTCCATTTGTGCTTTCACTGAGTTATCGATGGCCATTTCGTAAGACTGCAAATCTGTAATCTCAAGTCCTATTTTTGGTGTTGGTCAAGGGCATCAATCACTGTCCTATTCGGTGCTGCTGTTGTGATGCAATTGGTGGCAACACTATGGGCATGAAGGGTTGCTGCGAGGATGCGGGGATGTAGCTGTGGTTGTAGCGTGGGAGGCAGCGATGCTTGTTGCGGTCGCTGCGTAGAGGGATCACTGTTGCTGAGGGCTTGGAGGTAGCGATGGTGGTGCGACTAGGGCAGCATCGCCAAGGGCTCACCGCTGTGATGGCTGCGACAGCGCGGATGGAAGGTAGTGTTGCTCTGTTTCTGTCACACTATGGAAGGAGGCGCTAGTGAGAGGCAACAATGCTTGTTGCAGTCGCTGCGTGGAGGGATCGTTGCTGCTGAGGGCTGTGAGGCAGCGATGGTGATGTGGTTGGGGGCAGCGCCGACAAGGACTCGCCGCTGCGGTGGCTGCGATGGAGGAAGAGTTGCTGCCCTGTGTTTTTGTAACTGTGTGAGATGAGAGCGCCGAGGCTGAAAGGTGACGGTTGTGATTGCTGTGACCCAAGGAAGCAATCGCCGAGTAGCCAGATTGAGGCTGCGGTGATGCCAACCAACAACTGCAGCAGCGGAGGCAGAACAAGAGGGAGGTGGCGTTGAAGCGGCCGGGGTTGAGGCTGCAGTGGTGGCAACCGGCGGCTGCAGCAAAGATGCAGAGCAAGGGGGCTGCAGCAATGGTGCAGATCGAGGGGGCTGAGGTGAAGGCTGCGGTGGCTGGCAATAGCAATCGTGGCAGGCTGGGCAGCGAGCGGCGTCGTCGCTGGCTGGGCAGCAGTGGCGACGGTGGTGGCATCCAGCGTTCGCTACAGCAGCAAGAGGATTGCCCTGTTTCTCGGTCACAAGGGGGCAGAGCAAGGGGGAGTGGCGTCGATCGTTCTCGCCCGAGCCAGGGCTTATCGTCGCTCTGATACCAAATGATAAGACCCTAAAGTCGAAGAAAGGGGAGAAATGGGGATGATAAAGATCGCTTCGAGGGGATCGGCCTCCTTAATCGCTTTGAGGGGATCGGCCCCCTTGATCACATCGAGGGGATCAACCCTCCTTGATCACTTCGAGGGGAAGCAGCGGCTGGGTGGCGAGCAGCAGTCGCCGGACGGTGGCTGGCAGTGGTGGTGGGTCGGCGGGAAGGCGATGGCGCTCGAGGCGTGGCTGCGATCGACGAGGGGCTGCGGCAACAAAGGAAGCTCTGTTTCTACAACTGCTGCAAGGATTGGCTGCGGCAACCGGCGGCTACGGCTGCGGTGCCGGCGGTCCTTCTCGCTCGAGCGAGATGGGGACGCAAGGAGAAGAGGTCGCTGGCCGGATGATCGAGCGACAGCGATGCGGTTGGGAAAAGTGGTGGTGACGCGGCTGGGAACAAGAGCAATACATGAGTTGCCCTGTTTCGGTCGCCGCGAGGAGGGCGACAATCGGCGGCTGCGGCTGCGACCCAAGGGGAGGCGGGCGGCGGTGGGGAGGCAGCGATGGTGGCGCGGCTGGGAGCAGCGTCACCAACGATCACCGAAGAGCAGAGGTCGTGCGGCTGCGCTGTGACGCAAGGGGAGGCGGGCGGCGGCAGTAGGGCTGGGATGGATGCTGGTAACGTCGTCTCCTGGCCGGGGAACAGCGGCGACGGTGGTTGCCGGCCGGGAAGCGGGGCAATGGTGGGCACTGGTCGGAGAGCAGCAGCGACGGGTGGGCTGGCCGGAAGCAGGGGATGCAGGGGTGGCTGCGGCTTCTTCTTCCTCTCGTGTTTCTTCTTCTCTTTTTTCTTTCCTTTTTTTTTTTTTTTGTTGAACGAGATGGGGCAGCGAGGAGGTCGAGCGGTGGTCGAAGGTCGTTGGCCGGGGAAACAACGACAACGGTGATGGTGGGGAAGAAGGGAAGCAAGGCAAGCTGCGGTGGGCTGCGCCAAGGATCGTTGCTCTGATACCAAATGATAAGACCCTAAAGGTCTTATCGTCGCTCTGATACCAAATGATAAGACCCTAAAGTCTTATCGTAGGCTCTGATACCAAATGATAAGACCCTAAAGTCTTATCGTGGAAGAAATGGGAGAAATGGGGATGATAATGATCGCTTCGAGCGGATCGGCCTCCTTGATCGCTTCGAGGGGATCGGCCCTCCTTTATCTCTTCGAGGGGATCGGCCCTCCTTGATCACTTCGAGGGGATCGGCCTCCTAGGGTTTGTCCAAAGACAATAGTATTTTTCATAGATTACCGAAAATAAGTAGTTACATCCCTATTTATAGAGTTCTACCCAAAGTCCATCAGGACTTGAACTCTAATAATAAATAAATATTAAATAAACCTCTACTTGACTCTAACTGAACCAAACTGACTCAATAAACAATTGGACTAAACAGACTCAATAAACATTATTCAAAAACTTAGAAAAAGGGTCCTAACAAGAACCAGACTGGAAAGAGTATCAAAACTCTTCGATCAGATCGAGGAGGTGAGTACTTAAGTACAGAGTTTACTCAGTTCCTCAAGGACCATGGGATATTATCCCAATGGACACCTCCTTATACACCTTAGCTCAATGGTTTCTTTGAAAGGAGAAATCGTACGTTATTAGACATAGTACGGTCCATGATGAGTTTCGCTGACCTACCCATCTTATTCTAGGGATATGCCCTAGAGACCACAGCTTACCTTCGGAACAGAGTTCAAAACTAAGTCGGTAGTGTCTACACCATATGAGATATAGAAAGGAAAGAAGCCTGGTCTTAAGGTTGTTAAGATTTGGGGCTGCCCTGCCCACGTTAAAAGACACAACCCCGATAAGTTAGAATCAAGGACAGAGCGATGCAAATTTGTGGGATACCCCAAGGAAACTTGTGAGTATTATTTCTATCATCTCGAGGACCAAAAGGTCATTGTAGCTAAGAGAGCAGTGTTCCTTGAGAAGGAACACATTCTTGGCCGAGACAGTGGGAGAAAGATAGAGTTGAGCGAGGTTGGAGAACCAAGCTCAAGCACCACTCTACTACCCGAG